>NC_060076.1:77601548-78201548 GCF_922984935.1 Meles meles
AAAGGAGCACAAGTTTCATCTTTGTTCAGGTCTGTAGGGTTTTATTGAGTATTGTGGTCTGCATGTAGGAGTCCTCTCAGGCATCAGTAACGAACCAGTAAGAAGAACAAAGACAAGGACCCAGGTGTCATTCCTTGGAGCCAGGGAGTCTTGGCATGGGGATGTCTAGCTCCTGTGGTTTCAAATGTGTATGTGAGAGCTTCTTCTGGTTGTTCTCACCTGGTCCTCCCTTAGATGTTATCTATTCTAGAGAAATCACTGATTCCTTGTCCCTTACTAAGAGGACACATGCTTTCTTCATTACAAGGCATGTGTAAAGTAGGTTGGAGGTGCAGGTCCTAGCAAGAATAGAAGCAAAGAAAAGGAGCAATAAGTAGATTTTTATGGAGTCCTTTAGTTTCCCTATCTCAGTTTCAAATCGGATTACTGTAAATATTTGTGGACTTTTTGGACAGCAACCCTCCCAGTTACTAATGAATGGCATGCTAATTTTTATATTGGGAATTCACACTAAAAATTAGTAAAATATATATTTATATATATAAATTATATTTTATATAATATATAATATATTTGTATTTTATTGTACATAATATATATGCTTTATATAATAAAATTGTATGTATGTATGTATGTATATAGATAGATAGATAGATAGATAGATAGATATATCCCCCAGGACACTAAATTTCTCTGAATCTACTGTACAGTTTTAGAGTTCTAAAACAGATACTTTTTGGATTTCTAAAACTCACACTGCACTGCCGATCATGTATTTGTTCCTCACTCCAATTCTGAAAGTAAACAGGAGATTAGAGTAACTTTTGTACTTGTTTCCTGTAGGTGGGAGGTGGAAGTGATGGGCTTGTATAGCTGTAAGTTCTACTTCATTAAGCACAAGGTATAGGCAGAAAATACTTATTACCAAACAGCCAATTTAGTGTGCTCAATTTTTAATAGAGATGGGAGGTAAATAATCCATATGTGCAGTGGTCTTTCATCAATATCTACATTAAGAAGTAGATATAGGGTATAATTCTATCATGGATACAAGTCTCCTTATTACCAGGTTTGCAATTCAATTACCTGAGGAGCCTCAAGTACCATTGATTATTCATTGGATTCTGGGATGGGCTGGCTACACAAGCATTCATTAATCCCCTCAGTGCCCCAGGGCATCCAGAATGGTTTCAGCAAAGCATCAGTTCTCTGGTTCAAGAGTTTAGCCAAAGGAAAGATGCTTGGGTTGCGCAGGTTTTCCCCAGATATAACATGTAGCACATCATTTTGGATTCTGATGGAAGTTCCTGCTGTTTTATCCTTGACCCTTTTTTAATGCTCTTTCCTATAGAAATGTTTCCCTGCAGTTGTTTTCTCTTCTCACACCACAGCCATGTTTCTAGTCCTAAAAGGAGCTCCACATTTGGAACCTAAGATGAGAGCACACATTTCAACAACTGTTGTGGCACACACTGAGACAATAGCATAAGACACTGAAATTTGTATTGACCTAGAAATTGACTGACCTCCTTCTCAACCTCAGCAGGACCAGACAGAAAGAAACCCTGAACATCCTCCTTTCTCCTCTATGCAACAATGGCCACCTTCCTCCATTGTCCCATGTTTCATGCTCTTGGTTTATCCCCTGGATCGCAAGTCTTCAAACCTGGCCATACATATAGTCACCTGGGGAGCTTTTAAAGAATGCTGTTCCTTGGGCTCCATCCCAAACCTTTTTCATAAGAACCCTGGGGGGAACAAGGGCCCAGGCTGGATATTTTAAAAGGCTCCTTGATTAATTGTAATGTGTACCTAAGTTTGAGGACTGCAGTCTTAGCTCAAGCCAGATACCAGTAAATAAGCCTGGGTTCTTCCTTCTTCCTGACCCCCATTTCTAATTGGCCAACTGAAACAGACAAATCTGCCTTCTAAATCATTATCCTTCATCTTGTCTTTGACTACCTTTGAATTTTCCTTGCTGTGACCTTTTAGTAGTTTTCCTTTCCTCTGATCATCTCGTTTCCCATTATGGTGCACTGATCTTGCTGTAGTGGGGTTTTCTTTTCACTTTTGCTAACCATCATTTTTCTTAAGATTCTTCAATGATTCATCAGAACTTTAGACCAAACTAATGTGGACTCTTTCTTTTCTTTTTAATTTTTATTTTTGAGATGGAAAGAGAGCACATGCATGTACATGAGTGGGAGGAAGGGAGGGTCAGAGGGAGAGGAAGAGAGAAAATCTTCAGCAGGCTCTACACTCCATGGGAAGTCTATTGTAGGGCTCAATCTCACAACCCTGAGATCATGACCTGAGCTGAGTTCAAGAGTCAGATGTTCAACTGACTGAGCCACCCAGGTGTCCCTGACTATTTCCTGACCACTGCTTGCCTATCTAGCTTCGTGTTCTATCACTGTGCTCCACATCCCTATACTCTCCATAAACCAAATGACTAGCTTTCTTGTGCCCTCATGTTTTTACCTCTGACTCTCCATCTCTTGGTTCAGCTCTTAAGCTGACAACTGCAATTCTTCAAAGCTGAGATAAAGTCTTCTCTCTGAACGTATTCTATTTTGATCACACCCTAGTTAGTGCCTAACTACATTATGCCACTGACATACTGGGTTGATACAAGTCCTATGCTGACTAGGAAATGTAGCTCTCACTCATACCTATACCTAACAGTGTGCCCTGCACATAGTCAGTGCTTGATAAATCAATGTCAAATGCATGGAGAAATGGATAAATGAATGAACACGTTAAATCATAGCCTGTTATCCCTGGCCTCATTTTCATTGAGGCTTCTTCTATGTCAGTGTGTGGTTATCCAAAAATATGTTGTTGAAGAAATGATAACATCAAGATGGCAAGAGTCTTCTTAATACACGTTTCAGGAGGATGTTAATATTTACTTGAGCTAAGCTTAAATTGCATATACGATTTTATACAATTCTCATGGGGAAGAGGGGGAGTACATAGATTTTATGGCTGAAGTTTTCTGCTATAAAAAATAAGCTATATGACAAAGAGGAATCTGTAGTCAATTTTAGCATGAAAGAAACCTTGGGGTGACCATGATTTTGCTACCAGGCCTTGGCCCTTTCTGGGTGGATATTACACAGGAGAGCTGACTTTTCCATAGCCTTGAATCTTGATGGCATGTAACATCATAGTTTGGTAAATGGACAATCTCCATGGTTCCTTTGAGTGCAAATGTACTTTGAATTAGTTGACATATAGTACTGGGTAAGTAATATAAGCATTCTGCCTAGGTCTCTTCCTTTAGGGAGGAATCTGTGCAAGTGGTTTGTCTTTTGGCCACCTTCTATTCAACCTGACAGGGAACTCCACACATTCCTTTGCTACTGCTGACAGAGCAGAAGTTCCTCCTTGACATGGTGTGGGAATATGGATTGCATTTCTGGAAGATACAGAATATTTGAATAATAGGATCATCCTTGTCAGATGCCTAGTTTAGCATTTGCCAACAGGAAGCCTGACTCAAGTTTCCATTTTAAGGAGATTTACTTACTCCTTAAAATAAGTGCTTCTAGAATTGTCTGGATGACGTAGGTGTCAATATTTGATAGGAAGCATTGCTTAGTATAGGAACAATTACTCAAGAAAATGTGGTGCCATTCTCCCCAGATTTTTTTTTTTTAAATAAAATCGTTTCAGGCTTATATAGAGCCCTGTTAGAGCTAAACAGTTAATCTCAATAACCTCATAGAATCCTTTAACCATCTTAGAAAAAACAAATCTCTCTTTTTGGAGGGGGGTGGGTATATCATTACTCTGTATGGCTTCCAAATGCTGTACCTGCCCTTTTCTCTTTTCAGAATGTGGTCTGTAGACATCGAAACATGGAATTGGAAAGGAGATATTAAACAAGGTCTTTGGGGCTAATTGTTGCCCCAGTTCAGATCCATTTCCTCAATGGCTTGGGCAGGGAGCTATACTGCCTCATCATAAACCCTTTCTGTGAAGGGGAGCTCACTGTTTTGGAATTCACACATGTTACTGTTGCCCACCTTTATCCGTTAGAGAATTCTTTCTTGCAATAAGATGACAATGAAATAAGTCTACATATCTCAGCCCATCTTTTGATTTGCATGTGACCATGAAACTAAGTGAGCCTCTGGGGTAAGTATGTAGGTTACCTGCAGAAGGATGGCTACCCTCTCCTAGCTAAGAGTTCCCTGGAGTAGGAGGAAGTCTTGCAGGGGTGAGTCTTAACATCAAGGGGTTAGACAGCTTCCTCCTCTCTCTAAGGCCAATGAGGATTTTTTTTTTAAGATTTTATTTATTTATTTGACAGAGAGAAATCACAAGAGAGGCAGGCAGAGAGAGAGGAAAGGAAGCAGGCTCTCCGCTGAGCAGAGAGCCCGATGTGGGACTCGATCCCAGGACCCTGAGATCATGACCCGAGCCGAAGGCAGCGGCCTAACCCACTGAGCCACCCAGGCGCCCAGCCAATGAGGAATTTGACCTGAACCTTCATACTTTGGAAGTAGGGAGACAGGAAGAAACTCTCTCATGGCAAAAGGTGAGAATCCCTGGCTTCATAGTGGCCATGTTTATCTTCCAAATGAACAAAAGCAGACAATGCCAGTAAGAAGGGACTGACAATGAGACTATGACATTAACTCCACGTATGTCAGGGACTTTTCCAAGGTCCTGGTTTACCTCCCCCATTTCTGCTCGAATTCAGACCCTGGTGCTCTTGGTGCTGCTGCAGAGAGGCTAAGGAGTGATGCTGGTGAGAACTTTCTCATAGGGCCATGAATGTTGAAGCTTCTTGGATGCTGTGTTCTAACACGTTTTCTTCTTCCATAGATCATCCGTGAGATATTGGCAGCTTGTTTTTTTTTTTTTTAATTTCTAATAATTCTTAGTTTGAGAACCCCCCTCGAATCTATATAATTATATTACTTAGTACTTAAAAACAAAACAAAATGAAAAAACAGAACTCCTTAAATATACAAAAACCTACCCAGGCCTCCTTATAGCATCGTTGAAGTGATCTATCTTCGCTAAATCACAAAACCATTGTTTTCCTCTGAAAAGCTGCACGAGTTTTATTTTGGCATCTGGGCATCTAGTGGCTGATCTGAAAAATGCATCTAAAGGCTTTCAAAGGAAAATGAATGAATGCTGGAAGAAATTTCTCAAACGTGTTAGGAGAGAGGGACCAATAAAGGATAGTTCCTCTTGTTAAAAAGAGAAGGGAATTGGGACACACAATAAACTTGGTCAGGTTTATCGTTGCATTTATGACATGAACCTCAGCAAGCTTAGAGTGTGCCATGAATAGGCGCAGTGATGCGCTGGGCATGTCTATACTCCGTGAAGCAGAGCAAACACTTGGGCAAACATGCAGGCCTATCACCTCTGCTCCCAAACAGAATTGATGTCACAGATGGAAAAACTGTTTGGAAATTTCAACCCCATTCCACTGATTGCTTACCCATAATAAAACTCCTCTGCCAGTGGCTGCAGCCTGGGCTTGGTTCTGGAAAAGCAAGAAATAGATCAACAGTTTGCCTGGGAAAGGCTGATGAGGTTCTGAACTAACCAGAAACCACTCATTCATCACTCTTCACCTGAAGTCAGCAGCATGATTTTCTCTAAGTCAAAAGGCAAAGAAATAGAATAGTGAGAGTTTGGAGTTCTTGCAGTTGGGATTAGATTATAAAGGTTATGTTCACTTTGGGTTCCCATCCTCTGGGATGACAACATTGAAAAAGGATTCTCTCATTTTCCTTTCTGGAAGTAGGCATGGTGCTCTGATAAAACAGGGCATCCTGATGATGCTAAATAGAATGGGTAGACTTAGTGTTTTATGTGAACTGATGACACTGGAGAAAAGCAAGAGGAAAAGAGAGGCATTTGGTAATTAAAATTATATTTTTTCCTTTCTTTGTCCATTTTTTTATTATTTGAATTTTAGTTAGTGAGCATACAGTGCAATATTCATTTCTGGAGTAGATTTCAGTGATTCATTACTGACATACACTACCTGTGCTCATCCCAACTAGTGCCCTCTTTAATACCCATCACCATCTAGCCCTCCCCTACCCACCTCCCTCCATCAACTCTCACTTTGTTCTCTATCATTAAGAGTCTTTTATGGGGGCACCTGCCTGGCTCAGTCATTTAGCATCTGCCTTCAGTTCGGGTCATGCTCCCAGGTCCTGGGATTGAGCTGCTCATTAGGCTCCCTGCTCAGTAGGAAGGCTGCTTCTCCCTCTCCCAATCCCCCTGCTTGTGTTCCTCTCTTGCTGTCAAATAAATAAACTAAAAAAAAAAAAAAAAGTCTTTTATGGCTTGTTTCCCTCTCCACTTTTTTTCTTTTCCCCCTTCCCATATGTTCATGAGTGAGATCATATGGTATTTTTTTATCTGACTGACTTATTTCACTTATTATGATACATTGTAGCTCCATCCACATTGTTGCAAATGGCAAGATTTTTTTTTTTTTTGGCTGAGTAGTATTCCATCGTGTGTGTGTGTTTGTGTGTGTGTGTGTGTGTGTGTGTACACAAACATACAAACTACATCTTTTTTATCCATTCATGAGTCGATGGACATTTGGGCTCTCTCCATCATTTGGCTATTGTTGATAATTCATCTATAACATCGGGGTGCATGTATATTCTTTGAATCTATATTTTTGTATCCTTTGGGTAAATACCTAGTATTTATAGATCATAAATAATCAAAGTTTAACAGTGATATTTAAGTTATAATTTAGTTTATATACATTTAACTTTTTAAAATAAATCCTAATTAAGGGACATTATTTTCTTAAACACATATTTCATGAAATAGCTTAATTGAACTGTTGTTTCAATCATGTTCTGCTGCTGCTATAACAAATTACTAGAGACTGGTAGGCTTAAATAAGAAATACCTGGGAATTCCAATATCAAAATACTGGCCAATTTTTCCCAGTTTATGGATGGCCTTGCCTTCTTCCTGTATGCTCACATGGTAGGGAGAGAGAGAACGATGGGAAACTATAAGAATAAGGGCATTAATCCCATCATGAGGACACCACACTTTTGACCTACTTCCCTCTCAAAGGCCTCATCTCCAAATACTGTCATACTGGAAATTTAGAATTATAACATATAAATTTTTCTCCCAGTGTTATTGAAATATAATTGACACACAACATCCTATAAGTTAAAAGTGTATATTGTGTTGATCTGATACATTTATAAATTACGGAATGATTGCCACAATGGTATCAGCTACCACCTTCATGCCGTCACATAGTTATCATTCTTTTATGGGGAGAACCTTTAATTTCTACACTCTAAAAACCAAACCAAACAAAAAAACCCTGTTCTTTCTGAATAACAATGGAGGAAACAATCAACAAAACTAAAAGGCAACATACTGAATGGGAGAAGATATTTGTAAATGACATATCTGATGAAGCATCTAAAATACATGAAGAACTGATACAACTCAACAGCCACAAAACAAATAATCCCATTAAAAATGGGCAGAAGACATGAACAGATATTTCCCCGAAGAAGACATGCATGGCCAAAAGACACATGAAAAGATGCTCAATATCACTCAGCAGCCCAAGTGTCCATTGAAAAAGGATAAAGAAGTGGTATATATATTCATATATATATATTCACATATATGTATTTATATATATTCATATATATATATACACACACACACATACAAATGAATATTATTCAGCCATAAAAAAGAATTGAAATCTTGCCCTTTACAACAACGTGGATAGAGCTAGAAATTATAAAGCTAAGTGAAATAATTTGGTCAGAGAAAGACAAATACTGTATGATCTCACTCATATGTGGAATTTAAGAAACAAAGCAAATGAACAAAGGAAAAAAAGAGAAAGAAACCAAGAAATAGACTCTTAACTATAGAGAAAAAACTGATGGTTATCAGAGGGGGGTTATCGGAGTGGAATGAGTGAAATAAGTGATGGGAATTAAAGTGTGCACTTATCATGTTGAAAAAAAGAATCTACTCTCTTAACAACATTCAGGTACATGATACAATATATCATATATCATATACCTATTTCCTTTGCTCATTTGTTTTGTTTCTTAAATTCCCCATGTGAGAGATATCATATGGTCTTTGTCTAATATCTTTGTCAAGCTAGACAAAGAAGAGCAATTACTGTATGATATCCTTATCTGAGGAATATAAAAGGAAAAAAACCCTCAAATATAAAGTTGAAATTTAAAAAATACATAAATTTTTTCACATTTAGTCCATAGCAACTGTCATGAGAATTTTCATTTCTAGGTCCATTTTTTGCATTACCTAATATAATTTCTGGATGACATAATTTTGGTTTTTTAAGTAGTTTTAGTTGTAGGACTTGAAGTTCTGTCAGATTCCATCGTTGAAAATTTCATCCTAACTACATGTACCTATTTAAGTGACATTAAAGTAGCCATTCTGTCCCAAGTTATCCTATAGGTATCTCTTTGTGATTTATGCAATATAGTCTTATATACAATATAACTTGATTCTGGTTTTTTAGTTCATATTTTAAAATAAAATGTTTATTTTGCTATTTTCTAGTATGGTAAAATGCAAAAATGGCCAGAGATTCTTCCCATCCTTGAATTTACTCATTTTCTTTCTTCTTTCTTCTTTTTTTTTTTTTTTTAAGATTTTATTTATTTATTTGACAGAGAGAGATCACAAGTAGGCAGAGAGGCAGGCAGAGAGAGAGAGGGAAGCAAGCTCCTTGCCGAGCAGAGAGCCCGACATGGGACTCAGTCCCAGGACCCTGAGAATTATGTTGGAGCCGAAGGTAGAGGCTTAACCCACTGAGCCACCCACCTGCCCCAAATTTACTCGTTTTTCAATGTAACTTTATAGCCCCTCCCGAAAAGGTAGAGTTCATTTTTCTATGCTTTGAATCTGGACTTGGCTACATGACTTGTTTTGCCCCATGTGTCATTAGCAAATTCTGTAGAAGCAGAAGCTTGAAATTAGGGTTTACTTTTTTACTGTACTTGGGAGCCCTGTGGCTACCACTGTGTAAATAGGCCCAGTGGTAACCTGCTGCATGAGAGGTGTCATAGACCCAGTTGCCTCCACTGACCCAGCTGACAGCCAGACAACTGCCCCATGCATAAAGCCATCCACTGTCAGCTGCCCACAAACATATGAATGAGCCCAGCTAATACCATGTGGAACAGAGAGAAATCATCCCACCTAAGCTCAGCCTAAATTGTTACCTTACAGAATCTTCAGCAAATAAAATGTTCTTGTTTTAAGCCACTAACATTTATAGTTGTTTGTTATGTTGCAACAGTGAACAGGTTTATCAATTTTATACATTATTTATTGACTTCCTTTGATGGTAATGAGGATGTGGCTCTCTCATACTTTGATCTCTCCTACAATATCACCTCCCCAGTATCCTGTCAATGTATTTATATCACATCTCTTGGTGAATCTGAAGTCAATAATCATACTGCTCTGACTTCCAAGTATTGTTTACACTAGAACTACACAGTCCTTCACAGCAATGCTTCCTTTTGAATTTTTCCTGGGGATCATTATAGTCTCTCTTTTTAAAATTTACTTAGTTTTTTTTTTAATGGACCTTTCCTTTTTTCAGAATTATTCTTGCAGTTCTGTTGACACCCAATGAATCTTCTTTTACCAGTGATCAAACATACCAGATAATTTATCATTCATTTTTATTGTTTTCTTGGGGCTTCTTTCTGGAGTCCCCTGCCCTCTTGCTTTTTCTAGTCTGGTTGCTCTCTAATCTGGCAACATGGCTGACACCTCCCCACTCTTCAATTTTGGATATTCTGATTTTTGGATTCCTATGTCTGTCTCTGCTTTGGTTATCGTCATCCAACTTTTTCAGATGCTTTCTGGTTGACCTGGAGCATGTTAGCTTACTTTTCTCATGCGTGGTTTCCTTACCAGTGAAGTGAGAACAATGCCTCCCATGCTTTGTCTCATAACATATCTTTGGGAAGTACAGTGAGATAATGTCTATGGTCATACTTTGTTACTTGAAAAGTACAATGTAAAATAATGTTATGTGAGAAAATTAGAAGCCTAGATCAGGAATGAGAAGCTCTTATATGGATCCAAATGTGACTTTCTGCTTGGAATTTCTGGACCCCCAACTCTGCCTTCTAAATGAAGGGCAATGCAAGTCCGACTTCTGGAGGGGACAGAGCAATGGAGAGTCAGGGGAACTAAAGTGAATCAGGAGATCTGAGTCTTCACCTTCAATCTACCACTAATATAGTTGTATGACATTGGGTGAGCAACTAAGCGTCTCTGGGTTAGATTTGCTACTCTGTAAAATGGGATACGAAGGGAGCCTCCATCTGTCTTTGAGCATTAAAATTCTATGAGGTCAGCCACCTCTTATTCAGCAGAAGGCGCTGTGTATTGCAGACTGCATATACATTACAGCTCTTTCCTGTGGTGGAGAGATGGTTAAATAAATCTGTGACAACAAAGTCAAGTAACACTCGGTAATGGAACACTCTGATTTCATTTTCTTCCCAAGTCCTCGGAAATGCCGCCCCTTCTGAACATGACGGCGGACCTGCATTGTCACTCCTTGCTTCGTTGCCTCTTGGAAGTGATGTCCAGACACGTTGGCCTCTAGACAGTAAGTTTCCCCATGTGCCGCAGTTTGGGGCCACCTGCGGCATGTCAGCTCACCTCATCCCACCACTGCACTCACTAGAGCAGAAAAGATTAACTTCCTGAAAATGAAAAGGACAGAGAGAAGATGAGCTGCTTATCAAATATGCACATTTCAGATGGAACTTCACACTCAGTAGAAAGATGTTAGATTGCTGTTAGCTCTCTGGAGCGCTCCTGACAATGTGTTATCAGGTCATGTTTGCATGACAGAGGCAGCCCAAGCAGGAAACATTAAGTCATATGACTTCTAAGACGGAATCAATCAAGTGAGCAGTACAGCTCCTGAAAACTAATTTCACCTTCATAAGGTCTGGTTATCTGTGCGGCAGACATGAGGTTTGTCAGCCCCATTTCAGTCTGACCAGGTTCAGCACTGCATCAAGAATTTTAATGAACCGACACTGTAATATGTATGAAAGATGACCCTGAGATGAATTCATGAAAAGCCAAGTCCCCATGAAATATGAACAATTACTTGCAGGCTCCTCTGCCTACTTAGCTCATTTGAAATGTCCATTTCAAAGGCCTTTGTCTTTCTGTGGTTCATTTGCAAGTTTGTGCACAGATTTTCATCATATTTAACCAGTTTAAAAATCAAAGAAGCTACTCACAATCAAACAGTTCAGTGAGCTCTGGTTTGATGGGGGCAGAGCCAAGGCCAGCCAGAGTTTAAATCTTCATTTGGCTACAGAGGCACAGATTTCCTTGTGTGGGGAGGGAGAGCCTTAAAGACTGAATGCTTATGCTGACACCGTCTTTCACATCCAGGGTGGCCCTAACAAAGGTCCTTGTTTCTGGTCCTGGTTACATTATAGTCTCTCTACTAGTAATGACATTTATTCATTTTCAGCTTCAAAACAGCACTACCAGGGTGAGGTGAGGTTTATTTTGGAAACTTAAAATTTGTTAGGAGGTACGTGTTCAAATTATAAATAGAGTTTTCCAGAAAGTGTTGACTTTTTTGTACATGGCATCCCAACCTATTGTCCAGATCCTATCTGCTTTTTATGAATTCCATTGCTGCCTGGTTGTGCTTTCTATATGCTGATCTATATAACTTAGGATGTTTCATATACTATTAAGCACAGTTCTTATCTTGTGCTCAGGGATTATGGGCCGTATATGACCTTACACATTCAGCCCTCCTCAACTGCGCTTCCTTCTCCCTTGGCAGACCTTGCTCCCCACTGTGCAGACACACCATATTTCCCTAGCTCAGGGGCAAAGTAACTCCCTTTCTTGTATCTTTTCTCCCCATTTCTTTATCTTAAATATATTTCAGATATACAGAAAATACAGAGATCATTCAAACAACATTCATGTCCTTACCATCCATGCAACTTCCAACAGCTTTTAGTATTTTGTCATATATGACTCAGATCTTTTTTAAACAAACAAAAATATGCATGTCAGGGACAGCAAAGAGCTCAGTGTTCTTTTCAGTCTTTTCTTGCCTCCCCTGATAAAAGTAATTACTGAACCTGGAAAATGAAATTCCCATGCATGCTTTATTACAAATAAAATGATTATGTAGGACTGTTTTCATGTTCTGTCGATGGCATCACACTGGAGATGCTCTTATAATTTGATTTTTGTTTCTTTCACCGGTTATACTTATGATAATCTACATTGTTGCATTTATCTTTACTTCATTCATCTTTATTATTGCATAATATTCCATTAAACTTTGTGTATAGTGCTATAATGGAATAGAAAAAATTAGCATTCATTTAGTTGAGTTTATCAGCCTATTCTCTTAAGGTTTGTGCTTTTTGTGTTTAAGAACTCTTTTAAAGGAGTAGGTCTTGGTATATGAATTATTTGCATTTTGTTTTCTATTTTCATTAATCTCTGCTCTAATTTCATTATTTCTGTATCATTTAGGATAAGTTTTTAAGTCAAATTTCTAACCTACTTAGTTGAGCAATCAACTCATTCACATTAATTATAATTTTTAAAATAACTATATTCATTCATAAGGTCTTTCCATCTTAGCTCTGCTTCAGATGTACACTACAAGCTTTATACGTATTTAGAAATTTTCATTGTAATTTCTGCATTAAAGCTATAAGTGATTTAGGAATTCATTTTATTTCTATAACATAAAGGGTATTTTCAAAGAGCTGTGTTGTTTATTCTTCTTTAAATTGCCTTATGATTGATGACAATGTTTTCTATGATATTCATTCTATGAAATTTGTTCAAACTTCCTTTGTGACCTAGTAAATGGTAATTGTTTTCAATTTTGTAAGTATATATGAAAACAATATTTTTTTTTTTGCTTTCTATTTATTTATTTTTTTCAGCGTAACAGTATTCATTCTTTTTGCACAACACCCAGTGCTCCATGCAAAACGTGCCCTCCCCATCACCCACCACCTGTTCCCCCAACCTCCCACCCCTGACCCTTCAAAACCCTCAGGTTGTTTTTCAGAGTCCATAGTCTCTTATGGTTCGCCTCCCCTCCCCAATGTCCATAGCCCGCTCCCCCTCTCCCAATCCCACCTCCCCCCAGCAACCCCCAGTTTGTTTTGTGAGATTAGGAGTCATTTATGGTTTGTCTCCCTCCCAATCCCATCTTGTTTCATTTATTCTTCTCCTATCCCCCTCCCCCCCCCCATGTTGCTTCTCCATGTCCTCATATCAGGGAGATCATATGATAGTTGTCTTTCTCCGATTGACTTATTTCACTAAGCATGATACGCTCTAGTTCCATCCACGTTGTCGCAAATGGCAAGATTTCATTTCTTTTGATGGCTGCATAGTATTCCATTGTGTATATATACCACTTCTTCTTTATCCATTCATCTGTTGATGGACATCTAGGTTCTTTCCATAGTCTGGCTATTGTAGACATTGCTGCTATAAACATTCGGGTACACGTGCCCCTTCGGATCACTATGTTTGTATCTTTAGGGTAAATACCCAGTAGTGCAATTGCTGGGTCATAGGGTAGTTCTATTTTCAACATTTTGAGGAACCTCCATGCTGTTTTCCAGAGTGGTTGGACCAGCTTGCATTCCCACCAACAGTGGAGGAGGGTTCCCCTTTCTCCACATCCTCTCCAGCATCTGTCATTTCCTGACTTGTTAATTTTAGCCATTCTGACTGGTGTGAGGTGATATCTCATTGTGGTTTTGATTTGTATTTCCCTGATGCCGAGTGACGTGGAGCACTTTTTCATGTGTCTGTTGGCCATCTGGATGTCTTCTTTGCAGAAATGTCTGTTCATGTCCTCTGCCCATTTCTTGATTGGATTGTTTGGTCTTTGGGTGTTGAGTTTGCTAAGTTCCTTATAGATTTTGGACACTAGCCCTTTATCTGATATGTCGTTTGCAAATATCTTCTCCCATTCTGTCAGCTGTCTTTTGGTTTTGTTAACTGTTTCCTTTGCTGTGCAAAAGCTTTTGATCTTGATGAAATCCCAATAGTTCATTTTCGCCCTTGCTTCCCTTGCCTTTGCCGTTGTTCCTAGGAAGATGTTGCTGCGGCTGAGGTCGAAGAGGTTGCTGCCTGCGTTCTCCTCAAGGATTTTGATGGATTCCTTTCTCACATTGAGGTCCTTCATCCATTTGGAGTCTATTTTCGTGTGTGGTGTAAGGAAGTGGTCCAATTTCATTTTTCTGCATGTGGCTGTCCAATTTTCCCAGCACCATTTATTGAAGAGGCTGTCTTTTTTCCATTGGACATTCTTTCCTGCTTTGTCGAAGATTAGTTGACCATAGAGTTGAGGGTCGATTTCTGGGCTCTCTATTCTGTTCCACTGGTCTATGTGTCTGTTTTTGTGCCAGTACCATGCTGTCTTGATGATGACAGCTTTGTAATAGAGCTTGAAGTCTGGAATTGTGATGCCACCAACTTTGACTTTGTTCTTCAATATTCCTTTGGCTATTCGAGGTCTTTTCTGGTTCCATATAAATTTTAGGATTATTTGTTCCATTTCTTTGAAAAAAATGGATGGTATTTTGATAGGGATTGCATTAAATGTGTAGATTGCTTTAGGTAGCATAGACATTTTCACAATATTTATTCTTCCAATCCAGGAGCATGGAACATTTTTCCATTTCTTTGTAACTTCCTCAATTTCTTTCATGAGTACTTTATAATTTTCTGTGTATAGATTCTTAGTCTCTTTGGTTAGGTTTATTCCTAGGTATCTTATAGTTTTGGGTACAATTGTGAATGGGATTGACTCCTTAATTTCTCTTTCTTCTGTCTTGTTGTTGGTGTATAGAAATGCAACTGATTTCTGTGCATTGATTTTATATCCTGACACTTTACTGAATTCCTGTACAAGTTCTAGCAGTTTTGGAGTGGAGTCTTTTGGGTTTTCCACATATAGTATCATATCATCTGTGAAGAGTGATAGTTTGACTTCTTCTTTACCAATTTGGATGCCTTTAATTTCTTTTTGTTGTCTGATTGCTGAGGCTAGGACTTCTAATACTATGTTGAATAGCAGTGGTGATAATGGACATCCCTGCCGTGTTCCTGACCTTAATGGAAAAGCTTTCAGTTTTTCTCCATTGAGAATGATATTTGCGGTGGGTTTTTCATAGATGGCTTTGATAATATTGAGGTATGTGCCCTCTATCCCTACACTTTGAAGAGTTTTGATCAGGAAGGGATGCTGTACTTTGTCAAATGCTTTTTCAGCATCTATTGAGAGTATCATATGGTTCTTGTTCTTTCTTTTATTAATGTGTTCTATCACATTGATTGATTTGCGGATGTTGAACCAACCCTGCAGCCCTGGAATAAATCCCACTTGATCGTGGTGAATAATCCTTTTAATGTACTGTTGAATCCTATTGGCTAGTATTTTGGCGAGAATTTTTGCGTCTGTGTTCATCAAGGATATTGGTCTGTAGTTCTCTTTTTTGGTGGGATCCTTGTCTGGTTTTGGGATCAAGGTGATGCTGGCCTCATAGAATGAGTTTGGACGTTTTCCTTCCATTTCTATTTTTTGGAACAGTTTCAGGAGAATAGGAATGAGTTCTTCTTTAAATGTTTGGTAGAATTCCCCTGGGAAGCCGTCTGGCCCTGGGCTTTTGTTTGTTTGGAGATTTTTGATGACTGTTTCAATCTCCTTACTGGTTATGGGCCTGTTCAGGTTTACGATTTCTTCCTGGTTCAGTTGTGGTAGTTTATATGTCTCTAGGAATGCATCCATTTCTTCCAGATTGTCCAATTCGTTGGCGTAGAGTTGCTCATAGTATGTTCTTATAATTGTCTGTATTTCTTTGGTGTTAGTTGTGATCTCTCCTCTTTCATTCATGATTTTATTGATTTGGGTCCTTTCTCTTTTCTTTTTGATGAGTCTGGCCAGGGGTTTATCAATCCTATTGATTCTTTCAAAGAACCAGCTCCTAGTTTCATTGATTTTTTCTATTGTTTTTTTGGTTTCTATTTCATTGATTTCTGCTCTGATCTTTATGATTTCTCTTCTCCTGCTGGGTTTAGGGTTTCTTTCTTGTTCTTTCTCCAGCTCCTTTATGCGTAGGGTTAGGTTGTGTACTTGAGACCTTTCTTGTTTCTTGAGAAAGGCTTGTACCACTATATATTTTCCTCTCAGGACTGCCTTTGCTGTGTCCCACAGATTTTGAACTGTTGTGTTTTCATTATCATTTGTTTCCATGAATTTTTTCAATTCTTCTTTAATTTCCTGGTTGACCCATTCATTCTTTAGATGAAAACAATATTTTTTATTTGTATTTATGCCTGATAATTCCTTGTCTTTGTGTATCTTAAAATTTCTTTATTATTTTCTCGTTTATGAATACAGGTGTACTTTGGTATAAAATTCTAAGCTGTCATTTCCCCCCTCTGTACAGAAGCAATTACTCTATTGATTTCAGATATCTATGACTGCCATTAGATTGTTGTTAGTTTATCAGTTCTTCATTGGAAATGTGCTTTTTTTCTAGCAGGTTTTTTGTTTTTTGTTTTTTTAGATTTTTATTTATTTATTTGACAGAGATCACAAGCAGGCAGAGAGGCAGGCAGAGAGAGAAGGAGGTAAAGCAGGCTCCCTGCCGAGCAGAGAGCCTGATGCGGGGCTCGACCCCAGGACCCTGGGATCATGACCTGAGCTGAAGGCAGAGGCTTTAACCCACTGAGCCACCCAGGCGCCCCTCTAGCAGGTTTTAAGGTTGTCTTTTGATGTTCCACATTTATGATATAATGCGTCTAGATGTAGAGTTCTATTTATTCATTTTTCTTGATTCTCAGAATGTATTATTGATCAGGGGGTTTTAATTATTTTTTTCTTCAAATTGGAAAATTCTGTTTTTATCTTTTCAAATACAACTTCTTTATAGTCTCTTGCTAGAATTTCTATTAATTGTATATTTGAACCTCTCAATTTATCCTCCATTTTGCTTATTTCTCATTTGTTTTCTCTCATTAACTTAATTATCTGTACCTCTTTATTTTTCCATCTTTTTCTCTATTATTTTGAAAATGTTGATTATAGTTTAAAATCCTTTACCTGCTAATTTGGATTATGTTTGGTCTAGTTTATCAATTACTTAGATTATCTTTTAATCTGCTCTGTTCTATTTTTTTCTTGGTTATTAATCATATAGTCATGTATTTTTGTATGTCTAGTAATATTTTTGTTATATGCTATGGATTGTCTGTAAAAGAAACAGAGAATCCATATAAAGTTGTGTTTTACTAGGAAAAGTGAATTTTTCATCTATTAGATAGATAGATTTCAGCTGATCACCTTAATTCAGTCAGGGAATAAGCTGGATCTGGAGCAAGTTGCAGTTTTGGTAAGAATTGGTATACTTCTGCTTATCCCATATTCCTAGTGCATAGCACTAGTGCAATCCAGAATTTTCAGCTGAGAGCCTGGTGGTTTTTGTCCCCCTAAACCTTTGAGGATAGGGAAGAATAGGAAGATTTAGATCTGCCCTCCAGAGATTTTCAGTGTAGTGCTTTGACCTCCTACCTCAAAATTTTGAGGGAGAAACTAACCACATATGAGTCCAAAAGGTCTTCTATTTTGTCATTCCAGACCTTCATGAATGACAATCTCTGTGCTGGTTTTTCTGTATATTTTCTGTTACGTTGCTGATTCTTTTATTATTATCAACGTATTTCTTTGACTTTGTTATTAATTGGTTTATATAGTTAGCTGCTCCCATATTAGGGGCATAGATAATTAAAATTGTTAGATCTTCTTGTTGGACAGCCCATTTGAGTATGATATAGTATCCTTCTTCATCTCTTATTATAGTCTTTGGCTTAAAATCTAGTTTATCTGATATAAGGATTGCCACTCCAGTTTTCTTTTGATGTCCATTGGCATGGTAAATTGTTTTCCATTCCCTCACTTTAAATCTGGAGGTGTCTTTGGCTCTAAAATGAGTTTCTTGTAGGCAGCATATTGATGTATTTTTTTTTTTAATCCATTCTGATACTCCGTGTCTTTTGATTGGGGCATTTAGCCCATTTACATTCTGGGTATCTATTGAAATATATGATTTAGTGCCACTGTATTATCTGTAAGGTAACTGTTACTGTATATTGTCTCTGTTCCTTTCTGTTCTACTACTTTTCAGTTCTTTCTTTGCTTAGAGGACCCCTTTCAATATTTCCTGTAGAGCTGGTTTGGTGTTTACAAATTCTTTTAGTTTTTGTTTGTCCTGGAAGCTTTTTATCTCTCCTTCTATTTTCAATGATAGCCTACCTAGATAGATATAGTATTATTAGCTGCATGTTTTTCTCATTTAGTGCTCTGAATATATCATGCCAGCTCTTTCTGGTCTGCCAGATCTCTGTGGATAAGTCTGCTGCCAATCTAATATTTTTACCATTGTATGTTACAGACGTTTTGTCCCGGGCTGCTTTCAGGATTTTCTCTTTGTCACCAAGACTAGTAAGTTTTACTATTTGATGATGGGGTGTGGACCTATCTTTACTGATTGTGCAGGGGGTTCTCTGTGCCTCCTGGATTTTGATGCTTGTTCCCTTTGCCATATTAGGGAAATTCTCTACCGTAATTCACTCCAATATACTTTCTGCCCCCTCTCTCTCTCTTCTTCTTCTGGAATCCCAATTATTCTAATATCGTTTCATCTTATGGTATCGCTTCTCTCTCAAATTCTCCCCTCATGGTCCAGTAGTTGTTTGTTTCTCTTTTGCTCAGCTTCTTATTCTCCATCATTTGGTCTTCTATATCACTAATTCTCTTTTCTACCTCATTTATTCTAGCACTAAGAGGTAGTGTAAGCTTTTTTGAATTCAGCCTGGTTAGATTTTACTTCTTTTATTTCTCCAGAAAGGGCTTTTATTTCTCCAGACAGGGTTTCTTTAATACTTCCATGTCTTTTTTGAGCCCAGCTAGCACCTTGAGAATCATCATTCAGAACTTTAGATCTGACATATTACCAGTGCTCATATTGATTAGGCCCCTAGCCATTGGTACTGCCTCTGTTTTATTATTATTATTTTTTTTTTGTGGTGAGTTTTAAGCCTTGTCATTTTATCTAGATAAGAATATATGAATGAGAAAATAAAATACCAAAAGGGTGGAAAAGACCCCAGAAAAATGTACACCAACCAAATCAGAAGAGACCCCAAATCAAGAAGAGAAGAAAGGGGGAAATAAGAAGTTTAATATATATATATATTTTATATATTTATATATATATAATATAATATAATATAAAATAATATATAATAATAATAAAATAAATAAATAATAAAAAATAATAAATAAATAATAAATAATAAATAATAAATAAATAAATAATAAAAAATAATAATGTATTATATAATATATATTATATTATATAATATTATATTATATTATATTATATATAATTATATATATATATATTTTTTAGACTGGTGAATAGAACAGAGCCACCCACTTGATTTTGGGTGTATTTCAGTCTCTTAGAAGAAACTAGCTCCCAAAACTTTAAAGAAAGAAAGATATATATATATATACACACACACACACACATACACACACACAAATAAGGGTAAATATGATGACAGGATGGAATATGACTGTAAAGATGAAAAATTTTTTTAAAAATTCTAAGAATGGAATTGATAAGATAAGTTGGTTGGAAAAAGAAAGAAAAAGAAAGTGGAGAGAACTTGCTCAGGCTGGAGACTAGAACAAAGCCCTGTGCTAGATTTAGGGTATATTTTGATCTATTAGAAGAACTTGTATCCCAAAATTTTTTAGAAGAAAACACCCTAGATGTATTCAAAAATTAAATTAGATACAATGAAGGATAAAATATGAGTATAATAATGAAGGTTTAAAAAGATTTTTTTTAAAGAAATGTATTGTTAAGATAAACTATTTAAAAAACATTAAAAGAAGAAAGAGGAAAAGTTAAAAAATTAGAATAAGATAAAAATAAAATTAAAAAAATTTAGTTAACTTTGCAAGACTAAAGAATCATGGGGAGAGAGCTATGAATTCCATGCTTTGCTTTTTCCTCCTCTGGAATTCTGCTTGTTCTCCTTGATCAGTGAGATTAGTCTTGGCTGGATATTTTTGCTGATCTTGAGGGGGAGAGGCCTGTTGTAGTGATTCTCAAGTGTCTTTGCCTGAGGCAGAATTGAGCCACCCTTGCCAAGGGCCAGGCTAAGTAATCTGCTAGGATTTGCTTTTGGGAAATTTTGTTTCCTGAATGCTTTCCGCTTTCTGTAGAGTTCTGGAGGATGGGAGTGAAAATGGCAGCCTCCCAGTCTCCAGCCTGGAAGAGCCAAGAGCTCAGGGCCCCACTCCTCAGTGTGCCCTCAGAGAAAATCAGTCTATATTCCAGTTTCCCTGGTCTCTGGCCACACACTGAGCTCACCTGGCCTGTGACCAAGCATTTCTGCCTCTGGCACACTGCCCCGTTCGGAGTCTCCAAACCCAGCAGATTCCTGCCTCCAGAGAAGGAAGGTAAGTTTCCCTGGATCTGCCACTTTTGGGATCCCTGCTCAAAGAACAGTGTCCTGACTGTGCCATGGATCACAATTTAAGGTAACCCCAAGATGAGAGCTCACCCCTCAGCTCCATCTCTGTAGCTGGCATCCCTGCTCTGATACCGGTGAGCTCTGCTACACTCAGACATCCCCAATCCTTCTGTGACCCTGTGGGACCTGAGACTCCACAGTCCCCGTGGGGGCTCCACCCCAACTTAGCCTCTGAAGCAATGTGCCTCAGTGGCACAGACTTTTAAATGTTTGAATTTTGTGCTCTGTTGCTCCACTGCTTGCCGGGAGCTGGCCCCTCCCCTTGCAGTCTATCTTCCCATTTCTTCACATTAACTTCTCCACATGTCCTACCTTTCAGAAAGTGGTTGGTTTCTGTTTCTAGAATTGCTGCTTCTCTTCTCTTCAATCTCCTATTGGGTTTGTTTGGAAACAAACTATTGTTTGGAATGGTTTGATACCTATCTAGCTGAACTCCTGCTCTCTAATGTCATCTCAGTCTGCTACTCCTCTGCCATCTTGACTCCTCTTCATATTGCTGATACTTCCAAAGAGCTTAGTAGATATTGTCTTTCATGCTGAGCTCTATTCTGTCTCATTTAATCCTCACTGTTTGAGAATTAAGTCATTATATCCCACCTATATTTGAGGAAAAATGGGTTAAATAGCTTCCCCATATCATAGTTAGTAAGACATAGAGCCAGAATTTGAAATGAAGATGTTTGATTCCTGACTAATGCTTTTAACCATTATATTATGTAGTCTTGGTACCTCCTTTTTTTTTTTTTTAAGTACTATTACATCCTTAACTCCTATCCCATGTTTCTACTGTTTTATTTCATATACTTCTTTAAAAGGGTACTTGCCTTTGCTATTTACAATAGACTATTGCTTCACTCTTTGTGATATGACCTACACCCATGTCACTCTATTAAAATAGTCAAAAATCTCATCCATAGCTTTGTGTGTGTGTATGTGTTTGTGTTACATATTTTTCAAAAATTTCAATTGAAGTATAATACTAAAAGTGTGCAAAGAAAAACTAAACATTTAACTCTCAATGAATTGTTACAAATTAAACATCTCTATAAATACCACTACCTTCAAGAAATAGAACCTTTTCATGTGAGATACTCCCCTGATGCTCCTTCCTAATATATACCTCTTCTTTTCTTCCCAGGATTTCTCACTGTTGCACTTTTAGTGCTATAAATTAGTTTTGCCTGTTCTTGAGCTTCATATTAAATGGAATTAGATTCTATGTATTTTTTATTGCTTAGCTTCCTTTTGCTGGATGCTTGAAGAATCATCTATGTTGCCACACAGAGCTATACAGTTTATTTTCATTTTTGTTTAATGCTCTATTGTGTGAATACACAAAATTTAATCATGTTTAATAGCTACATTACATCATAATTGACATTCTATGGACTGCATGTGTATTAAGTATACAATTTGATAAGCTATAACATATTAATACATTCATAAAACTGTCACCACAATCAAGCTAATGAATATATTCCATACCCCTAAAATTTTCCTTAGGAATGTAGCTCCCTCCACTTCATAATACTCACTTATCCAAATCTTAATAGTACAATTTCAACTTAAATTCCACCACTTCTGTGAATATAGCTGAATATGATTTCTTATATCCAAACTTGTTCAGCAATTTGTGGCTTATCCTATATTACCCGATAGTATTGTACTTTGACTACACAGCTCTCACTTTTAAATGTAGGCCATTTGAGGTCTGGGTCATGTCTTGATCTGCACTTAGTGTAGTGCTGTGATTCTTTAGTGAATATAATTAAATGAGTTAATAAATAAAGAATACAAATGTATATACAACTATGTCCATAGCACATGTCAGCCTATTACTTTGTTCATTGACTAAATCACATTAAAATTTGTGCCAGGAGAAAATAAAATCCTTAATAATTCTTTTCTTCTTCAAATTTTGGATCAGTCCTGGGCATAAAAATGGTGAACTCCAGAAGGCATGAACTTTGCATGGTTTGTTCACTGATGTGCCTCAAGCATTTTTCAGTAAATGGTTTTTTTTTTTTGTCTGAATGAATAATACAATATAATGAGTATATTCCTCCTCTATTATAGCTATATTTTTGTATAGGAACTGTCCTTATTCATTTACAATTAGGATATATTGTATATGAGAAATAAAGATAGACACAAAATTCCTTGCAAGTATAACACAACTACTTTGTGAAAATGTTTTTGACATGACTGTAGTGTCCTAGAATTTACCAGTTATATTGTCCTAAAAATGCACCATTCTCACTAGCAATGAACAATTAGAGAATAAAATTAAGAAAGTAATTCCATTTATTATAATAACAATAAGAGAACACAAAATTTAAGAATAAACTTAACAAATGAGAACTATAAAACATCACTGAATGAAATTGAATAAGACCTAGTAAATGGACAGACTTCCCATGTCCATGGGTTAGACAAATTATATTGTTAAGATGACAGTACTCCCCAAAGTAATGCAACCCCTACCTAAATCTGAGCCGCAGTTTTTGCAAAAATTGACAAGTTGATCCTCAAATTCATATGGAAATGCAAGGGACCTAGAATAGCCAAAACAATCTTGAAAAAGAACAAACTTAGAGGACTCACATTTCCCTATTCAAAACTTACTACAATCAAGACAATGTGGTACTGGCATAAGGATATACATATTCATCAATGGAATAGAATTGAGAGTCCAGAAATAAGCCCATACATTTATGCTCAACTGATTTTTGATAAGGGTGCCAAGACACTTCAATGATAGTCTTTTCAAGTGGTGCTGGGAAAAGTGGATATCCACATGTAAAAGACTGAAATTAGACCCCTGCTTCATATCATATGTAAAAATTAACTAAAAATGGATCACAGGCTTAAATATAAAAGCTAAAGCTATGAAGTTGTTAGAAAAAAACATGGGCAGAAATCTTTATGACTTTGGATTAATCAATGGTTTCTTGCACATGACACCAAAAGCACAGGCAACAAAGGAAACAAATAAGTTGGACATCATGAAAATCAAAAAATTCTTGTGCATTAAGAGAATAAAAAGGCAACCCATAGAATGGGGAGGAAATAGTTGCAAATCATATGTATCTGATAAAGGACTTATATCCAAAGCATATAAGAACTCACTCAACAACAAAAAGACAAATGACCCAATTATAAAAAATGGGCAAAGAATTGGGATAGACATTTATCCAAAGAAGAAAAACAACCAATAAGCATATACAAAGATACTCAACATCATTAGTCATTAGAGAAATATAAATTAAAACCATAATGAGATGATACTTCATACTCTCCAAGCAGTCTAGAAAGAAGACAGACAATAACAAGTATTGGTGCATATATGAAGAAATTGGAAACCTTTTACATTATTGGTCAGGTTTTTAAATGGTGCAACTACTTTGGAAAGTAGTTTTGCAGTTCCTCAAAATGTGAAATATGGAATTACCTTATGATCCAACAATTCCATTCTCAGGAGAAATGGATACAGATCTACACAAAAATTTGTACATGAATATTTCTAGCAACATTATTTAAAAAAAAGATTTATTTATTTGAGAGAGAGAACATGCACAAGAGAGCAGGGGTAGGGGCAAGAGGAGAGGGAGAGAGATAATCTCAAGCAGACTCCATGCTGAGTGCGGCAGATCCCCCATACGGGGCTTGATCTTACAACCCCAAGATCATGACCTGAGCCAAAACCAAGAGTGGGTCTCTGAAAAGACTGAGCCACACAGGTGCCCTGCTAGCAGCATTATTTACCAAAGCCAAAAAGTAGAAACAACCCAAATGTCCATCAACTGACGAATAGATAAATAAAAGCTGGTCTATCCATACAATGAGATATTATATGGTTTTAAGAGGAAATGAGGTACTGGTTACGCTGTGGCATAGACGAACCTTGAAAATATTATACAAAGCTGTCAGACACAAAAGGCCACAAATTTTATGGTTTTATTTATACAAGATGTCCAGAAGAGGCAAATCTATTATGACAAAGTAGATTAGAGCTTGCCTGGGGCTGGGAGGAGGAAATGGGAGTTATTGTGAATGGATACAGGGTTTCTTTATGGGGTGATGAATATTCTCTACAATTAGACAGTGGTGGTGATTGCACAACTCTGCGAATATACTAAACACCACTGAATTTTATACTTTAAAGGGGTGAATTTTATGACATTTTAACTACATTCAATGAAAGAGTTACTAAAAAGCAGATGCTTTTACTATAAAACAAAACAAAACACAACACACATTATTTATGAAGGGATCAGATATTTCTCTCATGTGTATAAAGCAGACCACTGCAGAGCAACAAGCTTCCCCCCCCATCCCCAAATTCTTCAATGAAGCATGACCCGATGACAAGTAACAGGCAGCCATCTAGGCTGAACACACAAACACTTAGCTGAAAACTCTTTGGGATGCTTCACATTCAGTAATATGGCTTACCTTTAAGGCAATTTAATTGTACTTTTAAATGACTGTCTATTCGTGGTTTCAGCTTCACAAAAGTGGCTGTAGCATCTTTATCCGCGTAACTCTCATTAAATGAAAACAGTGTTGCTATGCCTTTGCATGTTTGACAATGTCAGGCTTCCTCTTGGGGTCTCTGTGTAGGAGTCTGATGGGGATATTCCCTTTAAAAAAGCAGCATCAACTGTGTGAGTTGAAACCTTATTCTTTTTTTGTGACCTTCACAAATGTGATGTGGGCTGATGCAAAGCATTTTTCTCTCCCTCTCATAGTCACCAAATGGTGAATTATACCATTCCAAAGAACACAATCATTTACACCCTCGGTCTTAGTGGATGATTCCAACAAAACAAAGCCTTGGCAATGGGCTCCGTGAAGTGGTAATTCGGACCTTTCTAAATAAGAAACTTGATGGTTTGAGTGGAAACAGCCTCCATTCGCAGAAGAATTTAGCATTGACAGAGCATATGGATACTCTGGGGGAAACTCTGGCTCTCTTGAAAAAAATCTTTCTTTGTCACAAAGTCTTTAAATACAAGGTATGTCCAGTTAATGTTGAATCTTGCATCTAAAGCTTTGCCAGAGAAAAACTGCTGCAGTGCCAAAGCCTCAACAGAGTATCTCCAAAATATCTGGGATGAAAGTATAGGAGTGGAAAGGTCTTATAGATTCAAGGCCCCCATGCTCTCTTTCCAGCTGTATTTTTCTACTGCTGCATTAAAAAGTTTCTACAAACGTAGTGGCCCCAAACGACAGTGATTTGTTGTCTCACATGTTTTGTAGGTCAAAGTACCTGGCATGGTATGACTAGATTCCCTGCTCAAAGTCTCACCAGGCTACAGGTCAGGTGATGGCCATGTTAGCTGTTGTCACCTGCACTTGGAGTCTTCTTCCCAACTCACTGTTTATGGGCAGAATTCATTTCCTTGTAGTTGTGGGACTCTATGTACCCATTTTTCTTCTAGCTCTTGGCCAGGGGCTACTTCACCTGCTGGAGATCATCTGCAGTTCTTTCCCAGGTGGCCCCCATGGATATAGTTCACACATGGATGTTGGCTTTCTCCTAGGCCAGTGGGAGCACATCTCTCCGACCTTTTTTCCTGTAACCAACTGGAGAAGGTTCTTATTGTTTAAAGGACTCATGTGATTGGGTCAGACTCCCTGGATATGCCCCTTATTTAATTAACATAACCAATTATGGGATAAAATCCCTCTTGTTAACGGTTGTAGGGATTACGCAGGGCATGTACCCTAGGGAGGTGAAAGCTGTTGCAGGCTATTTTAAAATCCTGCCTACCGTACCATTGTTTCTCATTTTGAAAAAAAAAAAAAAAAGAAGAAGAAGAGCCTTCTTCTTAACAGTAAGCAAAGGCTTTGGGGGTGATGCTCAACTGAATGGTTACATTTTGTCTGTGGTAAGAGCCCAAACGGTCAGGACCAGCAAAGGGCGGGATAGGGGACAGATGAGAAAGACACAATAGCCTATTTCATCACATATAAACTTAGGCTTAGTTCTATCTGCTTCTGCCTTTAAGGACTCTCAATCTCTTTGATGTTTCTGGAAGAAAGAAGATCATAGGTGCTTGATTATCTTGTCCTTCAAAGGATACATACAGGTGCACTGGCTTATAGTTCCACCTACTCAGGAGGCTGAGGCAGGAGGGTCACTTGAGCTCAGGGATTCTAGACTGTAATGCACCATGACAATCAGGGGTCCACACTAATTTCGATGTCAATGTGGTGACTGACCTCCTGGGAGTGTGAGGCACCCCAAGTTTGTCTGAGGAGGGGTGAACTGACCCAGGTCAGAAACAGAATAAGTCAAAACTCCCGTGCCGATCGCTAGTGGAATCAGGCCTGTGCATAGCCACCGTGCTCCAGCCTGGGCAACTGAGACCCTTTTCTCTAGAAAACAAATAATAAAATAAAGGATACATGTATGTTTTCATGACTGACAGTCATTGAATCAGATCACCAGGAATCTAAGTAATTTCTTCATTGATGGAAGTTTTACTTGTCTTCCTCCTTTTGAACAGTCTTTAAAAATATCTGCTAGTAGGAAGATTGAAAACTGGTATAGAATTCAACATACATTTGCCAGAAATGACACATGAGCTATAAATTATGGAGTCCAAATATAATTATGGGTACTTTATATATGAAAAGGATGAAGACCATTTCGCCCTAGATATCTTTTTGTTAAGCAAAGAGGGTAGCTGCATATTTTGAAGACCTTAGTGAGTTCACATGATCCCTGGGACTCTTAATTTTCATGATAAGAATTTAAATTCAGAACAATTAGGGAGCTGAGGCATTTCCCTGCTAGAAATAGAGGAGAGGTGAGCTGAGTGTTGTGCAGAAGCAGGGAAAGGGACTGAGAAAAAGAACAAGAGTAGGGTCTCTTCCCAGGAGAATTTTAAAGCTGTTTCTAGAAAAATAACAAATGTGAAAATAAATTATACTAATCTATCCATTAACTCCTTAAATTCAGAGGCTATTAAAACATACCTTAAAGAAAGCTTGAGATGACCTGTTCTGCCCAATTAATTTTGAAGTATTGGAAATCAATTAGTTACAATAAACAGACTTGTTCTCATTATTTTAAGCAGCTTGCAATTAGCTTCATAGAATGATGATTGTATACAGGGCTTTAAGTATAAAGACATGCTGGAATTGACAAAGAATACTGTGTTCTTCTCTTTTTCTAAAACTAAATCTCTTTTGTACTACAAGAACCAACTTCTGATAGTGAATTCAAACTTTTACCAAGTGGTTTGCTTTATATAGAACTGATTTAAATATTGAAACACTGGATTTTTCCTTTGCAGTATGTGCAACAGAAACTGAAATTCTTCTGTGAATGTACACATAACATGGTACCAGTTTTTGTTTGCTATGCTTTCAGCCTGCAAGCAACACAGAATGAAATGCATTTAATCCTTCTCTCATTCCTTTTAGCCACCAAGGCACTTGGCTTGCCAAGGTACCCCTTTCCAACTGCAGCCAACAAGGACTCATTGTTCCTCACTCATTAAATGCAGTAGATTTGCTTGATGGAATATATTTGCTTGCCTGCCTATCTGGTGTGCTATTTTGCATCTGCAGTTTCCAAGGTATTCATTTGCTCACCAGAGAAAAAAATGATGAGGAAAAAAAAAAACCATAATCTGCATATTCTGATGTTAGTACATTGATTCATTATGTCATTTCTAAAAGAGGGACAATATTATGACTCATGAGCATAGAGGGAAAAAATGGAACATTTTATTTCTTTGTTGGTTCAGCAAGTGTACATTCGGTAGTGACATGAGCTAATTGCATAGTTACCATGAAATAACATGTTTTATTTTTTTCTGTAATAATGTAGTAACTACATAGTAACTTCAGAGGAAACAGTAATAATTATACAGTAATGTGATAACAGTGCTGTTGTATTTTGCCCAACAACTATGCAATTAACTGTACGTAAAGTACAAAATTCACCTTTTCTGAACTAATGTGCACACTTGCCTAAAGCGATTCTCCCTTGGTTTTTCTGGCCCCTATCTGCTTCTCTCTCACATCAACCCCCTTTACACTATTCAAAAGTCTAAATCTAAATCCTTTTCATAATCTTCTTCCTTCAAACCTGACAAGCTATTTATCCTTTAGAGTTCTATCATGAGGTTTAGAACTGAAACATGAAACTGAAATAATATGTGGAGCTTTATGTTAAGTAACCTAGAAGTCACTTAGAATGGCAAAAATAGCAAAGTTAGGGGATGGCTTCCATGGACCGGCTTCAGGAAAATGGGCCATGGTGAAGACCTGGGACACTCCTGGTGTGGTGGGTTTTACACTGAGCTAATCTGAGTCTGAAAGAAGAACATACATTTAGCTCCCAGGGTAAAGAGGTATGGGAAGCTCTGGGTGGCACTACCTCTACTGGATGGTCTATGGAATACATGCACAGGTTTGGCAAGAGGAGAACATCTCATATTTGTCTCCATAGACAGAAGGGGGTTGCAGGCATCTTGAGAAATAGTTTCTTTATTGAAAAGAAATATATCCAAAATATAATTGCTCTAAACATCAGAGAGGGGAGAAGAGTCAGTTATGGGAACAAAGAAAGATTCACATAGTAAAAGTAGTGAAAGAGACTCAGATACGTGGCTAAGAAAACAAGACAGGCGGGAATAAAGAAAGAGACACAGAAGCATAGAGACTGAGAGACAGCATGAGAGTAAGAGAATGAAAAGTTTAGAGACAGAGACAAAGACATAGAGAAGGAAGCATGAACAGAGCCAGAGAAAACAGGAAAGAGTAATAGAGACATAGAGAAAGAAAGGGAGTGAGAAGCAGAAAAAAAAAAAAAAGATATTCAAAGATGAAAAAAAAGAGCTAGGGAGAGATGGGAAGATATATATATGTATATATTTATACATACATATATACATATATATAAGACCCTACTGATTTTTGGTCAGCCTTGTTCTATCTATTTTTGGAGTTGTATGAGGGCCAGAGGCAATACTTCTGCTCATTATAACATTGCATTGCATTTTCAACTTCTGGTTTGGTATGAAGAAATGAATCATACAGCCTCAGAGAACTACCATCATTTTTCTCTGTGGGCTAATTTAAATCCTCTATCAAATACCATTGCAACAGTGACTTTTAACATTTTGCATGATTTATACTGTTAATGAGCAAAGAACCAGAGCAGGTTGGGATGTTCTCTAAAGGAATGAAGTAAAATAAAATCCTGCACACAAGCCTTGCAGAAGTATTCCAATTCTGATAGGTCTCGCTCAAGCTGATCACTTTAAGGGCTTGCTTCTACTTACTGCAAATGAAATAACATCTTTCAATGACTGGGGTACGTAGATACTGAGATATGCAGATTTTTGCACAAAGAAGAAAACTAATTGGATGGGGAAGAAATACCCCAAAGGTAGAGAAAAACTACAACATGATCTGACTGACTCCAAAAGATGAGCATGCTAGTCCAAAGGAAGACAGGCAAGCCACAATAAACTTCGAATATCTGGGTTCATGAAACCAAGTACATTAGATTTTGATAGCCTAGAGTTCTAAATCGTAGACTGCAAGTTCTGAATTTTCTAAAAAATGTATCTTGGATTGTTTGGAAAGGATATTGCCATGTGTTGAAAGAGTACTTTGCAATAGATTAAGAAAGGCAGCAAGAACTCAGATCCCTCAGATATACCATGTGATTCTGTGTAAGATGTTTTGACCTGAGCTATGTCATTTATAACCATAGACTGCTGTTCACCACCCCATTGCACTTCTCTCTTTGGGTATGTGGATCTCTATTCTAAACTTGTTTTCAATGTGAAATGTTAAAAAAGTGAAACTGGCAGTTGATTCCAGCAGAATTTATAAGATATGGGAAGTGGTTCAAAACCATCTGCCCAACCAGTATGAACCCCCCCGGTGCTGTGCTCATCACTATGTAGGGAGCATGTTTGCACATGACACAGTGTGCTTACAGCGTTTTGTTATGGACTGGGACCTTATCAGTGCTATGAACTGTGATCCCCAAATTCAGACAGTAAAGCCCTAACACCCAGTACTCAGAAAAGGACTGTACCTGAAGAAAGCTCTTTACAGAGCTTATTAAGTTAAAATGAGATTATTAGATGGGCCCTAAGCCAGTGTGAACAGATTCCTTATAAGAAGAGAAGATTAGGATGCTGATACATACGGTGTGAAGACACAGGGAGAAGACAGTTATTTATAAGCCAAGGAGAGTGGTCTCAGAAGAAACCAACACTGTCAACATGTTGATCTAGCCTCTAGAGCTATGAGACAGTATTTCTATTGTATAAGCCACCCAGAGCGTAGAACTTTTTTATAGCACCCTAACAAACACAAATAACCAGTTCTCATGATCTGTGCCAAGAATCATTTTAAGAGTGTTAGATATTCCTTAACTAATGAAAGCTATACTTGATCAACAATAAAAGTCTTTAGTATGATATTTGAGTGTAAATTTATTAACCAACCATCTCAAAACAGGTATTTAGAACAGTGGCTTACTCTAAAAGGATTTGGTAGCCTTCTCACTGGTCTCCACAAGTTTCCTCTACCACTTCACTCTGAATGTAAGAAACAATTCTTTGTACTCTGGACTGGCTACTTGAGGGAATGTCTGAAGGCCCAGGTGCCCTCTCTCTCAGCAGCAACATCCTCTCTCCCTGCTCCATAAGCATGCTCCCTGCATGAGCAAAGAGCTATTGAATCACTCTTCTGTGTCTACTTAATTTTTTTTCCCCTGTGCCTTTCTATAAATGCCTTTACTTTCTTTGTAACTTTCTTCTATGGAAGCCATGTCTTTAGTCCTGCCCTAGGTGTTGATGTTGTTTGCCCTCTACTTGGCACTCTGCTCGCCCTTTCAGACTTTAGTTGACAGTCTCTTCTGAAGCTTAATCTAGTCCTCTTCAACATTTGGGCTCCAGACCTGCTTGGTACTCCTATTGTTACCAGTCCCCAAGGAGATAAGGAGCTTTCAACAGAATGTAAATGTACTATATCACCAACCCTACTGTTCAGTTTAGCTCTTCAGTTAATGTTATTATTATTATTTAAACAGTTGTAGTAGCAGCAATACCAAAACTTTCTTGAAGAAGGAAACGGTGTTGATTTACATTCTGGTACAAGCTACTTATCTCATCAGGTTCTGGTACTTGGAGCAGCACAAGTTTACACCTTCTATTTACCTCCTTTCTTCTATGACTTTGCCTTACCCTTGGAGCTCTGACAATCTTACTGGTTTTGTTCTGCTCTTTTTTCCCAGTTCCTAAAAGTACATGGTTCCTTGCTTTCTTCATTTAACTTTGTCCTTGTGAACATCTCTTCCACTCCCTTGAATCCTTATCCAACTTGAACTATTATTCTGTTAACCAAAGGCTACCATGAAACACTTTCTGGTCACCCCATAGTTTGCACTGAACGAACTGTTGTGTTGAGCCTGTGGGAGCCAGATATAGCTCCGGTCTTCTGTTAACACATGTATTAGATGAAGAAAGTCCTCTCCCCCTCAGGAATTTGATTTCACATTTTACTCCCTGGGCCTTTCCCGAACTTAACAGCCTCTTGCTAAAATGGTAAGTGTCTTGCCCTGTTATAGTATGCCTTTTTATTATGTTTTAATTTGTAGAAATAGAAGAAAAATGGAAAGGATGCTTGGGTATGAGTATCTCCTATGGAAGGAACACAGTTATTTCTGAATCCTTGTTATGGGGTTCCTCCTAGAGCTTCGTGTCCAGCATCTAAACATAAATTAGAAGGTAATATTCAGGAGTCTGCAAGTAGGTATTTGAGAAGCAGCATCCTTGTGCTCAGTCTCTACTTACACCTGCACCAGTAGTCAACAGCTGCTTGTTTCTCCCTGGGAGTTATCTTTTCAGGGAAATGTCCTGTCAAAGCCCAGCTCTTGCTTCTCCAACCTCCAACTGTAATCAGTAGTGCAGTAAGAATAGAACATCAAGAGGCCTTGTGCTTTCTCTTTCCTTCCTTGCTTTCTCTTCCATTATTCTTTTGCAAATCCCTTGATTTTTGCCTTAGTTCCTCAGATTTGTCCCAATAACCCCTCTTCTGCTGCTTCTCCAGGTCTTTCTCCAAGTTCTTCATCATGTGCCTTCGAGTATGCCTGTCTTTATCTCTTTAGCACTTGCTCCTGTACCACTTTCCATACCGTAACCATTTTTTATTCTGTACTAATTCTTGAATTTTTTTGTACTATTATTTTGTACTAATTCTTGAATTTTTCCTACATAGGCTACTTAAGATTAGATGACTGGGTTTCCATGAAGCCCATCATGTCCTGTTTTGCTGGGAGGGAGCCTTTTCATAGTTCACATTTACCCTAAAAAATAGCATGGATATTTGCAAAAATATAGATGTAAGACTCCTGGGCTCAGATTCTCCTGGGGGCTTAATTTTTTTTATTGGGTATGGCCATAGGTAATCACGTAGTCTTCCAATAACTGGTACTGGGTGGCTGGGTGGAGATTTGTGGGAGGTACTCTTGGCAATGGACAGGATGGGATTTGTGCAATGAAACATCTAAACTTATTTCTTAGGCTTAAATATCCTGGCTGATTTATGATGATAAAGGTCGCCTTCCTACTCCCTATTCTATTCTAATTATAGATAATGTTTCATCAATTTTATAATATAGTAGCATTGTTAAGCAGAGGTTTTTTTCCCTGGAGTTTAAGGCAGTAGAGCACAGCGACTCAGAACCTGGGCTTTAAAGTCAGGCTGAGGGCGCCTAGGTGCTCAGATGGTTAAGCTGCTGCCTTTGGCTTGGGTCATGATCCCAGGGTCCTGGAATCGAGCCCCATATTGGGCTCCCTGCTCAGTGGGGAGCCTGCTGCTTCCTCTTCTCTGCCTGCTGCTCCCCTTGCTTGTGTTCTCTCTCTGTGTCAAATAAATAAATAAATAACTTGAAAAATAAATTTTAAAAAGTTAAAAAAAAATAAAGTCAGACTGAATTGTGTTCTAAATCTTGCTTTACTACCTATGAACTGTGTGGACAAGAACAAGTTACTCAGTCTGTCTGGGTCTTTGCTTTTCATTATACCAAATGGAGATATTAATGACTTCTTTCAGGGTTCTAAGGATCCAAATTGTATAGTTTAAACTGAACAAACTATATAATATAAACTGAAGTTTTCGTGCTTCCTGTTGGGACAAAAAAATGGCTTAAGATATATATGTGGTGTGGGTCAAAAAACCCCTAAGTTATATGGTAGATGCCAAAGTCATTTTGGGAAACCTTGAGGGAAAATACAGACTCAGCCAGTCTTTCTGCAGAGCAACTATTACTGAGATTCAGGGAACAGGCCTATTTGACTTTCTATAAAGAGAAATATGTTCTATATATTAAGATGCTTGGAGCAATGAAAACAGTTGGTAATTTAAAATAGAGGCACTAAATTAAAGTTACAATGGCAGACACTCCTACATTGCAGGTACTTATTTGTACTTGAGAAACTTGTCCCAAGAGCAATTTCATGTGACTTCCTCAAGACTGAGTGGCCTATAGAGCGCCTGCGTGGCTCAGTGGGTTAAAGCCTCTGCCTTCGGCTCAGATCATGATTGCAGGGTCCTGGGATCGAGCCCCTCATCCGGCTGTCTGCTTAGCGGGGAGCCTGCTTCCTCCTCTCTCTCTGCCTGCTTCTCTGCCTACTTGTGATCTCCGTCTGTCAAATAAATAAATAAAATCTTTAAAAAAAAAAAAAAAGACTGAGTGGCCTAGAGTTTTTCATGCAATGATTCTTTCCAGCAGGACTGAAGAGGCCAGGCAAGAGGGTTTGAAGATATCTCTAGGTGTTTGCATGTCCAGCACATAAAAAATGGTCAGGAATTGTAGCTGTGATTATGTTTAGTAATGTCAGGTCTTCAAGGAACCCATGAAACCCTTCTGGAATTGTATGGTGATTTTCATGCATCATATGCATTTTTTAAGGGTTCAGCCACCCATTTACTCAGGTTCTAACACGGTTCATAATCATTAAATATGTAGCGATATTTTAGCTTGTGTCGCCAACATGGAATCAACCTAAAGTCTCAGTTCATCTTTGAAAATGCCTTGGGACTGACATTAAACCCGCGGAACTTCACTTCAGATTCAGAGCAAAGAAAGGTCAGACCTTGTCTGTGATAAATCACTGTAAAAATCCAGAAACTAGCCTGTAACTGAAGAGATGTTTAGGCATGAAGACATGATATATTGGCTAGCTTTGGGTCCAGCTAACATGCTCCTCCTCGTGCATCAAGAAACCCATTTCATTGTTCTGCCAACTGCATAAGTCCATTCTGTCCTTCACCGAGGATCCTTGAGGCTGTCCCTTGACGTCTGGTAATCACCAGCGGCTAAATGACAAGACTTATACATTTTTTGGCCCTCTACAATATCATAAATCCTTGCACTGGGACATTGTATAATGACTCCAGGATGTGGAGTCTTCCTTATCTTTGAAAGCTCAAATTATATAGCTCATCTGTCAGTGGCCCCTGACTGCCAGATAACCTCATTTCATCATACAAATACGTATCGTATCCCACACTTCCAACCATGATACTACTTCTGAATGATGATGTTTATTTCTTACAGAGGTTAAACATGTTTTGTTTTTGTTTTGCTTTGTCTCCCCCCCCCCCCCCCGCCGGAAGTCAGTTAGCATCAGATTTATGTTTTCTACTCTGTTGATCTCAGGCCTTGCTAGAGGCTCTGACTGGTTGGGTTTCTGAATCGTGTTGCAGTCCCGGAGTTTTGTTTTTTTACTTTTTATTTCTTTTTTTCTCATCTTTCAGTAGTAATTTTGTGACATGATGCATTTGCTGGCACCTTGGTTAACTATGTTCATGCATTCCTTTACACCTTCTAGAACTGTAAATGTAATCCAACACAGGGCTGTTGGAGGAAGTCCGGGAAGTGAGATCCAACAAACCAGAGGTGTGGTAGGGGAGACGAGTGTGCACAGCAGATAACTGTACTTGATTAGCTAGATTTAAATAGTGTCAGATGAATTTGCCAGGTGAAAATAAAAATTGTCAGTTCAGTTTAATTTCATGGTGAATCAAACAAGGAAATTAGATTCTGCTACTCTGTCAGTTTGACATCCACAGCAAGTGACAATTAGAGATGATGGGAGAACTTATATTTACTTTGAAACTCTTGATTTTCTGATAGGCATGTAACTTTTGTTTACCCTTGTGTTGCAGAAAATGTGGCATAACAGTAGCATTAGTAGAGGTTGTTGGAATATTTGGGATGTAGTTTTGTGAGGCAGAAGGGGCAGGTAGAGAGACCAGAGTTCACTTTCATAGCATGGCATAATCAGATTGAGAGGTACGCCAGAGAGGGGAAGCCCCTGTGCTCTCAGGCCAGAGGAGTGTAGCTGAAATGTGGATAATAACATAATGGTCACACCTCTTGCTTCAGCAGACAAGATTACATTAGGGCAAGTTAAGGCCGGCAGGCCAGGAATGAAAGTGGCTCTGACATGTGTCGTGGCAGCCAGGCCATTGAGGTCACTTTTCCATTTTCTGAACAAGCCTACAACTGAAATATCCGGCAACTTGGAGGACTCCCATTTCAACACAAAAGCATTTCCAGACATCCTCCCCACCACCCTGGATAGAAGAAAAGTGGAATTTCAATTCCAAATTTGGGTTCAAAGAGCGCAGAAAATTTGGTAGAACTGAAGCATGAAATGATCACTTGGAAAGTTGCTTCCTTGATTTGCAACAAAAGCTCTTGGCAAGAGGTAGCTCTCAGTAGCACAAGGAAATCATTTCCCACCTAAACTCATTTCCAAAGAAAGCATTTCAGGGTTGACTTGACTGGTCACCTTTGGATAGCGGAGACATTAGGAGATATAAACAGAATGAGAGGCAAAATATGGTTTGATTCAAGGGCAGTGATAATGACTAGGTATTCTTGTCTTCGATTTAACAGGTATATAGTCATTTTGAAAGGATCCTTCATCTTGTGGGTATCAAGGTCACAAGAAGGCCTGGATAAGTCAACTCACACACTTCTCATGGGACCTGAAAGTTCACTGCTTAAAAGGCTCTCTCTCTTTCTCCCTCTTTCCAACTGGTTAAGGAGGTATACAATTCTGATTCCAACTACACATTTCATTTCTTTTCTTTTTTAAAAGATTTTATTTATTTGAGAGAGAGAGAGAGAGTGAGAGAGAGCATGAGAGGGGAGAAGATCAGAGAGAGAAGCAGACTTCCCATGGAACTGGGAGCCCGAAGAAGGACTCCATCCCAGGACTCCAGGATCATGACCTGAGCCGAAGGCAGAGGCTTTAACTCACTGAGCCACCCAGGCCCCCCTCAGTATAACTTTCTTATTTGCCTTTCCCTGCATTAACCTCAGACTTGTTTTTTTTAATCCTTTTTTAAAAATTAACATATAATGTATTATTTGCCCCAGGGGTACAGGTCTGTGAATTGTCAGTCTTACACACTTCATAGCTCTCACCATATCACATACCCTCCCCAATGTCCATAACCCAACCACCCTCTCCCTATCCCCCTCCCACTAGCAACCATCAGTTTGTTTTGTGAGATTAAGAGTCTATTATGATTTGTCTCCCTCCTGATCCCATCTTGTTTCATTTTTTCCTTTCCTATGCCCCAAACCTCCCACATTGCCTCTCAAATTCCTCATATCAGAGGAATCATATGATAATTGTCTTTCTATGATTGACTTATTTTGCTAAGCATAATACACTCTAGTTCCATCCACATTGTTGCAAATGGAAAGATTTCATTTCTTTTGATGACTGCATAGAATTCCATTGTACATACATACCACTCCTTCTTTATCCATTCATCTGTTGATGGACATCTAGGTTCTTCCCATAGTTTGGCTATTGTGGACATTGCTGCTATAAACATTCAGGTGCACATGGCCCTTTGGATCACTACATTTGTATCTTTAGGGTAAATACCCAGTGGTATGATTGCTGGGTCATAGGGTAGCTCTATTTTGAAATTTTGGAAGAAACTCCATGCTGTTTTCCAGAGTGGCTGCACCAGCTTGCATTCCCCTCAACAGTGTAGGAGGGTTCCCCTCTGTCCACATCCTCAACAGCATCTATCATTTCCTGACTTGTTAATTTTAGCCATTCTGACTGGCATAATGTGGTATCTCATTGTGGTTTTGATTTGTATTTCACTGATGCCGAGTGATGTGGAGCACTTTTTCATGTGTCTGTTGGCCTTTTGGGTGTCTTCTTTGCAGAAATGTCTGTGCATGTCCTCTGCCCATTTCTTGATTGGATTATTTATTCTTTGGGTGTTGAGTTGTTTAAGTTCTTTATAGATTTTGGATACTAGCCTTTTATCTATCTGATATGTCGTTTGCAAATATCTTCTCTCATTCAGTCAGTTGTCTTTTGGTTTTGTTGACTGTTTCCTTCACTGTGCAAAAGCTTTTGATCTTGATGAAATCTCAATAGTTCATTTTTGTCCTTGCTTCCCTTGCCTTTGGCAATGTTTCTAGGAAGATGTTGCTGCCGATGAGGTCAAAAAGGTTGCTGCCTGTGTTCTCCTCAAGGATTTGGATGGATTCCTGTCTCACATTGAGGTTCTTTATCCATTTTGAGTCTATTTTTGTGTTGTGTAAGGAAATGGTCCAGTTTCATTCTGCATGTGGCTTTCCAATTTTCCCAACACAATTTGTTGAAGATACTGTCTTTTTTCCATTGGACATTCTTTCCTGCTTTGTCGAAGATTAGTTGACCATAGAGTTGAGGGTCTATTTCTGGGCTCTCTATTCTGTTTCATTGAGCTCTGTTTCTGTTTTTGTGCAAGTACCATACTGTCTTGATGATGACAGCTTTGTAATAGAGCTTGAAGTCTGAAATTGTGATTCCTCCAACTTTGGCTTCTTTTTCAACATTCCTCTGGCTATGCAGGGTCTTTTCTGGTTCCATATATATTTTAGGATTACTTGTTCCATTCCTTTGAAAAACGTTGATGGTGTTTTGATAGGGATTGTATTAAATGTGTAGATTGCTTTAGGTAGCATTGACATTTTCACAATATTTGTTCTTCCAATCCATAAGCATGGAATGTTTCTCCATTTCTTTGTGTCTTCCTCAATTTCTTTCATGAATACTTTATGGTTTTCTGAGTACAGATACTTTGCGTCTTTGGTTAGGTTTATTCCTAGGTATCTTATGGATTTGGGTGCTATTGTAAATGGGATCGACTCCTTAATTTCTATTTCTTCTGTCTTGCTATTGGTATATAGAAATGCAACTGATTTCTATGCATTGATTTTATATCCTGACACTTTACTGAATTCCTGTATGAGTTCTAGCAGATTTGGATGGAGTCTTTGGAAGCCCAAAAGATGCTTTGAAGTCTTTTGGGTTTTCGACATAAGGTATCATATCATCTAAAAAGAGTGATAGTTTTACTTCTTCTTTTCCAATTTGGATGCCTTTAATTTCTTTTTGTTGTCTGATTCCTGAAGCTAGGACTTCTAGTACTATGTTGAATAGCAGTGGTGATAATGGACATCCCTGTTATGTTTCTGACCTTAGCAGAAAAGCTCTCAGTTTTTCTCCATTGAGAATGATATTCATTATGGGTTTTTCATAGATGGCTTTGATAATATTGAGGTATGTCCCCTCTATCCCTACACTTTGAAGAGTTTTGATCAAGAAAACTTTGATCAAGAAAAGTCAAATGCTTTTTCAGCATCTCTTGAGAGTATTTGTTTCTTGTTCTTTCTTTTATTAATGTATTGTATCACCGTGATTGATTTGCAGATGTTGAACCAACCTTGCTGCTGGGAATAAATCCCAATTGGTAATGGTGAATAAGCTTTATAATGTACTGTTGTATCCTATTGCCCAGTATTTTGGTGAGAATTTTCACATCTGTGTTCATCAAGGATATTGGTCTATAATTCTTCTTTTTGGTGGGGTCTTTGTCTGGTTTTGGGATCAAGGTAATGCTAGCCTTGTAAAACGAGTTTGGAAGTTTTATTTCCATTTCTACTTTTTGGAAAAGTTTCAGGAGAATAAGTATTAATTCTTCTTTAAATGTTTGATTGAATTCGCCTGGGAAGCCAGAGATTTTTAATGACTGCTTCAATCTCCTTCCTGGTTATCGGTCTGTTCAGGTTTTCTGTTTCTTCCTGGTTCAGTTTTGGTAGTTTATATGTCACTAGAAATGCATTTATTTCTTCCAGATTGTCAAATTTGGCAAGTAGTTGCTCACAACATGTTCTTGTAATTGTTTGTATTTCTTTGGTGTTGGTTGTGATCTTTCCTCTTTCATTCATGATTTTATTAATGTGAGTCCTTTCTCTTTTCTTTTAGATAAGTCTGGCCAGGGAGTTATCATTTTTATTAATTCTTTCAAAGAACCAGCTCCTAGTTTCGTTCATCTGTTCTACTGTTCTTTTGGTTTCTATTTCATTGATTTCTTCTCTGGTCTTTATTATTTCTATTCTCCTGCTGTTTTTAGGTTTTCTTTGCTGTTCTTTCTCCATCTCCTTTAGGTGTAGGGTTAGGTTGTATATTTGAGACGTTTCTTGTTTCTTGAGAAAGGCCTGTATTTTTATATATTTTCCTCTCAAGACTGCCTTTGCTGAGTCCCATAGATTTTAAATAGTTGTGTTTTCTTTTTTTTTTTTTTTAAGATTTTATTTATTTATTTGAGAGAGACAGAGAGAGAGAATGCACACAAGCAGGGAGGAGGGCCGAGGGAGAGGCAGGCTCCCTACTCAGCAGGGAGCCCAATGCAGGACTTGATGCCAGGACCCTGCTAACATGACTTGAGCTGAAGGCAGATGCTTAATGACTGAGCCACCCAGGTGTCCTGAACAGTTGTGTTTTCATTATCATTTGTTTCCATGAATTTTTTCAATTCTTTAATTTCCTGGTTGACCCATTCATTCTTTGGTAGGATGCTCTTTAGCCTCCATGTATTTGGGTTCTTTCCAATGTTCCTCTTGTGATTGAGCTCTAGCTTCAGAACATTGTGGTCTAAAGCTATGCAGGGAATGATCCTAATCTTTTGGTACCAGTTGAGACCTGATTTGTGACCCAGGATGTGATCTATTCTGGAGAATGTTCCATGTGCCCAGAGAAGAATGTGCATTCTGTTGCTTTGGGATGGAATGTTAAGAATATATTTTTGATGTCAATCTGGTCCAGTGTGTCATTTAAGGCCTGTATTTTCTTGTTGATCTTTTGCTTGGAAGATCTGTCCATTTCAGTGAGGGGGGTGTTAAAGTCCCCTACTATTATTTCAGTATTGTCAGTACATCTCTTCTATTTTGTTATTAATTGGTTTATGTAGTTGGCTGCTCCCATGTTAGGGGCATAGGTATTTAAAATTGTTAGATCTTCTTGTTCAACAGGCCCTTTGAGTATGATATAGTGTTCTTCCTCATCTCTTATTATAGTCTTTGGCTTAAAATCTAATTTATCTGATATGAGGATTGCCACCCAGCTTTCTTTTGATGTCCATTGTCATGGTAAATTGTTTTCCACCCCCTCACTTTAAATCTGGAGGTGTTTTTGCCTCTAAAATGAGTTTCTTGTAGGCAGCGTATTGATGGGTTTTGTGGGTTTTTTGTTTGTTTGCTTGTTTGTTTTTATCCATTCTGATACCCTGCGTCTTTTGATTGGGACATTTAGCCCATTTACATTCAGGCTAACTATTGAAAGATATGAATTTAGTGCCATTGTATTGCCTGTAAGGTGACTGTTACTGTATATTGTCTCTGTTCCTTTCTGGTCTACTACTTTTCTGTTCTTTCTTTGCTTAGAGGACCCCTTTCAATACTTCCTTAAGGGCTGGTTTGGTGTTTACAAATTCTTTTAGTTTTTGTTTGTCCTGGAAGCTTTTTATCTTTTCTTCTATTTTCAATGATAACTTGCTGGATACAGTATTCTTGGCTGCATGTTTTTCTCATTTAGTGCTCTGAATAATCATGCCAATTCTTTCTGGCCTGCCAGATCTCTGTGACTAAATCTGCTGCCAATCTAATATTTTTACCATTGTATGTTACAGACTTCTTTTCCCGGGCTGCTTTCAGGATTTTCTCTTTGTCACTAAGACTTGTAAGTTTCAGTATTAGATGACAGGCTGTGGGCCTACTTTTATTGATTGTGCAGGGGGTTCTCTGTGACTCCTGGATTTTGATACTTTTTCCCTTTGCCACATTAGGGAAATTCTCTACAGTAATTCACTTCAATATACCTTCTGCCCCCTCTCTCTTTTTTCTTCTTCTGGAATCCCAATTATTCTAATATTGTTTCATCTTATGGTGTCACTTCTCTCTCAAATTCTCCCCTCGTGGTCCAGTAGTTATTTGTCTCTCTTTTGCTCAGCTTCTTTATTCTCCATCCTTTGGTCTGTTATGCCATTAATTCTCTCTTCTGCCTCATTTATCCTAGCAGTAAGAGCCTCCATTCTTTATTGCACCTCATTAAAAGCTTTTTTGAATTCAGCCTGCTTAGATTTTAGTTCTTTTTTTTTCTCCAGAAAGGGCTTTTATTTCTCCAGACAGGGTTTCTCTAATATCTTCCATGACTTTTTCAAGCCCAGCTAGCACCTTGAGAATCCTCATTCTGAACTCTAGATATGACATATGACCAATGATTGTATTGGTTAGGTCGCTAGCCTTCAGTACTGTCTCTTGTTCTTTTTTTTTTTTTTTGTGGTGATTTTTTCTGCCTTGTCATTTTATTTAGATAAGAATATATGAATGAGAAAATAAAATACCAAAAGGGTGGCAAAGACCCTAGAAAAATATACACTAACCAAATCAGAAGAGAAGCCAAATTGGGAGGGGGGGAGAAGAAAAGGGGTAAAAATAACTTTAAAAAATTAAAAAAATATATATATATATTAGACTGGTGAATAGAACAGAGCCTCCCATTTGATTTTGGGTGAATTTTGGTCTCTTAGAAGAAACTATCTCCCAAAACTTTAAAGAAAGAAAAACTTATGTATATACAAAAATAAGGGGAAACATGATGAAGGGATGGAATATGAGTATAAGGATGAATTTTTTTTTAAATTCAAAAAAAAAATGGAATTGATAAGTTCATTGGAAAAAGAAAGAAAAGGAAGTGGGGAGAATGTGCTCAGGGTGAAGACTAGAATGAAGCCCTGTGCTAGATCTAAGCTATATTTTGATCTATTAGAAGAAATTGCATCCCAAAATTTCTTAGAAGAAAAAACCTTATATGTATACAAAAAATAAAGTTAGTTACAATGAAGGGTAAAATATGAGCAAAAAAATGAAGGTTCAAAAAGTACTTTTTAAGTAAGATATTGTTAAGATAAACTAGTTAAAAAACATTAAAAGATGAAAGATGAAATGTTAAAAAATTAGAATAAGAATAAAATTCAAAAAATTTAATTAACTTTGCAAGGCTAAAGAATCATGGGGAGAAAGCCATGAATCCCATGCTTTGCTTTCCCCTCCTCTGGAATTCTGCTGTTCTCTTTGATCAGTGAGCTTGGTCTTAGCTAGATGTTCTTGCTTATCTTCTGGGGTAGGGGCCTGTTGCCATGATTCTCAAATGTCTTTGCCCGAGGCAGAATTGCACTGCCTTGCCAGGGACCAGTCTAAGTAATCTACTCGGGTTTACTCTCAGGAGCTTTTGTTCCCTGAATGCTTTCTGTAGAGCTCTGGAGGACAGGAATCAAAATGGCGGCCTCCCAGTCTCTGGCTGGGAGGAGCTGAGAGCTTGGAGCCCCACTCCTCAGTGGGCCCTTGGAGAAAAGTGCTCAATCGCTCCCATCTCCCTGGTCTCTGGCCACACTCCAAGCTCATCCAGCCTGTGACCGAGCATTTCTCTCTCTGGTGCAGAGCCCCATTTGGAGTCTACAAACCCAGCAATTCCTGCCCCAGGGAAGGAAGGTGAGTCTCCCCGGATCTGCCACTTTTGGGGTCCCTGCTCCAAGAGCAGTTGTTCAACTGTACCACGGATCACAGTTTAAGGTAACACCGAGCTGAGAGCTCACTCGGCTCCATCTCTACAGCCAGCTTCTCTGCTCTGATACCAGTGAGCTCTGTTACACTCAGACACTCCCAATCCTTCTGTGACCCCAAAGGACCCGTAGCCGCAGGGGCTCCATCCCCACTTAGCCTCTAGAGCGATGTCCCTCAGTTGAGCAGACTTTTCAAAGTTTGAATTTTGTGCTCTGTTGCTCCACCACTCACCAGTAGCCGGCCCCTTCCCTGCAGTCTATCTTCCCATTGCTTTGGATTCACTTCTCCAAACATCCTACCTTTCAGAAAGTGGTCAATTTTCTGTTTCTAGAATTGCTGCTCTTGCTCTCTTTGATCTCCTCTTGGGTTTGTAGGTGTTTGGAATGCTTTGATAACTATCTAGCTGAACTCCTGCAACCTGATGTCATCTCAGTCTGCCACTCCTCTGTCATCGTGACTTATTTTGATATAAGAAGCACAACTAAGATGATGGTAGAATAGTAAGTAAATAAGCATATGAATCCTTACTTTTGGATTCTAATATTTTGAGAATGGGAGTTCTGTGTGGGAGGTTTACCAACTGAAAACTCAGATCCTGAATTAGGAAAATTTGATAGTTCCATGGAGCATATCTTTGTCATCACTGATTCTGATGATTTTGAATTTATTTCTTTAATCCAGCATGACCAAAGTTTGGCTAAAAAGGAGAAGAAATAGAATCCTGTGTAATTTGAAGGTGATGATTTCAGTTGCTAATCAAATAGGACATATGAGATTGTATCCTAATTATTTGGAAATGTAATAATTCATGGAAGTCTCAGAGTGGAGAAATAATGAATCAATTATTTTCTATTTCCCAGCTTTCTTGGTACAAATTTAAAACAGGAAATGGGAGCAATGATCATTGGCTCAGTTATATAAAATTCTTAACAATTTGATTAGTGCTTATACCAGAATTCTAGTAAAAGTGGAGTACACTCATTCCAGGGTACTTGTTACGTGTAAATTCTAAAGCATCCATTTAAAACCTTTGTCAACACTTTAAAAATGAAGTATAATAATAGTAAACAACTTGAACCAGAAATGAATTGGCAGCACACAGCTTGACAACCTTACATAAATCCTCGAATTTCTACATCTCATCTTTTATTGGGAAGCTAATTGATGCTTGAGTATATCATCTGAATCATACAAACAAGATAAATATTTATAAGTACAAAATTGTGTAATGTTTGTGAAATCCAGAAAGGGACTTCCCTACTTGGTCTTAATACTCACTCCATTTCTTAACCACTAAACAGTTCCTACCTACTTGTGTAAAGTATAAGGTTGTTTATCAATACTTCTCTTCTCTTTTTTCTTTTCATTTCCTTTTCTTTTTGCCAAATTCTCTTTTGGGCACTTAAAGCTTGCTAAAGATGGTCTGGTAAGACCATAACCCACAGTTCTGTTTTATTGATGATAAATACTTAGGAACTGAAATTTAATATATATTCTTTAGTTAATATTTTTAAGGGGTCTCTGAAGGAAAATACAGGCCTAAGGCTATATGAGCTGTGCCTTTAAAGAGTCACTTGTTATAAAATGGTAGAGGGCGTGTACCTTTGATGCTGTCCTCTCCCACCTTGAAGTCCTTTGTGAAGGCCTTTCAGCATGATATAAATAGGATCTCTCTGTGGTTTATTAAAAAGTTTCAAATTATGATTCTGACTTTCCTTAAAATAAATACATTGCACTGTTAGCATATTAATTGCCAATTGGAACATTCTCTAGCTCGACCATAACACAATGCCATGGTTCATTACCTGCAGATACTCCATTCAGTGAGCCACTGGTTGCATGCAGATATTCCAAATGACTTCATAAACACAGGAACACATACTGTTAAGCAGTGATTAATTCCTACAAGACCATGTGATGTCCTGTAATTCTTTAAAAGTGCCAAAGTGATCTATAGCATGAGTGCATACTTTGGCTTGCTCAGCAAAAGCCCAAGGGAAACATCAGGAACATCTCTCTTTGCAGGCATTTTTGTGGGGATTTTATTCACCTTGGAAAAGGACCTACAACTTGCACAGAAAAGACACTTTAAGAAACTTGCACGTGCAGTTGGTCAGGGGGGAGTAAAAAGACATTTTTTTTCCTCTTAAAGATATATTATTCTTTTATGGTGCTCACATGATCATTATACCCAACAAGAGGAAGTGGGACAGTTGCCCTTTCTCTCTTTCTCTGGCCCCATTGCTGGGAGAGACGGTAGGCCCTTTTCATATATTTCAAGATTCTTTATTCATTTTACAAAAATGTTCTTCTAAGGATACACATCAGCAGCCAGTTCCATCAACAGCAGAGCATGAACAGAATGCATTTAGAAACCAGTGAGGTTATAACAGCAATCAACGTTTTTCAACGATGCGCTCCAGTTTTAAATGAGAATTCTGGTGACTCTGTGATGTCAGACAGTGTATTTTGATTAAAACTTTTCTTTATTGAATTTTTTATGGGCTCATTACTGGAATCCCTGGATACATATAAACATTTTTCAGGACAATGCAATCGGGCAGAGATGTGGGACTGGGCCTGGAGTCGTAAAATAGGAAACATTAAACCCAACAACTAGGGAGTGCACACTACCCTAAACATCAGTGACCCAGACTCTCCCTTGGGTTTAAGCCTCTTTGCAAAGTAAATTATGTGCTTAGGGACAAATATGAATAACTCTGGGTACTGAAGACATATTGCTGGGAGGCTCTTATTTCCAAATACCATTTAATAGTCGAAGTGAGTAAACATATACTTGTTTATATGGAAAGAGTGGGTTCTGCCAAGCCCCAGATTGGACACAGACAGTCCAGTTTCTAGTCCTGATTTTAACACCCATTCTCTGGGGGATTCTGACAAATCAACTAAAATACCTGAGATTCAGATGCTTCATTGTAAATGATAAGATTGCAATACCTGCTGGGCTTGGGCATAGCCCATGAGGTCAGTCAAATGAAGAAAAGGAAAATATGTGTCTGGAAAACCCTCTATCAGACTAAAAGCGCATAATAAAGAGAAATTACCACTATTTATTTGATGATGAAAACTTTTCAAAAGAGGCCTTCAAAATCTTTAAAAAGAAAATGTGGGGTGCCTGGGTGGATCAGTCAGTTAAGCATCAGACTCTTGATTTCAGCTCAGGTCATGATCTCAGGGTTCTAGGATCGAGCATACTATGGGGTTCTGTGCTCAGCAGGGAGTCTGCTTGAGATTCTCTCTCTTCTTCTGTCCCTCCCCCGATTCTCTCTCTAAAAATAAATAAATATGTTACAGACTTCTTCTCCTGGGTTGCTTTCAGGATTTTCTCTTTGTCACTAAGACTTGTAAGTTTCACTATTAGATGACGGGGTGTGAGCCTACTTTTATTGATTGTGCAGGGGGTTCGCTGTGACTCCTGGATTTTGATGCTTGTTCCCTTTGCCATATTACGGAAATTCTCTACAATAATTCACTCGAATATACCTTCTGCCCCCGCTCTCTTTCTTCTTCTCTGGAATCCCAATTATTCTAATATTGTTTCGTCTTATGGTATCACTTCTCTCTCAAATTCTCCCCTCGTGGTCCAGTAGTTGTTAGTCTCTCTTTTGCTCAGCTTCTTTATTCTCCATCCTTTGGTCTGCTATACACTAATTCTCTCTTCTACCTCATTTATCCTAGCAGTAAGAGTAATTCATTCTTGATTGTACCTCATTAAAAGCTTTTTTGAATTCAGCCTGGCTAGATTTTAGTTCTTTTATTTCTCCAGAAAGGGTTTCTCTAATATCTTCCATGCCTTTTTCAAGCCCAGCGAGCACCTTGAGAATCATCATTCTGAACTCTAGATCTGACATATGACCAATGTCCATATTGATTAGGTTGCTAGCCTTCAGTACCGCCTCTTGTTCTTTTTTTTTTTTTGTGGTGATTTTTTTCTGCCTTGTCATTTTATTTAGATAAGAATATATGAATGAGAAAATAAAACACCAAAAGGGTAGCAAAGACCCTAGAGAAATATACACTAGCCAAATCAGAAGAGAACCTAAATGGGGGGGAGGGAAAGAAAGGGGGTAAAAATAACTTAAAAAAAATTTAAAAAGGGGGAGGAGTCAAGATGGCAGAGAAGTAGCAGGCTGAGACCAAATCAGGTAGCAGGAGATCAGCTCAATAGCTTATCTAAACATTGCAAACACCTACAAATCCAATGGGAGATCGAAGAGAAGAAGAAGAGCAATTCTAGAAACAGAAAATCAACCACTTTCTGAAAGGTAGGACTGGCTGAGAAGTGAATCTAAAACAATGGGAAGATAGACCGCGGGGGGAGGGGCTGGCTCCCCGCAAGCGGCGGAGCAACGGAGCACAAAATCAGGACTTTTAAAAGTCTGTTCCACTGAGGGATATTGCTCCAGAGACTAAACCGGGGTGAAGCCCACGCGGGGTCAGCGTGGCCCCAGGTCCCGCAGGGTCACAGAAGGATCGGGGGTGTCGGAGTGTCGCAGAGCTCGCAGGTGTTAGAACGGAGAAGCCGGCTACAGGGACAGAGCCGAGGAGTGAACTGTCAGCTCGGGGTTACCTTGAACTGGTCGTGGGCTGGGTGAGCTCGGAGAGTGGCTGGAGGCTGGGGATACAGGAGTGATTGGGTGCTGTCCTCTGGGGGCACACTGAGGAGTGGGGCCCTAGGCTCTCGGCTCCTCCGGGCCAGAGACTAGGAGGCCACCATTTTCATTCCCGTCCTCCAGAACTCTATGGAAAGCATTCAGGGAACAGAAGCTTCCCAAAGCGATCCCGAGCGGATTACTTAGTCCAGCCCCCGGTAAGGGCGGTGTAATTCCACCTCGGGCAAAGACACTTGAGAGTCACTATAACAGGCCCCTCCCCCAGAAGATCAACAAAATATCCAGCCAGGACGAAGTTCATCTACCAAAGAAAGCAGTTTCAATACCTAGGACAGCAGCGAAATTCCAGAGGAAGAGAAAGCAAAGCACGGCACTCATGGCTTCTCCCCATGATTCTTTAGTCTTGCGGTTAATTCAATTTCTTTTCAAATTTTTTTTCTTTCTTTTTTCTTCTTCTGTTAAATTTTTAAAAACTTTTACCCTTTTCTTTTTTAACGTTTTTTGACTAGTTTATCTAAAATATATAATTTTTCTTTCTTTTTTATAATTTTTCTTTATTTGTTTTATTTTTTAAATTTTTTTCTTTTTTTTCTGAACATCTTTTTATTCCCTTTCTCCCCCCCCCCACATATTTGGGGTCTCTTCTGATTTGGTTACAGTGCATTTTTCTGGGGTCTTTGCCACCCTTTTAGTATTTTATTTGATCCTTCATATCCTCTTATCTGGACAAAATGACAAGGCAGAAAAAATGACCACAAACAAAAGAACAAGAGGCAGTACTGAAGGCTAGGGACCTAATCAACACAGACATTGATAATGTGTCAGATAAAGTGTTCAGAATGACGATTCTGAATGTTCTAGACGGGCTGAAAAAAAGCATGGAAGATTTTAGAGTAACATTCTCTGGAGATATAAAAGCCCTTTCTGGAGAAATTAAAGAACTAAAATCTAACCAAGTTGAAATAAAAAAAGTTATTAATGAGGTGCAATAAAAAATGGAGGCTCTCACTCCTAGGATAAATGAGGCAGAAGAAAGAATTAGTGATATAGAAGACCAAATGACAGAGAATAAAGAAGCTGAGCAAAAGAGGGACAAACAGCTCCTGGACCACGAGGGGAGAATTCGAGAGATAAGTGACACCATAAGATGAAACAACATTAGAATAATTGGGATTCCAGAAGAAGAAGAAAGAGAGAGGGAAGCAGAAGGTCTATTGGAGAGAATTATTGGAGAGAATTTTCCTAATATGGCAAAGGTAACAAGCATCAAAATCCAGGAGGTGCAGAGAACCCCCCTCAAAATCAACAAGAATAGGCCCATACATCATCACCTAATAGTGAAATTCACAAGTGTTAGTGACAAAGAGAATATCCTGAAAGCAGCCCGGGAAAAGAAGTCTGTAACATACAATGGTAAAAATATTAGATTGGCAGCAGACTTATCCACAGAGACCTGGCAGGCCAGGAAGAGCTGGCATGATATATTCAGAGCACTAAATGAGAAAAACATCCAGCCAAGAATACTCTATCCAGCTAGGCTATCATTGAAAATAGAAGGAGAGATAAAAAGCTTCCAGGACAAAAAAAACTGAAAGAATTTGCAAACACCAAACCAGCTCTACAGGAAATATTGAAAGGGGTCCTCTAAGCAAAGAGAGAGCCTAAAAGTAGTAGATCAGAAAGGTACAGAGACAATATACAGGAACAGTCACCTTACAGGCTAATAATGGCACTAAATTCATATCTCTCAATAGTTACCCTGAATGTTAATGGGCTAAATGCCCCAATCAAAAGACACAGGGTATCAGAATGGATAAAAAAACAAAACCCATCTATATGTTGCCTATAAGAAACTCATTTTAGACCTGAAGTCACCTCCAGATTTAAAGTGAGGGGGTGAAAAAAATTTACCATGCTAATGGGCATCAGAAGAAAGCTGGGGTGGCAATCCTTATATCAGATCAATTAGATTTTAAGACAAAGACTATAATAAGAGATGAGGAAGGACACTATATCATACTCAAAGGGTCTGTCCAACAAGAAGATCTAACAATTTTAAATATCTATGCCATAACGTGGGAGCAGACAACTATGTAAACCAATAAATAACAAAATCAAAGAAACACATCAATAATAATACAATAATAGTAGGGGACTTTAAGACTCCCCTCACTGAAATAGACAGATCATGCAAGCAAAAGATCAACAAGGAAATAAATGTCTTAAATGACACACTGGAACAGATGGACATCACAGATATATTCAGAACATTTCATCCCAAAGCAACAGAATACACATTCTTCTCTAGTGTACATGGAACCGTCTCCAGGATAGATCACATCCTGGGTCACAAATCAGGTCTCAACCAGTGTCAAAAGATTGGGATCATTCCCTGAATATTTTCAGACCATAATGCTCTGAAGCTAGAACTCAATCACAAGAGGAAAGCTGGAAAGAACCCAAATACATGGAGACTAAACAGCATCCTTCTAAAGAATGAATGGGTCAACCAGGAAATTAAAGAAGAATTGAAAAAATTCATGGAAACAAATGATAATGAAAGCAGAATGGTTCTAAATCTGTGGGACACAGGAAAGGCAGTCCTGAGAGGAAAATATATAGCGGTACAAGCCTTTCTCAAGAAACAAGAAAGGTCTCAAGTACACAACCTAACCCTACACCTAAAGGAGCTGGAGAAAGAACAAGAAAGAAACCCTAAACCCAGCAGGAGAAGAGAAATCATAAAGATCAGAGCAGAAATCAATGAAATAGAACCCAAAAAAAACAATAGAAAAAAATCAATGAAACTAGGAGCTGGTTCTCAGAAAGAATTAATAAGATTGATAAACCCCTGGCCAGACTTATCAAAAAGAAAAGAGAAAGGACCCAAATAAATAAAATCATGAATGAAAGAGGAGAGATCACAACTAACACCAAAGGAATACAGACAATTATAAGAACATACTATGAGCAACTCTACACCAACAAATTTGACAATCTGTAAGAAATGGATGCATTCCTAGAGACATATAAACTACCACAACTGAACCAGGAAGAAATAGAAAACCTGAACAGGCCCATAACCAGTAAGGAGATTGAAACAGTCATCAAAAATCTCCAAACAAACAAAAGTCCAGGGCCAGACAGCCTCCCAGGGGAATTCTGCCAAACATTTAAAGAAGAACTCATTCCTATTCTCCTGAAACTGTTCCAAAAAATAGAAATGGAAGGAAAACTTCCAAATTCATTTTACGAGGCCAACATCACCTTGATCCCAAAACCAGACAAGGATCCCACCAAAAAAGAGAACTACAGACCAATATCCTTGATGAACACAGATGCAAAAATTCTCACCAAAATACTAGCCAATAGGATTCAACAGTACATTAAAAGGATTATTCACCACGATCAAGTGGGATTTATTCCAGGGCTGCAGGGTTGGTTCAACATCCGCAAATCAATCAATGTGATACAACACATTAATAAAAGAAAGAACAAGAATCAGATGATACTCTCAGTAGATGCTGAAAAAGCATTTGACAAAGTACAGCATCCCTTCCTGATCAAAACTCTTCAAAGTGTAGGGATAGAGGGCACATACCTCAATATTATCAAAGCCATCTATGAAAAACCCACCGCAAATATCATTCTCAATGGAGAAAAACAGAAATCTTTTCAGTTAAGGTCAGGAACACAACAGAGATGTCCATTATCACCACTGCTATTCAACATAGTACTAGAAGTCCTAGCCTCAGCAATCAGACAACAAAAAGAAATTAAAGGCATCCAAATTGGTAAGGAAGAAGTCAAACTATCACTCTTCGAGGATGATATGATACTATATGTGGAAAACCCAAAAGACTCCACTCCAAAACTGCTAGAACTTGTACAGGAATTCAGTAAAGTGTCAGGATATAAAATCAATGCACAGAAATCAGTTGCAGTTCTGTACACCAACAAGACAGAAGAAAGAGAAGTTAATCCCATTTACAATTATACCCAAAACTATAAGATACCTAGGAATAAACCTAACCAAAGAGGCTAAGCATCTATATGCAGAAAACTATAAAGTACTCAGGAAAGAAATTGAGGAAGATACAAAGAAATGGAAAAATGTCCCATGCTCCTGGATTGGAAGAATAAATATTGTGAAAATGTTGATGCTACCTAAAGCAATCTACACATTTAATGCAATCCCTATGAAAATACCATCCATTTTTTTCAAAGAAATGGAAGAAATAATCCTAAAATTTATATGGAACCAGAAAAGACCTTGAATAGCCAAAGGAATATTGAAAAAGAAAGCCAAAGTTGATGGCATCACGATTCCAGACTTCAAGCTCTATTACAGAGCTGTCATCATCAAGACAACATGGTACTGGCACAAAACAGACACATCGATCAGTGGAACAGAATAGAGAGCCCAGAAATCGACCCTCAACTCTATGGTCAACTAATCTTCGACAAAGCAGGAAAGGATGTCCAATGGAAAAAAGACAGCCTTTTCAATAAATGGTGCTGGGAAAATTGGACAGCCACATGCCAAAAAATGAAATTGGACCACTTCCTTACACCACACACGAAAATAGACTCCAACTGGATGAAGGACCTCAATGTGAGAAAGGAATCCATCAAAATCCTGGAGGAGAACAGAAGCAGCAACTTCTTCGACCTCAGCCATAGCAACATCTTCCTAGGGATATCAGCAAAGGCAAGGGAAGCAAGGGCAAAAATGAACTATTGGGATTTCATCAAGATCAAAAGCTTTTGCACAGCAAAGGAAACAGTTAACAAAACCAAAAGACAACTGACAGAATGGGAGAAGATATTTGCAAACGACATATCAGATAAAGGGCTAGTATCCAAAATCTATAAGGAACTTAGCAAACTCAACACCCAAAGAACAAACAATCCAATCAAGAAATGGGCAGAGGACATGAACAGACATTTCTGCAAAGAAGATATCCAGATGGCCAACAGACACATGAAAAAGTGCTCCACGTCACTCGGCATCAGGGAAATACAAATCAAAACCACAATGAGATATCACCTCACACCAGTCAGAATGGCTAAAATTAACAGGTCAGGAAATGAGAGATGCTGGCGAGGATGCAGAAAAAGGGGAACCCTCCTACACTGCTGGTGGCAGGCTGGTGCAACCACTCTGGAAAAAAGCATGCAGGTTCCTCAAAATGTTGAAAATAGAACTACCCTATGACCCAGCAATCGCACTAATGGGTATTTATGCTAAAGGTACAAACATAGTGATCCGAAGGGGCACGTGCACCCGAATGTTTATAGCAGCAATGTCTACAATAGCCAAACTATGGAAAGAACCTAGATGTCCATCAACAGATGAATGGATAAAGAAGAAGTGGTATATATACACAATGGAATACTATGCAGCCATCAAAAGAAATGAAATCTTGCCATTTGCGATGATGCGGATGGAACTAGATGGTATCATGCTTAGTGAAATAAGTCAATGGTAGAAAGACAACTATCATATGATCTCCCTGATATGAGGACATGGAGATGCAACATGGGGGGTTAGGGAAATAGGAGAAGAATAATGAAACAAGATGGGATTGGGAGGGAGACAAACCATAAATGACTCTTAATCTCACAAAACAAAGTGGGGGTTGCTGGGGGGAGGGGGGTTGGAAGAGGGGGACCAGATTAAGGACATTGGGGAGGGTATGTGCTATCGTGAGTGCTGTGAAGTGTGTAAACCTAGTGATTCACAGACCTGTACCCCTGGGGATAAAAATACATTATATGTTTTTTTTTTTAAAAAAAAAGAAAGAAAGAAAAGATGAATACTCAACTTTTGTAGCAACATGGACATGACTGGAAGTGATTATGCTGAGTGAAATAAGTCAAGCAGAGAGAGTCAAGTATCATATGGTTTCACTTATTTGTGGAGCATAACAAATGACATGGAGGACATTGGTAGATGGAGAGGAGAAGGAAGTTGAGGGAAATTGGAAGGGGAGGCAAACCATAAGAGACTCTGGACTCTGAAAAACAACCTGAGGGTTTTGAAGGGGCAGGGGTGGGAGGTTGGGGGAACCAGGTGGTGGGTAGTATGGAGGGCACGTATTGCATGGAGCACTGGGTGTTGTGCAAAAACAATGAATACTGTTTTGCTGAAAAAATAAATCAATTAATTAAAAAAATTAAAAAAATATATATATATTAGACTGGTGAATAGAACAGAGCCACCCATTTGATTCTGGGTGTATTTTGGTCTCTTAGAAGAAATTACCTCCCAAAATTTTAAAGAAAGAAAAACTTATATATATACAAAAATAAGGGGAAACCTGATTAAGGGATGGCATATGAATACAAGGATGAAAAATTTTTTAAAAATTCCTCCAAAAATGGAGTTGATAAAATAAGTTGATTGGAAAAAGAAAGAAAAGGAAGTGGAGAGAATGTCCTCAGGTTGAAGACTAGAACGAAGCCCTGTGCTAGATCTAAGGTATATTTTGATCTATTAAAAGAACTTGTATCCGAAAAATTTTTTAGAAGAAAAATCCCTATATGTATACAAAAAAATAAATTTAGATACTAGATACTAAAATAAATACTAAATAACTAAATTAGATACTAGATACTGAAATAAATACTAAAATAATACTAAATACTAAATAAATACTAAAATAAATACTAAAAAGTAAAGTTAGATACTAGATACTAAAGTTAGATAAAGTTAGATGAAGGATAAAATATGAGTATAAGAATGAAGGTTTAAAAAGATCTTTTTAAAGAAAGGTATTGATAAGATAAACTATTTAAAAATGTTAAAAGAAGAAAGAGGAAAAGTTAAAATATTAGAATAAGAAAAAAATAAAATTAAAAAAATTTAATTAACATTGCAAGACTAAATAATCATGGGGAGAAAGCCATGAATTCCATGTTTTGCTTTCCCCTCCTCTGGAATTCTGCTGTTCTCCTTGATCAGTGAGCTTGGTCTTAGCTAGATGTTCTTGCCAATCTTCTGGGGTAGGGGCCTGTTGCCCTGATTCTCAATTGTCTTTGCCCGAGGCAGAATTGCACTGCCTTGCCAGGGACCAGTCTAAGTAATCTACTCGGGTTTACTCTCAGGAGCTTTTGTTCCCTGAATGCTTTCTGTAGAGCTCTGGAGGACAGGAATCAAAATGGCGGCCTCCCAGTCTCTGGCTGGGAGGAGCTGAGAGCTTGGAGCCCCACTCCTCAGTGGGCCCTTGGAGAAAAGTGCTCAATCGCTCCCATCTCCCTGGTCTCTGGCCACACTCCAAGCTCATCCAGCCTGTGACCGAGCATTTCTCTCTCTGGTGCAGAGCCCCATTTGGAGTCTACAAACCCAGCAATTCCTGCCCCAGGGAAGGAAGGTGAGTCTCCCCGGATCTGCCACTTTTGGGGTCCCTGCTCCAAGAGCAGTTGTTCAACTGTACCACGGATCACAGTTTAAGGTAACACCGAGCTGAGAGCTCACTCGGCTCCATCTCTACAGCCAGCTTCTCTGCTCTGATACCAGTGAGCTCTGTTACACTCAGACACTCCCAATCCTTCTGTGACCCCAAAGGACCCGTAGCCGCAGGGGCTCCATCCCCACTTAGCCTCTAGAGCGATGTCCCTCAGTTGAGCAGACTTTTCAAAGTTTGAATTTTGTGCTCTGTTGCTCCACCACTCACCAGTAGCCGGCCCCTTCCCTGCAGTCTATCTTCCCATTGCTTTGGATTCACTTCTCCAAACATCCTACCTTTCAGAAAGTGGTCAATTTTCTGTTTCTAGAATTGCTGCTCTTGCTCTCTTTGATCTCCTCTTGGGTTTGTAGGTGTTTGGAATGGTTTGATAACTATCTAGCTGAACTCCTGCAACCTGATGTTATCTCAGTCTGCTATCCCTCCACCATCCTGACTCCTCCCCTTAAAAATAAATAATAAATCTTTAAGAAAAAGTGAAAAGAAACCTTAAAAACCAAGCTTCAAAACTATTTATATCTAAGCTGAGCTATTTGTTTAAAGTCCCTGGCTGCCCTTTACCTTCCTTGAACCAATTATGGATGTGATGAAATGGGCTTGGTAGAAATTTCCCTAAAGAAGCACTCTGTGCTAAGTAGGGTATTTTCTTGGCTTAGGAGTTGTGGTTCCATGGTGAGAGCTGACTGTGCTCTCTGTGCTATTTCTCAAGGCTCTCGCTCCAGAAAGTTGCTCACAATGAGCATGGCTGTCAATGAAAAGTTACATGCACTTCACATTTTACTGGAGAGAAAAATCATAATTTTGTCCTTTTTTGTTTGTTTGTTTATTGAGATAATTTACATGGTTTTAAAGATTAAAGATGGCACTGAAGCCAAATAATTCATGTGAATTTAAAGGAATCTCTGCTGTTTTATTTTAGAATAACTCCTCTATTTTTGTGGTGTGTGTGTGTGCATGTGTGTGTGTGTGTCCACATGTGCTTTATGGTTCAGATGGACAGGGTTAATTCTGGATAAGATTACATGAGCCAAAGTAATGATAAATCCTGAAGATAAAACAGGTGTATTCCCTGAGACATAACTGTTCAGGAGAATATACTTAGCTGATATTCACTCTTCAGGATACAAGGGCATGATTCTCATAAATAGTGAGGGACTAGATGCCATTTTCAGTCATTATATATTGTTTTAAAATCATGACAGTTTCCACAGTTATTGTTAAAAATGAATGGAACTGATATTGACGTGTTTTGTACTTCTTTATTAAGGTGTATGGTGGGTAAGATGTGAAACTTTTACATATTCAGAGCACACACACATGAACAGGTATGTTATGTTTTTTCTTTTTTTTTTTAAGATTTTGTTTATTTGACAGAGAGAGATCACAAGTAGGCAGAGAGGCAAGCAGAGAGAGATAGGGAAGCAGGCTCCCTGCTGATTGATGAGCCCGATGCAGGGCTCAATCCCAGGATCCTGAGATCATTATCTGAGCAAAGGCAGAGGCTTAACCCACTGAGCCACCCAGGTGCCCCTGTGATGTTTTTTCTGAAGTGACTTTTTATTGGAGGAGATGGTAGACTACCTGATGAACAACCCCATCAGAACCCAGTCTTTTCACATTTTGGGGATGAAAAGGCCATCTTGGGCTCATTTGGAAGAAGAAAATTCCTGCTCACATATTCTTTACCCTTACTATTGAATCAGCAGGCATTTAGATGCTCATTCCAATTGGCAACCTAAATCATAAAACATGTTGAGAAGTTTTATTTCATTGTATAAATCAAGCTGGAATGATTTATTCATTCTCATGAAGATTTTTTTCCTGAGTTTTATTTGAAAAGGCAATAAACTTTTAGTTACCCCCTACTTTAGTCTTGGTTAGATGGTAGATGGTAGGATTAAAGTTGAAGGAAAGATGATTTTTGCCTTCAGGTTGTTTAGAGTGGGAGAATACCTTTAACTACATAATTAGCAAGTTGAGGGATCAGAACTTGGAAAGAAGTGGGCTGTTGCTTTAACATGGAGATCATCTCCTGTGTTCTGGAGGAACCATATGATGCTTGGTGAGCTGCATTGCAGTGGTTCTGAGACGTGTTGTTAAGAAAGGAAAAAAAAAAAGAGTGGGTACAAATAAAGAAAAACTGTAGATGATGGGACAGGAAGCCCAATGCACAGGACTTGAAAAGATTTAGGATACCACATGCATGACTAAGCTTGTGTCTTCAAGCACAGGTGGTTAAGATGTTAAGGGGCATGTCAGTTTTTACAATATATTTTTTAAAATTTTTACTTCCATTCTTGACTCCTCTCAAATCAGCCTGACAAAAGTGTTTGTTTGTTTGTTTTTGTTTTTATATCAAACAGGCTTTATTTTCATGTGCTGAAATACCACAAACTTTTCTCCAACTTCAGACATTTGGTGCTCTAGTTCATTTGGGACATGGGGCTGCTGCTTATCTGAGCTATTTGGAAATAAAATGCATAAGTTGTCCTTTGTGAGTTGTGTTAATATGCAGTCAAGATAGATATCCTGAAATCCTTGAAGCCTGACTGGTGGCTCACTGTTATGTTAGGTGCTGCAAAGGTGTGAACATATTTCAAGAAAATCTTCCTCTGTGTTATTTGCTTTTCCCCACATGTGTTCAGGGTCTCTGGATCAAATGGGCTTAAAAATCTCCTTTGGTCTCTAGCACAAGGCTTAGGGTATAATTGGACTAGTTCTTGCCTGCTTTAGCCAGAGCCTCAACTTGCTGACTTCTTGGCCTTCTGTAGATACAGTTGTCTCCTCTTGTGAAGGAGGGCTTCCCTGGACTATTTTACCTTATTTGATTGCGTTATATGATAGACAGATAGATAATAGATCAGTAGATTGATAGGTAAGTGGATGGATAGATAGTTAGACAGAATACACTATCATATACTAGAATATAGCATATAATATGGTAGAGAAAAAAACATGGGCTAACCCAGTTCAGTTACACTGACCTAAAACTCTAACCCCAGTTTAATTGGCTTAACTGTGTAGTTTTAAATATTCCATTGGACCGTTCATCCAAAAAAGAACTAACTTTTCTCAGTCTAGAGATGGGTTCTGATGGAAACTGTTGTCAGGGGAATTTTCAGTTTTAGCTGTCCTTGATGGCATCCTAGTACCTTGAAGCCAAATATCCCATTGCTTAATCATCCAAACCTCGAGACAAGTCTTCTGTTTCTCTGTCACACATTTCTTGGAGTCACACTAATGACAAATGGACAAATGATGAAGCCCTTAGGGAGCAGTTTTTCTCTTAACTTCATTTTAAAAATCTAGCATTACACGATTTACCTATAACATTGGAATTGAGGGAGAGGGAAGAGATGGACTGTTGTAGCGGTCCATGTGTTAAGTTCTTTCATTGTATCTCCTGTAGCATGTGATAGTTCAAACAGCATTCTGGTATACAAGGTCTAACAAACAATGACACAGGGGGGCATTGGAGCTAGCTGTAAAGCATCATATTACTTTCAATGTGTTAGGCACTTTTGGATTGAGAAATCTTCTGGTGTATAAATGTACTTTTTTTCTTCTTACATGGCAAGGTTCTTTTCAGTACTGAATGTTTTGAAATAAAATTAAGATTGAGGAAAATTTGCTCCTCCTTTTTTCCTTAGGAAATAATAGAAGAAAAACCAATTTTTTTGTGCTTATTGTATCTGTCATACAACTTAAGAAGTTATACAGAATTGTTTTCTTAACAATGTCATTGTGTGAACACCTATGATTCTTAGTGTTCTTTGGATTTGGGAATAATAAGCTAGCAAACAAAGGGAAAGAATAGAGTCATCTCACTCTGACTCCTTACATAATTAATGTACATGCAAGTATCTTGAAGGTGAGAGGGAAGCAAACACTTTTTTCTTCTGTCTGATCTTTGTATGGACATGCAATAGTAAAGGAACAACTCCATTTCTTAGGGATAGATGAAAAATTTCCCCAAATATTAATAAAGAAATAGCATAAAAGCTCTTAATCCTTCTTTCGACATAGGTTTTGACTCTCTCCCCCATTGAATAAAATTTTTAGGCTAATGTCTTAAGGAATGTATAATTCCCTTTTCTCACTTCAGTGTTAGAAAAGGATTTGGTCTGACTATAAGGGCCTGTAGAATTTAATTGTATCTGTTTTAGGATTTTAATCTGTGTAGGATAACTAACTTCATAAGGACCGTGGAAACTGCAAGAGAAATAGATTTAAAATCAATCTCTCTCTCTCTCTGTTTTTCTTTTAAGAATACTTTTAGGTTTGATGGCTTTATTGGTTCTGGTCTTCCCCATAAGATGGGAGTGCAGAACTCATAACCACTGCTATTCCTTCCTGGAATGAGTCTTTGAAACTGAAACTGCACAGCTCTATTGTGTAGGTCATGATTTTTCCATTTAACCAAATCATTAACCAGATTATGTAAATAAAAAATATATCCTTTATTTACATTTTGGAATTTCACAGGCTGTATCTGCTCCTTCCTCCTTCCCTCATCTATCTCTGCCTCTATCTTCCTCTGTCTCTGTGCCACAGCCAAAAAAAAAAAAAGATCTTTTCTGTGTAGTTGTACCCAGAATAGTGGAGGTATAACATCCATTTTGTCACCTTCACTTTTTCTCTGAAAAGTGTAGAATAGATTAGTTTTACTTTTAGAAAAACATAAGAAACCAAACTCACTAAATAGTATAAATAGTATACATTAGTTATGTTCAGCATTTTGTATCCAGTTATACCTCAATAAAGTTGGGGGGAAAAGGAAAGACAAAATGTACATTGTTTTTCAGATTTATAATTCTCAACATAAGATGATTTCTTTTTAAAATTCTTTTAGTGTTTTTTAAAGATTTTGTTCATTTATTTGAGATAGAGAGCAAGAGAGAGAGAGAGCAGGAACTGTGGGGGCAGCGGGAGAGGGAGAAGCAGGCTCCCCACTGAGCAGGGAGCCCAATGTGGGAATCGATCCCAGGATCCCAGAATCATGACCTGAGCTGAAGACAGATGCTTAACCAGCTGAGCCACCCAGGCACCCTACTTTTTATTTTCAATTATATTTAAGAAATATATGTTAATCATTGCCCAAGATTACATACTAGCTTTTAGTGTTTTGTAAAATAAGTTAGTTAAATAGTAGCAATAATCCTTAAGAATTATTACAGAAAAGTCCCTTGTATTCCCTTTTCACCCAACATTTCTCTATAAATAGTGTCTAGAATTAGATATATCTGTTGTTGAGGATTCATAATATAAAAAGAAATGTGCTTTGCATAGTGTTCAGATTTGTTTTTGAACTCTCACAAGAAACCAAATTAAAATAAACTTAATTCTAAATCTTTTTTTTTAAAGATATCACCTATTTATATGACAGACAGAGATCTCAAGTAGGTGGAGAGGCAAGCAGAAAAAGAGAGAGAGAGGAGGAAGCAGGCTCCCCACTGAGCAGAGAGCCTGATGCGGGGCTAGATCCCAGGACCCTGAGATCATGACCCAAGCCAAAGGCAGAGGTTCAACCCACTGAGCCATCCAGGTGCCCCAACTTAATTCTAAATCTTTGGCCTCTGGGCCCATAATAATTTATCCATACTGCTTCTTTTGAGAAGAAAGAACTACCATTGTCACTTCCATGTTGCATTGTTCAAGACATCTCCTTCCTCTTCGTCATTACTTGGATTATCTATTGCTAGTCACCCCCAAATTTATTGGCTTAAAACACATTTCTTATTAGTATCTCTCTCTGTGGGTTGACTGGGGTGGTTCTTGGTAGCGTTTGTTTCTGAAGCTGTAGTCATCTGAGCATTCAAGATGGCTACTCCCATGACTGGCACTTGATATTGATTTCTGCAGGAACTCAGCCACACTTTTAATCAGATCACCTACTTCTCCATGTGTAGAAGCCTCTGGAAAGTTACTTACTCTCTCTGACCTTTATTTTTCTGAGTTCATATTTAAGTGGTGGTGATAGGTAGGCTTGGAATTACTATTTGTTATTATGACCAATAGGCAGGAAAGAAGCTTGCTGCTGAATAGGAAAGAAGACGTGCTGGAACCCACATGTACTGTGGCAACTTGCTTCTAACCAGTGTTGATATGCAGAGTGAAATGGCTATTTTTTCACTTCTACCTGTCAGATCTCATGCAACTTCACTTTTTAGCCAACTTTAAGCTGAAACCATATGGAGTTAAGGATTCTGGGAAATATTGCTCCCAATATAAACAAATTGACAGAAGCACAAACCAGCACATTTCACTCCTTGTCAACTTGGTATCTATCCACAACTCATTTCATCATATTTAAGTTTCAAATATAGACAGTAAAAACATGCTTCTGGCTAATATGCATCTGTTTCCTTTACAACTAAAAATATGCTTTCTCCCCAGTAGCAGATTTACAATAGGGGATTTACATTTGTTTTATTTATGATTGATGTTTATTCCTACCCCAGTGCTGAGCCTCTAGAAATAACCTCTTCTTAAGCTTTTCTTCTAGAAATAATAATGCTTATAAAGAGCTTGGATATAGAGGGAAATTGTCCATAACCCCACTATTAAAACTGCACAGCTTTGTAAATTTGGCATATGCCTTTCTGATAATTTTCCAGTGTGATATATTATTATATATCATGAATTAATTATAGGCATAAAATTTTAATTTACCATTCAATTTGCTACTAGATCATATTATGTTTTCAGGTAATTCCATAGCCTTTTTAATAATGGCTGCATAATATTCTACTCAGTGATTGTGGCATCAGTTAATTTGCTCCCAGTCTACTGATGCATATTTAGATTGCTTGCAGTTTTTCACAAGTACAAATAGTCCCATGTGATCAAATATAATGCATTCTCTGACAGGTCCATGAAAGTGAAATGTATGAAGTTTGTACAGTGTACTTATAAGAGAAATCTCATTCTCCACAGCTAGAAAAATTTATAAAATCCATAACTCTACTTCTTTAAGACTATGTTTTCAACATTTACTCACAGAACAAAGCTTTTGTTCTTTTATTTGCAGTAGTACATTGTCAACTACTTAAATTCTACTGAGGGACTGAAGCTGAAAATTTCCTGATCTCTTCCTTTTTTTGCAATTTTATCACATTTGTGGAACAAGTGTTTTTTATTTGTGTCAGCAATTTAATATTTATCTCTTCTACCAATTTTTATGTTATTTGCAAAATAAATAGAACATTCAATAATATGTTGAAATAATTGCACAAACATTGCTAAAGAGAAAAAATGATGGTGACACTGCCAAATATGAATGTTTCCAAGGGGGAAACTATAACTTAAAATGTCCCTCTTCAGCTGATACACAGATGTTAAAAAAAAAAAAAAAAAAGTGATGTAAGATAGTGATGTGAGCCTGTTGTTGTATAATGGGTGTATAATTCTTATAGAAGTTGAAAGTATGAAAAATTGTATGTTTTCCTAGAATATCCCAATGACTTTTTTCTTAAAGATTTTCTTTATTTGAGAGATAGAGTGAGTGAGAGAGAGAGAACACAAGTGGGAAGGTACAGAAGGAGAGGAAGAAGCAGACTCTCTGCTGAGTGGGGAGCCCACTATGGGGCTTGATCTGGGACTCCAGGATCATGACCTGAGCCAAAGGCAGACTTTTTACTGACCGAGCCTCCCAGGCACCCACCAATGACTTGTCATGCTTGTCACTTTTAACATATTGTGAAACTTTTGTGGGTAAATAAATGGATTAAATAGTATGAACATTTTATGATGCTTGATAAGTGGGAATATGGGGGCAAGGCATATAAATTAGATGGTGATTATATAGACAAATGTATTCTGGAAAATGTGATATATGAGCTGAGTTCTGGAAGGAAAAAAGGAATTAACTACGTAAAAGTAATGGAGATAAAGAATGGATTATTCAAGGCAGTTTGGAAGGCAGAAAGCATATGATAAGGTTGGGGAATTGTTAGTAGCTCAACATGGCTGGAGTGAAGGTTGTATATGGTCAAGGAATGGGTGGGTAGTAGTCTGAGTCAACAGAGTGGCTAAAAGCAAAAATCATGAACCATCATAGGAACTAAACTAATGGTTGATCTTAATCCTGAAAGCACTGCAAGTTCTTTATGGAGACATGGGGTCAATGTGGCCAGATTTCTTTTCAAGAAGATTTTTTTTCCCAGCTATGAGCAGCAGAATTTGGGAGAGACCAGAGAGAGACCAGTTAGGAAATTTTCTTGTAACTGAGGAAAGATAAAATGAAGGGATGAAGGAGGCAGTGACTACAGGGATTGAGAAGAAGGGAAGTTGTTAGACAATCTTAACAGAGTTAAATCCACTAGAACTGTGCCGTTGTGTGTGGATGTGGGGAGTGAGCAATGAAAAGGAAGAAAGTAAGATGACTTCTAGACTTTCTCTGTGGGCATCTGAGTTCATGGCCACATCATTCTTCATAAGAGGGAGAATATAGGTGAAGAAGCAGATTTGTTGGCATATATGGTAAGTTCAGTGTCACCCCATAGACTGGGACACACCTATGTGATATTTAAGGAGAAATATTCAGTAGATAGTTGGAGATGTGAATATATGAATGGAGTTGGAGGAAAAAACACTTGGGTAGTTTTGGTAATAAAGAATTAGTCTTGAAAAGACTAACTCAGGGATATAATGTAGAAGAAGAGCAGAGGGCCTAGGGCAGAATCTTGGGACAGTGTAGACATTGTGTAGCCATGGAAAGAATAGAAAATTACAAAGGTGGCAGAGAAAAAGCATGGGGAATTGTATTTAAGTATTTTATACATAGTCCATGCAAGGGTCTTTTAGTTTATGAGTCATATAATATGTGCTCTTGTGCTGTTTCTAGGCATTTGGCCTGGCTATAACACTTAATACAGCTGAATTTTTATTTGCTCCTATGCAAGATGAGGCTATCACACCTGCTGCCTGGCTTATCAGTTTCTATCAGATAAGGGGATATATGTGAAAGTACCTTGGGAACACTTCAAGCCACCAGATAAATGTATATTATTACTACTACTACTATTATTATTATTATTATTATTATTATTATTTAGACAATGACTACTTTTGCCCTTTCTTCCTTTCTGCTGAAGAAATGTTAAGTGGACTTATAATTCCAGCCTTCTGTTATTGTATTACATTCTCTTGCATTGAGAGAAAAATTACCAAAAGAATTTACAGGATTGCCAAATGTTCTAGGCCAAGATCTTCTAAGATATGAAACAGACGACACACTACATTTTTAAAAACTGACTTTGATGCACACTTTAGTTCAGGAAGACGTTGGGTTAGTACTAAGAAAATCAATTTTTGGAAATTTGGTTATGTGCTTGGCATCACTATAAAAGCAATTGGAGGGAAATGGAGTTTCTAATTCAAAATGGATGACTGAATATAAATATAGTCTTAAATACAATCCCAGTGGCAGCGATGCCTGCAGGCAAATTTAAACAGTCAGGGGAATTTGTTTTACTACCTTCTTCTACTTTTATACAGATTTCCCTCCTATTTCAGTCCTGTACTACATTTTCCCTATCAATTTCATTCTGAAGAATTTTTCTGAATTTGGGGACCATAATATCGTGCAATTACTCATTTTCAAGTATTAAGATAGGAATATATTACCTCTTAAAGGCAGTATTCTCAAAGAGTGGATAGTGATTTATCCAGATGAGCAGACTCAGGTGATTTTGACCTCATTCCCATTGGAGAAACATTCCTCTAAGAGTACCTATCTCTTTAAACAGGAGTGCAAGAAGAATTTGACATTTAATAAAGGAAATGAATGAGACATCATTATGGTGTGATGGAAATAATGCTTACTAACTAGGTGTGCAGTGTTCTTGGCCAAGTCACTTAATCTCTTTGAAATTCCATTTGTCAGTTGTTACAATGGATAAAATCATAATAATAAAACCAGTAATCAAAAAGAACCTACTTTACCTCACTCACAGAATGGTTGTGAACATCAGGAGAGAGGAAAACAGATTGTTGATGAAAGTAATTTTATAAGTATGAAATAATGTACTATAGTCATTTTTATTTTCACTGACAAGGGAGTATCTTGAGGGGGATGCCTTATAATATGCTTTATATTAAATTATATATTTTACTAATGCTCAGAAAGCTTGACTTACAGATAGCTGGAATATATAAATGCAAATACAACATATTAATTACACATAGCTGAAACTATAGATTTAGGTTTTTATTATTATGGATATATTTCAAGAAAAAGCTTAATATTATATCAGAAATCCTGGGTTGGAGCTCAGTAAGTATTTACTGAATGGGCAAATGCATTTGGAATAAATTTATTTTATATTGCTAGCACAGAGCTATTCTTTTCTATTATATTTTCTCAAAAATTCCTCATGAAGACAGAAGATGTGAAAACTTTGTTAATGCCGTATTGATGTAGCATCATGCAGGAGTATTAATATCAGTATGACAGCATATCAATAATGATATGATGAATGCAAAGAAATTCTGCCTTGAGGTCCCTGCAAGCATCTACTTGAGCTTTATTCTTATGATTTAAAGGGTCATTATGTATCAATTCAATTATAATTTTATCTCAATGAAATGAGCATATGTCTGTCAATAACATTGTTTATTAATTCTTTTAAACAAACCTAGAATGTACTTAAGGGATCAGATCTATAACCATTGCACTCCTAAGGGAACAGTTATTCTTCACTTCTGTGCTTGACGTTTTATTTAAATGCTTGCTAAAGTTACATGTGAGAGTTACTAAATATGGTTTTGCATCAAGGAGTGGATTTTCTTACGTTCGGTTTATAGTAAGTATTGAATATTAGCTAGTCTTTCAGTGTTGGGCTGAAATTGTCTGCCAGTGAATATTAGCAAATATTGGAGAATCCTTTTTTCCTAATTCTGTCTTTCACCCATGTGCTCATCCTTCACTCCCATCATAATTGTCATACATTGACTGTTTTCTTTGTGCAGTAGGATGTATTAGGTTAAAGAGAGAGAGAGAGAGAATGACTGAAAATGAATGGTTTTGAACTAAGGGTGATTTTGCCTCCCAGGAGACATTTGGCATTATCTGGAGACATTTTTTGCTTGTCACAACTGGGGGAGTATTAGTGGCATCCACTGGGTAAAGCTAGGGATGCTATTAACATCCCACAGTGAAAAGAGTTGTTCCTTACAATGAAGAATTGTCTGTTCCAAAATCTCAGTAGTGCTGAGGTGAAAAAAACACACCTTAAATAATTTTCAGGTTTACCACATACTCAGCATTGGCATCTTCTCTACATCCTTTCTTCCAGGTGCTTTCTACCTGATCCCTTACAACTTGTAAGAAGGAATTGAAGATGGTAATTATGGAACATATCCCTCCATATGTAGAAAGCACTTGGGTCTTTATTGCTGCTTGTAGGTTTCTATTTCTCCCACGGCCATTTTCATCATCCTGTGAGAAAACCTTGTTTATTAACCATGCTACCATGGCCACACTTCAGGCTCTAAACAAAGGCAAACAGCATATTTTCTATTTCCTTCTGATAAGGATGATCTTATTAGAGGAGTGAGAGGTCAGGTTTTACTACTTTTACTGTTTGTTTTTTTTTTTTTGAATGGTTTGAGAAGTACTGCGGATCCCTACTTTCCAGTTTGAAAACTGGCTCTGTTGCCTATTTGCTGCATGAAGCTAGGCAAGTGTCCTAACTTCACTGTAGAATGGGGATTTTACATGGGATCATCAAGATACTTACTTTGATGTAGAATTACTACTGTGTTTCGTCAATACAATGATGTTCTTAATTTAAAGCCACAGCACTATTTTATGTACCAACAAGAAAGAGAAAATGCTGTCAATTAAATTATTTTACATCATCATGCGTAAGGCATATTTCAATTTCAGAGGTTGTTCAAATGTGGGGAAAAATGTGCATCTTAGGACCAATGAAATACAGTCTATGCACAGTGTTTAGTACCATGCCTGATGCTGAGTGTGCTCTGAATATCCATTAGCACTTGAATTGATATATGCATGATAAACTTCTAGGATGAAAACGGGCCATGCTCTTCAGAAAGCACCCCAGCACCGCTGATGATATTTTTCCTCAGGAAGAGGACTTTTTGTCTGTCCTTCCTTCCTTTCTTTTCTTTTTTCTCCTGACAATATTTCTATTCATGCCATTTTAAAAGGCCCTTAATGACTTGAAAAAGAATACTAGATAAAGAACCCATTGGAAGAATAAGTGCACCCATCTAACAGCAAGCATCTTATAAGGATGAGGAATTTGGGGTTGGAATGTCTTCTCTCTACTTCTCTGTCTGATTTGGTTCCATTTTCTGAGTCAGTGCCTGTTAATTTTCTTGACTGCCCTGAGTCATTCTCTTGGGTTTGCATCCCATTCTCTTTGAACATTTCTTTGTGTTCCCCTTTTTATGTTGTGTCTTAGTTTTTCTATGTATGACTTTTCAATGCTAATACTAACATCTAGAGGAGGGACAAGGTGTTAATACATACCTGTTAACACATACCATTAATAAATATCTACCAAAGTTTCAGATATAGACTGTGTGAATTTATAGTCTACAACTTGTTAGTAGTCTCTTTTATACCATCAGATGTAGAAGGCATACATGTGCCAAGACTAGTAACCAGACTAAGTCAGTCAGTGACTTAGTCTCTATAGGACTTAAGTGAAGTCAGAGTTCGGTGTGTCATATCGGAGCATAGAAAGCATCCCTGTTCAGAAAGAGTAAGGATTTTTGACAATACTTCCATTAGAGTTATAGCCTTATAAACTATCAGGTCTGAGGAAACTGTAACATTTGACCTCTTCTTTTGCTTGGATGTGGAGCTGGCTTCTGGTCATCCTTTCTCTCTCCCTTCTGCGTCTCATTTTAGCATGGCTGATGAACCTGGAGGGTTAAGGCAATTTTAGAGGTCTGCAAGATTTTCCATAGGTAATGATCAGATGTGTAGACCAACCAGAGGTGCGTGTCTATGGAATATAAGGTTATGTCCTGAACTCTGAGTCACATAAAGACAACAGCAAGTGTGGAATAAAACAGCTAGGACTTTGTTTCCCAATGATCAAGCCTGGAAGGAAGAACCATGCATTCCAAGAACAAAATGTCCAACCAAGGGGTTTGAAAACAAAACAAACCCAACCTGTTCTGGGATTTTAGGAATGTGAGAATACACTCCTAAAATGAAGCTTAGGCCATTATATGTAAACTCTGGTCGACAGAGGTGAAACTAATGTCCACAGCCACCATGTCTTATCAGATGTACTGTTGACTTTGTTCACATCAGGTTACATATTCAGGACAATAGCAAATGGCAAGTTGCTTGTCATCATGTGACTTACCACACCCAATATACCATCAAACATAATCTAGGTGCTTTCCTGTTTCTGCCAGGAGCTTTCAGAAATGTGGTCCTGTCCTCAGAAATTGTAGTAAAAAGGCCAAAATTTAACAATAGCACAAGAAATGATTGTATTCTGCTAGTTATTGAATTTTTGCAAAGGGCTCAGTAGTTTTACATCCCAATTTATCTCCCTTTCTGAAAGGACACTGCTTTTAATACCTCCTGATCCTGGTTTTTATCTAGGCAGATGGTTGGAACATTAAGATAATATATTAACAACAGATGCACACCTTTCCCTGGACTTCACAGCAGGGTGGCTGCTATCTCAAGAAATCATTAATGGAATTTAAGGTCTCTCACTTCCAGGTTATAGGTTTGAAAAATGCTGCCTTTGTTGTATTAGAAAATCACTAGTATCTGATATGTGTCATCATCATGAACTTAGTCCAGACATTTCATTAAGTACTAATAAGTAGCAATGGTAAGCTGAGGGGAAGTGATCTCATTTAGATATTGCCACTTTGAATTACTATTCTTGAAGATGATTTAAGTCGTCCTTAGACAGTGTCATTTTGACTGAAGTTGACCAAATTCCTTGAAGGTCTGTGTCATTACCACACATAATTCTTTTGAGACAGAGAAACTAGACACCTTGGGTAGTAGTTTTCCAACAGATTTGTTGACTTTTGTGTATGTCTTTTATATGTTATTTGATGCTTAATAACACCTTAATTGGAAAGAAATAATAATTTGAAATATAGAAGAACATAGCATAGGGATTATAGCATTGTAAAAGGTAACTTGCCTAGAAAAATTATTAATATATTTTTAGCAGCTTGGGGAGAAATAGAGCATAAAGCCATTTCTTAAACTTCTTTTTAAAGATTTTCTGAAGTTACTTAAGAGAGGACAGGTAAAGCTGATGTTCGATTATTTGGGGGCATCTTCCTTTTGCAGAGTGAATTTCATTTACTCCCACAATTTCCCACATGTGTGTTTTTAAAATATTCATTTTTTCAACTAAAAAATATAAGAAAGATGAAGATTAACTTCCTGGTGGGCAATTTTAATGTATATGTTTTTATTACCACCATCTCAATCAGAATACAGATAGTTCTATCACCCTCAAATCTTCCCTTGGGCTACCCATATAGCCACATCCTCCCCCATCCCTAACCCCTACAACTACTAATCTGTTTTATGTCACTACAGTTCTGTCTTTTTGTGAATGCTTTATAAATGAACTCATACATCATGTTTTCTTTTGAGAGTGGCTCCTTTTATTCAGTATAATGGTCTTGAGACAGTACCCAAGTTGTGCACACCAAGAGTTTGTTCCTTTTTTCTTGCTGAGTAGTTTCCACTCTATAAGGGTACCATGGTTGTTTATTCATTCATTCATTGAAGAGTATTTGAGCTATTTCTAGTTTTTGGCAATTATGAATAATGCTGCTGTAACTATTCATGTATAGATTTTTGTGTGAATGTATGTTTCAGATTCTTTAGGGAAAATAGCTAGGAGTGGGATTGCTATATCCTATGCTTGGTATGTGTTTAACTTTATCAGAGAGGCTCTGTCATTTTGCTTTGCCATCATTGCTTTGTATGTGAGTTCCCGTTGCTCTGCTTCCTTGTCAATGCTTGGTACTGTTAGAAGTTTTAATTTTAGTTCTTCGGTTAGAGGTAGTAATATCACATCATTTTTTTAAAATTTACATTTTCCTACTGACTCATGGTGTTGAACATCCTTACATGGGCTTCTTTGTTCTCTGTATCTCTTCTTTGGTGAATTGTCTGTTCAAGCGTTTTGCCTAATTGTTATCTGGGTTGTTTTCTTTCTCTTGGGGTTTATTGTTGTTGTTGTTTGTTTTGTTTTGTCTTACATTCCAGAGGGCTTTTACTTTTTTATACCTATCATTCCATGAACTGATAGGGAATAGGTTCCAGCAGCTCAGGCTCCTTTCCATTGGTTTTCCCGAAGTGTGCTTCTCTGGATGGAGTAGGCTGGCACTTCAGGTAAAGCTAAGTACTTTTCTCTTTGGTTCCTTCTTTTTGATCATTTTTCCTTCACATACTTCAGGAAGCTGTCCCCACTCTTTGTGTTTAGTATACTTAATGCATATATTAATTTTCTTGGCAAGAACATTGCTCTTAGCTTGTTTGTGTAGAACAATGCTAACAACATGCTGGGTAACCTAGACTCTGCAATTTTGCCATGGTAACACTTGTGGGGCATTCTTTTTTGAACAGTGACTAGTCTCTCTCTCTCTCTCTCTCTCTTTTTAAAAAAAATTTATTTATCAGGGAGATCATATGATAGTTGTCTTTCTCCGATTGACTTATTTCACTAAGCATGATACGCTCTAGTTCCATCCACGTCGTTGCAAATGGCAAGATTTCATTTCTTTTGATGGCTGCATAGTATTCCATTGTGTATATATACCACATCTTCTTTATCCATTCATCTGTTGATGGACATCTAGGTTTTTTCCATAGTTTGGCTATTGTAGACATTGCTGCTATAAACATTCGGGTACACGTGCCCCTTCGGATCACTATGTTTGTATCTTTAGGGTAAATACCAGAAGCAACATGGGGTTTAGGGGGATAGGAGAAGAATAAATGAAACAAGATGGGATTGGGAGGGAGACAAACCATAAATGACTCTTAATCTCACAAAACAAACTGGGGGTTGCTGGGGGGAGGTGGGATTGGGAGAGGGGGAGGGGGCTATGGACATTGGGGAGGGTATGTGCTATCGTGAGTGCTGTGAAGTGTGTAAACCTGGCGATTCACAGACCTGTACCCCTGGGGATAAAAATACATTATATGTTTATTAAAAAAAAAATTTGGAAGGGGAGGCGAACCATAAGAGACTATGGACTCTGAAAAAACAACCTGAGGGTATTGAAGGGTCAGGGGTGGGAGGTTGGGGGAACAGGTGGTGGGTAATGGGGAGGGCACGTTTTGCATGGAGCACTGGGTGTTGTGCAAAAACAATTGAATACTGTTACGCTGAAAAAATAAATAAAATGGAAAAAAATTATTTATTTATTTATTTATTTATCAGAGAGAGAGAGAGAGAGAGAGAACATACAAGCAGGGGGAATGGCAGGCCAAAGGAGAAGCAGGTTCCCTCCCAAGCAAGGAGCCCACTGTGGGACTTGATCCCAGGACTCTGGGATCATGACCTGAGCTAAAAGCAAACACTTAACCTGATGAGCCACCCAGACCTCCCTTGAACAGTGACCATTCTCTTGATGTCAACAGTATCACCTTTCTTGTAAATTCACATGTATGTGGCCTAAGGAGCAACTCCATGTTTCCTAAAAGGCCTAGAGAACATGTAGTGGGTACTTCTCCTCTTTCCCTTTGTGTTGGTCATTTTGACAAATTACGGGAGGATGACAGTTCTGGCCAAAGGGGAGAAATTTCTGTTGAGTTTTGAAGTTCAGAATCCAAATAATTTTTAATTGGCTTTGTCATTATATGCTCCCTTAAATGTATCTTTCCTAGAGCAAAGGTAAATAATTTTGATGAAGGTTGGCTTATCAATTGTTTTCTTTGATGGATCATGCCTTTGGTGTTATATCTAAGAATTATTTGCTTCATTCCCAGGCAACAAATATTTTCTTCTGAAAGTTTTATAGTTAATATTTTACATTTAAATCTACATTTAAATCGATTCATCTTGAGTTAATTTTTGCAGAAGGCATGAAGTTTAGGTTGAGATCCATTTTATTGCATAGGGATGTTATGTCTTACTGTTTGTTGGATGTATGGATGTTTGTCTTACTGTTTGTTGTAAGGCCATCCTTTCTTCATTGAATTGCTTTTGCACTTTTGCACAAAATTAATTTTGCAATTAATTGGTATACTCATGTGGGTCTCTTTCCAGGCTTTTAATTCAGTTCCATTTACCTATGTGTCTATCCCACCACTAACATCACAATGTTTTGATCACTGAAGATTTATAATAAACCTTAAAATTGCAGCTCTTTTCCAGAACTCTTTTGGCTATCCTAGTTTCATTGCCATTGCATATATATTTTAGAATAAGCTTTCTATAACTACAAGAAACAATCCAGTTGGGATTTTGATTAGAATTACATTCAGTCTATAGACCAATTTGAGAAACACTGGAATTTTACCCATGTTGAATCTTGCGATCCATGAACACAGTGTGTCTCCAAATATTTCAGTATCCTTTGATTTTTGTCACTATTTTAGTTTTTATCATATAGATCTTATACATGTTTTGTTAGATTTATACATAAATGTGTTAATTTTTAGAGCTACTTAAAATACTTATCATAATGAAAAAATCATAATACTCTTATATACATATATAATTTAATTTGGTTTTCTGTTGTCTATTGCTAGTAAATACAGGTGTAATTAATCAGTGTGTGCTAAACCTTACTAAACAGTTATTAGTACTAGAATTTGGAATTTTCTACATAAATACTCATGTTGTTTGTAAATAAAAACAGTACTACTTTTTCTTTCCAATTTGTATACCTATTTTTCTTTTTTTTTTTTTTAAGATATTATTTAATTATTTGGCAGAGAGAGATCACAAGTAGGCAGAGAGGCAGGCAGAGAGAGAGAAGGAAGCAGGCTCCCCGCAGAGCAGAGAGCCGGATGTGGGGCCCGATCCCAGGACCCTGGGATCATGACCTGAGCCGAAGGCAGAGGCTTTAACCCACTGAGCCACCCAGGCGCCCTACCTATTTTTCTTACCTTATTTCACTGGCAGGGACTTCCATTAGAGTGTTGAATAGGTGAGGTGAGAGTGAACCTCTTTGCTTTTTGTTTAATCTTACAGAAGAAGCATTCAATCTTTTGATGTTAAGTAGCATGTTGTCTATAAGGTTTTCTGTGTGCCCTTTAATCAGGCTGGTCAAATTCTTTCTTTTCCTAGTTTGCTTCAAATTTTTAAAATGAGCAGGTGTTTAGTTTTGTAAAATGATTTTTCTGCATCTGTTAATATAATCTTGTCTTTTCTTCTTTAATGTGATAGATTACTTTGCTTTTTGAATATTAAACTAATGTTTCAATCCTGGGATATATTCCATTTGGTGATGGTGTGATCTTCTTTTTCTATATCACTGGGTTTGATTTTCAACTATTTTATTGAGAATGTTTGCATATGTGTTCATGAGGGTTATTCATCTATAGTTCTCTTTCTCTCTGTTTCTCTTTTTCTCTCCATACTGTTTGTGTCTAATTTTTGTATCAGGATAAATTTTGGCCTCATAAAATAAGTTGTATAGTTTTTCTACAAGTAGTCTTAAAGATTACAAAATACACATTTAACCTCACATAATCTACTGAAAACCAGTGTTTTCCACTTTATTAGGAAGATAGCAAACTTACCCTTTGTTCCACTGGTTGGATAATTCCTATTGTTTGTCTTCAACTTCATCAACCCTATCCTCTACCAACTCCATTATGTTGTTTAGCCCATCGGTGAGGTTTGTTTTGTTTTTGGAGTTTATTACCATTTTAGTCCTAAAATTTCTAATTGGTTCTTGCTAATATCTTCTATTCTTTTGTTGAGAATTTCTATCTTTCTATTTAACTTGAGTGCTTTTGTTTTCTTTTCCATGTGTATACATATTTTAAAAACACTATTTGATACATATTTTTTAAAACAGGTCATTTGTATTCAGTGTGCATATAATAATTTCTGTTTTTGATTTAAATTGTTCAGTGCATCAGAAGTAACTCTTTTTTAAAAATTATTTTTATTAACATATAATGTATTATTTGCTCTAGGGGTACAGGTCTGTGAATCACCAGGCTTACACATTTCACAGCACTCACCATAGCACATACCCTCCCCAAAGTCCATAACCCAACCACCCTCTCCCTACCCACCCACCCTCTAGCAACACTCAGTTTGTTTCATGAGATTAAGAGTCTCTTGTGGTTTGTCTCCCTCTCTATCCCATCTTTTTTCATTTTTTCCATCCCTTCCTCCAAACCCCCCACTATGCCTCTAAAATTTCTCATATCAGAGAGATCATATGATGATTGCCTTTCTCTGACTGACTTATTTTGCTCAGCATAATACCCTCCTAGTTCCATCCACGTTGTTGCAAATGGCAAGATTTCATTTCTTTTGGTGGCTGCATAGTATTCCATTGTATATATACATACCACTTCTTCTTTATCCATTCATCTGTTGATGGACATCTAGGTTTTTCCCATAGTTTGGCTGTTGTGGACATTGTTGCTATAAACATTTGGGTGCAGATGCCCCTTCGGATCACTACATTTGTATCTTTAGGGTAAATACCCAGTAGTGTAATTCCTGGGTCATAGAATAGCTCTATTTTCAACTTTTTGAGGAACTTCCATGTTGTTTTCCAGTTGGCTGCACTAGCTTGCATTCCCATCAACAGTGTGGGAGGGTTCCCCTTTCTCTTCATCCTCACCAGCATCTGAAGTTTCCTGACTTGTTAATTTTAGCCATTCAGACTGGTGTGAAGTGGTATCTCACTGTGGTTTTGATTTGTATTTTCCTGCTGGTGAGTGATGTGGAGCACTTTTTCATGTGCCTGTTCACCATTTGGATGTCTTCTTTGCAGAAATGTCTGTTCATGTCCTCTGCCCATTTCTTGATTGGATTCTTTGTTCTTTGGGTGTTGAGTTTGATATGTTCTTTATGGATTTTGGATACTAGTCCTTTATCTGATATGTCGTTTGCAAATATCTTCTCCCATTCAGCCAGTTGTCTTTTGATTTTGTTGACTGTTTTCTTTTCTGTGCAAAAGCTTTTTTTTTTTTTTCTTAAGATTTTATTTATTTGACAGACAGAGATCACAAGTAGGCAGAGAGACAGGCAGAGAGAGAAGAGGAAGCAGGCTCCCTGCTGAGCAGGGATCCTGATGTGGGGCTCGATCCCAGGACCCTGGGATCATGACCTGAGCCAAAGGCAGAGGCTTTAACCCATTGAGCCACCTAGGCGCCCCTGTGCAAAAGCTTTTGATCTTGATGAAGTCCCAATAGTTCATTTTTGCCCTTGCTTCCCTTGCCCTTGGTGATGATTCTAGGAAGAAGTTGCTGCGGCTGAGGTCAAAGAGGTTGCTGTCTGTGTTCTTCTCAAGGATTTGGATGGCTTCCTGTCTCACATTGAGGTCTTTCATCCATTTGGAGTCTATTTTTTGTGTGTGGTGTAAGCAAATGGCCCAGTTTCATTCTTCTGCATGTGGCTATCCAATTTTTCCAACACCATTTGTTGAAGAGACTGTCTTTTTTCCATTGGACATTCTTTTCTTCTTTGCCGAAGATTAGTTCACCATAGAGATGAGGGTCTATTTCTGGGCTCTCTGTTCTGTTCAGTTGATCTATATGTCTATTTTTATGCCGATACCATACTGTCTTGATGATGACAGCTTTGTAATAGACTTTGAAGTCTGGCATTGTGATGCCACTGACCTTGGCTTTCTTTTTCAACATTCCTCTGGCTATGCAGGGTCTTTTCTGGTTCCAAATAAATTTTAGGATTATTTGTTCCATTTCTCTGAAAAAATTTGATAGTATTTTGATAGGGATTGCATTAAATGTGTAGATTGCTTTAGGTAGCATCAAAATGTTCACAATATTTGTTCTTCCAATCCATGAGCATGGAATGTTTTTCCATTTTTGTGTCTTCCTCAATTTATTTCATGAGTACTTTATAGTTTTCTGTGTACAGATTCTTTGCCTCTTTGGTTAGGTTTATTCCTAGGTATCTTATGGTTTGGGGAGCAATTATAAATGGGATCGACTACTTAATTTCTATTTCTTCTGTCTTGCTGTTGGTGTATAGAAATACAACCGATTTCTGAGCATTGATTTTATATCCTGACACTTTACTGAATTCCTGTATGAGTTCTAGCAGTTTTGGAGTGGAGTTTTTTGGGTTTTCCACATAAAGTATCATATCACTGCAAAGACTGAGAGTTTGATTTCTTCTTTGCCAATTTGGATGCCTTTTATTTCTTTTCTTTTTATCATCTTTTTAGGATGCCTTTTTATTTCTTTTTATTTCTTATTCTATTTCTGATTGACAAGGCTAGAACTTCTGATACTATGTTGAACAGCAGTTGTGATAGTGGACATCCCTACCATGTTCCCGACCTTAGGGGAAAAAGCTCTCTGTTTTTCCCATTGAGAATGATATTCACTGTGGGTTTTTCATAGATGGCTTTGATGATATTGAGGAATGTACCCTCTATCCCTACACTTTAAAGAGTTTTGATCAAGAAAGGTGCTGTACTATGTCAAATGCTTTTTCTGCATCTATTGAGAGTATCACATGGATCTTCTTCTTTCTTTTATTAATGTATTATATCACATTGAATGATTCGTGGATGTTGAACCAACTTTGCAGCCTGGGAATAAATTCCACTTGGTCATGGTGATTCATTCTTTTAATGTACTGTTAGATCCTATTGGCTAGAGTTTGGGTGAGAAATTTTGGCTCTGTATTCATCAAGGATATTTGTCTGTAATTCTTCTTTTTGATGGGGTCTTTTTTTTGTTTTGTATTGGGATCAAGGTACTATCCTCATAAAATGAGTTTGGAAGTATTCCTTCCATTTCTATTTTTTGGAACTGTTTCAGGGTAATAGGTATTAATTCTTCTTCAAATGTTTGGTAGGATTCCCGAGGAAAGCCATCTGGCCCTGGGCTCTTGTTGGTTGGGAGATTTTTAATGACTGCTTCATTCTCCTTCCTGGTTATGGGTCTTTTCAGTTTGGGTAGTTTATATGTCTCTAGGAATGCATCCATTTCTTCCAGATTGTTAAATTTGCTGGCATATAGTTGTCATAATATGTTCTTATAATTGTATTTCTTTGGTGTTGGTTGTGGTCTCTCCTCTTTCATTCATGATTTTATTAATGTGGGTCCTTTCTCTTTTCTTTTTGATAAGTCTGGCCAGGGGTTTATCAATCTTATTAATTCTTTCAAAGAACCAGCTCCTAGTTTTGTTGATCTCTTCTACTGTTCTTTTGGTTTCTATTTCATCAATTTCTGCTCTGATCATTATGATTTCTCTTCTCCTGCTGTTTTTAGGCTTTCTTTGCTGTTCTTTCTCCAACTGCTTTATGTATAGGGTTAAGGTGTGTACTTGAGACCTTTCTTGTTTCTTGAGAAGGGCTTCTATCACTATATAGTTTCCTCTCAGGACAGCATTTGATGTGTCCGAAAGATTTTGAACAGTTGTGTTTTCATTTTCATTTGTCTCCATGAATTTTTTCAATTCTTCTTTAATTTCCTGGTTGACCCATTCATTCTTTAGTAGGATGCTCTTTAGCCTCCCTGTATTTGAGTTCCTTCCAACTTTCCTCTTGTGATTGAGTTTTAGCTTCAGAGTATTGTGGTCTGAAAATATGCAGGGAATAATCCCAGTCTTTTGGTACTGGTTGAGACCATATTTGTGGCTCAGGGTGTGATCTATTCTGGAGAATGTTCCATGTGCACTGGAGAAGAATGTGTATTCTGTTGCTTTGAGATGGAATGTTCTGAATATATCTGTGATGTCCATCCGGTCCAGTGTGTCATTTAAGGCCTATATTTCCTTGTTGATCTTTTGCTGGATGATCTGTCCATTTCAGTGAGGGAGGTGTTAAAGTCCCCTACTATTATTGCAGTATTGTCAATACATTTCTTTGATTTTGTTATTTATTCGTTTACATAGTTGGCTGCTGTCATGCTAGGGGCATAGATATTTTAAATTGTTAGATCTTCTTGTTGGACAGACCCTTTGAGTATGATATAGTGTCCTTCCTCATCTCTTATTATAGTCTTTGCCTTAAAATCTAAATTATCTGATATAAGGATTGCTACCCTAGCTTTCTTTACATGTCCATTAGCATGGTAAATTATTTTCCACCCCCTCACTTTAAATCTGGAGGTGTCTTTGGGTCTAAAATGAGTGTCTTGTAGACAGCATATCAATGGGTCTTTTTTTTTTTTAATCCATTCTGATACCCTGTCTTTTGATTGGGGCATTTAGCCCATTTACATTCAGGATAACTATTGAAAGATATGAATTTAGTGCCACTGTATTGCCTGTAATTTGACTGTTACTGTATATTGTCTCTATTCCTTTATTATTTTATTTTATTATTATTAATGTGTGTGTGTGTATTTTTTAAAATATATTAGACTGGTGAATAGAACAGAGCCACCCACTTGATTTTGGGTGTATTCTTGTCTCTTTGAAGAAACTACCTTCCAAAATTTTAATGAAAGAAAAACTTACATATATACAAAAATAAGGGTAAACATGATGAAGGGATGTAATATGACTGTAAAGATAAAAATTAAAAAAGATTCTAAAGAAGGAATTGATAAGATAAGTTGGTTGGAAAAAGAAAGAAAAGAACAAAAGAGAGAATGTGATCAGACTGGAGACTAGAACAAATCCATGTGCTAGATTTAAGGTATATCTGGTCTTTTAGAAGAAATTGTATTCCAAAATTTTAAAGAGAAAATACCTGTATGAATACAAAAAGTAAGGTTAAATACAGTGAAGGGATAAAATATGACACTAACAATGAAAATATTTTTTTTAAAGGTACTGTTAAGATAAAATAGTTAAAAAAAATCAGAAGAGGAAAGAGGAAAAGTTTTAAAAATAGAATAAGACAAAAAGTAAAATAAAAAAAATGTAACTTTGCAAGACTAAAGGATCAGAGAAAAATGCCATGAATTCTTTCGTTGCCTTCCCCTAGCTCTGGAGTTCCACAGTTCTCGCTGATTAATGAACTCGGTATTGGCTGGATGTTGTTGCTGATCTTCTGGGGGAGGAGCCTGTTGCTGTGATTCTCAAATGTCTTTGCCTGAGGCAGAATTGCACTGCCCTTGCCAGGGGCCAAGCTAAGTAATCTGCTTGGGTTTGCTCTCAGTAGCTTTTGTTCCTTGAACACTTTCCTTAGTGCTTTGGTGGACCTGAATGAAAATAGTGGCCTCCCAATATTTGGCCTGTAGGAGCCATGAGTTCAGGACCCCCTTCCTCAGTGAGCTCTCAGAGACAATCAGTCAATCCCCACTGTCTCCCTGGTCTCTGGCCACACTGTGTGCTCATGGGGCCTGTGACTGAGCGTTTCTATCTCTGGTGCACAGCTCTGTTTGGAGTCTCCAAACCCAGCAGATTCCTGCAGCCCACTCCCATGCCGCTCCTCCCAGAGGAGGAAGGAGGGTGTCTCTATGGATCTTGTGGGGTCCTGCTTGAAGAGCAGTGGTCTGACTGTGCCTTGGATCACAGCTTAAGGTAACCCAGAGCTGAGAGCTCATTCCTTGACTCCAGCTCCGTCTCTGTAGCCAGTTTCCTGCTCCAATACCTGGGATCTCTGCCACACTCAGAAACCTCCGATCTTTTTGTTACCCCATGGGTCCCGGGACCACATGGTCCCCACAAGGGCTCCACCCCTGCTTGGCCTCTGGAGTGATGGCCCCCAGTGGAGCAGACTTCTAAAAGGTTCTGCTGCTCCACTGCTTGCTGGGATCTGGCCCCTATGCCCACAGTTTATCTTCCCATGACTTTGCATTCAGTTCTCCACACACCCTACCTTCCAGAAAGTGGTCAATTTTCTCTTCCTGGAATTGCTGCTCTTCTCTTCTATCTCCTGTTGAGTTTGTAGGTATTTGGAATGGTTTGATAACTATCTAGCTGAGCTCCTGCGACCTAATGTTGTTTCAGTCTGATACTCCCCTGCCATCTTGCCAGCCCACTCCTCAGAAGTAACTCTTAATGAATTATCCTAAAATAGCCGGAAAGAAATTTTGATTCCTGATTGTTGACAAATCTCATCATCTTAAGTGAGACAAAATGATTCATCTAATGAAGATAGCTTCCTCTTCTCCCCAACATCACTAATGATAAAATTTACTAGACAGGAGAAACCAGGGAGGAAGGTGCCATGCCCATAAGGGCAAGAACTTGGAAAGGGAGCAGCATGTATTTCTAAGGTGGTGACACAGACTAAGATCAGGTATAGAAGTTGTTCATTCAGGTGATGATTTCAGATGCCTCCTTCTTGACGTTCTTTGAGATAACAGGCAAAGTAAGTTAATAGGCACTTGGCAGTGTACAAGTCTCAGTATAAGAGTGCTAAGTAATCAGTATCATATACATGAGGAAAACACCAAGAGCATGAGACTTTTCAGTGTTGGCATTAGATACTGGGAATTATTTATGGAATGATGGTAGGATAGCATCATGCTATTTGCCCTTTATCAGCTACATCTGGTCAGTAGGCCTGTTTTTGTTGGCAGTGCCTGTTTCTAATGTGTGCTTAATTCAGCCAAGGTGGGGAATAGGTAAGGAAGGCTTGACACAGGCTGAAATTGTCAGCTCAGTCATCATTTTGTGTCATACTGGCAAGATGCAAGTCTCAGCAGGACAAAGTTAGCAAGGCATTGTGAGACTAAAACTGGAATATAGTAACTGTGGTGTCTGGTGAGCCAGCCATCTCTTCCATGCATTTCTGATGCTCTCAGCTCCACGTGTCTGTGGATCAGCTGCTGCTGTGGGTGCTGACCAATGTCACACATACAGGACTGAAAAGTGTCTCACCTCATGCCATGTAATTCTCACTTCTGCTTTGGGGCTTCCCGGTTCACTGAACATGAGACACTGAAGGATTCTTAAAGTCATCAAGAGTTAATGCCTGGTGTAGCCAAAACTTTGATAAGTGGAAGGTACTTGCAAATTATTTCCCTCTGCCTTTTCTCTATGTTCTCAAAGAATAGTCCTGAGTTGTAATTTGTATGGCTTCTTAGAGCAAGGGCTCAGGATACCAAGCTAGCAATTGCATTTACTGGCAGCCACCTGATACACACTTTCTTACTAGCGCCACCCCCATCCCTACTTGACTCTCTTTTGTGTCTTTTCTGATCACGGGTACTGCAGTCCCTAATCACACATTAGCCCTTAAAGCTATGTCTAATGTTCTATTTTCTGGGGAACATTGGCCAAGACACATAATAATGTTATTACTTAATTAAGAGACCCACGTGAAATATAATAAAATATGAGATAAGCATTTCCAGTTAATATGGATATTAAATAATTATGTGTAGTTTACTGCAGTGAAATTTGTTTGCTTCACTTTTCAAATTTAATTCTCGCTTCCTCTTTGTACTGCTGCACACTCAAGGGGACTCTGAGCTTCAGCTTTTTAACAGGTGTGTGCTGGGGAATCTGTGCTCAGTAAATAGTTGTTAATTACCCTTGAGTTGTTTTAATAGACACTTAAGCAATACATAATATGGAGGTAAAACTGATTTTTATATCCCCTCAGAATTGCATAACACACTACAAACAAGTTTATAATATCCTTGGGTCTTTAAAATAATCATGTGAGGTAAGCAGGAAAGCAGGTTTATCTCATGTAGGAATGTAATTGGGGTTCAGGAAGATAAAAAGACTTACCTTAGGTCACATATGAGATAACTGTCAGAATCAGAGTCAGATTTACCAACATTTGTTCTTTCCCTTTTGATCTCTTTTATATCAGGTGTTTGTAGTCATTGGGTCTTGTAAATGGATATTTTGAATTCATCTATTGAAACATCTGTAATACAGTGTGATTTTTCAGTTGATGTTAATTTTTTTATTTTTATTTATTTATTTATTTTTTAAAGATTTTTATTTTATTTATTTGACAGAAAGAGAGATCACAAGTTGGCAGAGAGGCAGGCAGAGAGAGAGGAGGAAGCAGGCTCCCTGCGGAGCAGAGAGCCCAATGTGGGGCTCAATCCCAGGACCCTGAGATCATGACCCAAGCCGAAGGCAGCAGCTTAATCCACTGAGCCACCCAGGCACCCCAATGTTAATTTTTTTAAAAAGACTTCTGGTTTAGGGGCCCCTGGGTGGCTCAGTTGATTAAGCTTCTGCCTCCTGATTTAGGCTCAGATCATGATCTCAGGGTTGTGAGTTCAAGCCTGGTGTCAGGCTCTGTGCTGGATGTGGAGCCAGCTTAGGATTCTCTCTCTCCCTTTCTGCCCCTCCCCATGCCTCCCTGCCCCTGCTTGCAGGAGCACTCTCTCTCTCAAAAAAAAAAAAAAAATCTAGTTTCTAGTTTATATAATGGAATATAAAATACATAATATGTGATAAAATGAATTTGAAATAAATTAATCAATTCTATAAAAGAAGCAAGTTGCATATCACCTAGACTTTCATCTTGACATATCCTAGGTTCTTTTATAAGTGGTTATTATCCTATATATGTTTCATTTGTTTTTTTTTTTTAAATACTTTTTTGGGGGCACCTGAGTGGCTCAATGGGTTAAGCGTCTGCCTTCGGCTCAGGTCATGATCTCAGGGTCCTGGGATCGAGCCCCACATTGGTCTCTCTGCTTAGCAGGGAGCCTGCTTCTCCCTCTCTCTCTCCCTGCCTCTCTGCCCACTTCTGATTTCTGTCAAATAAATAAATAAAATATTTGAAAAAATACTTTTTCAAAACTCTTTGTTTCTCTTTTCTGATCTTTGCACATCTTTATTAAAGCTCTTATTAGAACAAAATGTAAGATTGGCTATTTTTTGTAAATAGCAGGAGAGGTTTCTTTTCTGTTTACTGAGCATAGTCTTACACTGCTATAGGAGAATTTACATCTATAGCTCTAATATGCACTAATGAGATATGTAAGCATAAATAATCAACATATGAAAAGCAAATACATTATACCAAAAGTGCCTAATATGCTTTATTATATAAATAACTATTTACTTCATTTTTTATATATCTGGACTAATCATGGTACAGTAAGAGTTAAATAGTATTTTTAAATATAAAATATTTTGAAAGAGTTTGGCAATCAAGCTAAGTTAAATGAAGTACAGTATTTCTTTATATATTTTTTTCTTTTTGATAGTTGGTCTGTGCTTTGCACCATAAGGTTTCTCAAATGATGGTGGAAGCATAAAATGTGTAATAATTAGTTACTGCTTGGGTATCAACAAATCTTACTTGAATACTTTCTGTATGTACAATAAAGGAGAAACCGAAATATTTTTTTCTGTGTGTCAACATTCTCACTCCTCGTACTTCATTAAATCAAGATGATATAAATCCCTGAAGACTGAAGTACAAATTTTAGAGCTGTATTGATTTAACCTTCCCTTTGTAAATATTTCATAGTTCTATAATGTGCAAATGTAGTCACACACAGAACAAAGGATTGTACTTTTCTGTTAGTATGCAGAGGAGGTAACTGACAGCTTTTATTATACCATTTAGAAAATAATACATATGAAAATGTGTAAGAATATTTTGTCATTATTATGGATGTCAAGGAAAATTGATGAAACATTGTTTTTAAAGCAAGATTTTTGTAGAGTATACTTTAAATGTGCGATTTTCAAATATAAATCCATTTGCCTCTTATAATTCAAAGTTTTTTCTCTTAATATTTTTTAAAATTACTTATTGGTTCTTTTCAAATAAGGGGCTTTTATTTGTTGGTGGTGGTCTTTTATCTCTCTCTCTCTCACTGACACTGAAGAAACTCAGGATTTAAATATGTGATATTCTGGTAACTTCCATAGCAGCACACGGTAAAGTTGTGGGGGGAGGTATAAAGATAAATATTTCATGAAGGATCCATCAAGGAGAAGTAACCTTTCTCATCTAAGGGTTGGGAGTAAGGCTGTAAAAATGACAACTATGTTATACTACTGTTTAATGTTTCTTTCTTTTTAAGCTTTATATAAAAATAAAGCCATAGCCAACCTAGAAGATTCTTGTGCATGCTGATATATCAAGACATAACAAAAATAGTTTTCTGCACCATAGAAATAACATCAAAAAGAAGATGATTATTTTTTATTTCACTACTTACTTGGCTAAGAGGGAGGCAGAGAAAATGGATCTTTGGTGAATGATTGGGGCTAGTATTACGAGATAATCACATGACCTACTTTTGTTAAAGAAAAACTTTGGTAATTACACACATACACATACACACACACAGTTTAGAATAAAAATATTATAGATTTATAAACTGGCAACTTAGTACATTGAAATCAAAATTCAGTGTATACTGAAGCTGACTACATTTGGAACTTAAAGAATACAGAATGTATATAAAGACAGTTTCTGCAAACAGGGGCCTGGCCTTTCATTAGAGGGCAAAACTTTAATCAGGACAAAAGGACTTTTGAGTATTTGTGGTGAATTTTCTTACAAAGTTTTGCCAGGAAAATATAATAATATGGTATATAAAAGAAAGGTTAATTATAATCAATTTCTTGTACTAGTTCTTTAATTTAGGATCAGATGACTAGTTTATATTACTGTATCAGGGGTGTGTGTATATATTGTGTTGTGTGTGTGTTCACATGTGTGTGTATCATAGTGCACCATGTAATGTCATTTAAAGTGAGTTTTATTTTCTTAGAGACAGTTCAGGCTTTATTGATTTTAACATTTCTGATTATTCCCTCATTGTGTTTTCTGTAGAAAGTGTCTAGATTTCCCAACACAGATTCAAATTAAAGTATGGGAAGGTATGGCTACTTATAAATGTCCCATCCATCCTGCCCTTTTATCACTGAATATACATGTAGGAAATGATGTTATTTAGAAATCTTGTGATCTCAAAGTCTGCTTTTTCTTATTTTCAACTCCTTCCCACATACATTATTTCCAGGTTCTCCCAATCTGTTGTAATAACTGGAACATGGTTACTTATGTCATTTAAAAAGAATGTGTTGATCACTTGTGATGTGTTAGATATGTCCCTTAAATGTAAGTTGCAGTGTAGAAAGATCTATATCTTGAGGACAATCTGCTTTACTTATCTGTCCCTTTCACAGGTTTTAAAAAGAGCTGGGTATGATGTAGTAACTTCTTAGAGGATGTAAATTACTTTTACCTGGGGTATAAAAATAAATATTTCTTTGAAAGATCCATCAAGGAAGAAGTGATCTTTCTCATCTAAGGATTGGGAGTTCTTTTTTCTTTTCTTTTTTTTTTAGGCAAGTCCTCCATCTCCTTTGTTGCTGTATGACCTATGGCTGCAGCCCCAGGGATAAGGTATGTCTAGGACCCTCCCAGGCTTATGCCTGCCTGAGGCTTTTGGGAAGGGCATAGGTTGATTCTCTAGCCTCAGCGTCCTGTGGTGGACCCAGCAAAGCAAGAGCCAAGTGGGTGGGGGACCATGCCTTGGGGTGTACTGGGACTGGGACCCCAGTGGGTAGACCCAGGTGTCCATTGAGTGCTGGATGCTAGTGGGGAGCCACTGGGGGGAAAAGACATGGTGACATCTGTGTGCCATAAAGCCCCTCTGCCTGCTATGAACATGGGTTGGGTGGGGATGGTTTTAACCACAATGAAAAGTGAGGAAATAGGCTTAGAGAAAGGACTAGTGTGGTCTGGAGTGAGGCACTTCCCTAAAGAAGCTGGACTCCTGGGACATTGTCACCTGCCCTTCTCAGGCCAAGTTCTCTGGAAGGGTTCCCCCACGCTCCCCACCAGCAACCCCTCCCTTCGCTTTGGGGGGCACTTGTTCAGACCTGCTCCCCACCCCTCTCACGATGGGCTTTGTTTGGGCTCTCATCCCCAAGCAAGCACCTAGAGGCAAGCCCATGTGGCACTGGTCTCTCAGGGGAATGCCAAAGCTAAGGATCTCAGCCCTGTTGTCCTTTTTGTGGTGCAGGGGGAGACTGGTCTGCCTGATCCTTGAAAGCCTGCTTCATGGGTTGACCCTCCTTTAGGGTTGGCTCCGCAGGCAAGCCCCATTTGGACAGCATGTCTACAGACAGGGAGACAAGGTAAATAAAGAGAACAGAAAATGCTTACTGCATCTGTTTATTTATTTCATTTATTCAACACTCAAATAAATGGAAACAAATGTTTCTTGAACACCTGAACTATGGTGTGGTTTCTAAGAGGTAGAGCATTCCTGTCTCCTTGGAGGCATGATGGTCTTCAGTGCTGGTCGAGGGATGATGGTGTTGCTTCTCTGGGCTTGGTTTGATACTTGGACTCCTCTCTGCTTTTGTGACTAAACTTTAGATCCTCTTACCATAGTTTGGTAAAGAACTCTTGAAAATTCAGGTATCTTTGGGTGGTCAAAAAAAGTGCTATGAGACATTGAGTGAGTAGCTGTACTTCTCAAGAAAATCAAATGGTATCTTTAGGATTAAATGAAAAGTATATGTAAAATGCCTATAAGGAGCCTAACATAGAGAAACTCTTAATTGTTTGCTGTTATTATTTATAAACGCACATTTTTTGTATAAATAGTGTTTTTCTAAATGTGGGTATTTAAGACTCAGATTTAAGTAAAAGTTGTTAGTGCTAGGTACTGTGCTGGGAGCTTTCTTAGGTGTTACCACATACAATTCCTAAAACAATCTTCCAACTCTGGAAAAATGTTTTCTTTTTAAATAAATGAGCAACTGAGTTTCAAAGTGGTTAAGCTACTTGTTTAATGTCACACATTAAATGTCTCCAAGTTTAATGTTCATTGATATGCATTAATAATAATTATAATATTTATTACACTTATTAAGCATTGAATCTGTTTAGGCATTATATTCACTTAATCATATATTACATCATTTAATCCTCACAATATATCTATGAGGAAACAGCCAAAGACTCGGTTAAGATTCAAAGATGCCAAACTATTCGCCTACAGAGGCAAGAGTTATAGAACAATGATTTAAATCCAAATCCATGGGAATCTGAAGTCTGTGGTGGTCCTACTCCTTTACAATATCCATTGTTTCAGAAGTTATTCCTACCTAATGAGAGTCAGTTTGAGCAGGAGAAACACAGAACTTTTGGCTCAATGTGCTAATACTGTAGACTGCTCCTAGTCTCTAGTCACAGGCTGGGGACTACTGGCCTGCAGTCTCACCTTTGGTGTTTTGTTGTTTTTTTTTTTTTTTTTTTCACCTTTGGTTTTTAATTGAGCTTCATGGCACTTCTGAAATGCTTTCAGCATCTCTGACTCCAGGTCCTTCTTCTATTTCTCTATTGGTGTAACTCCCATTCTCCATTCTCCCATCCACATTCCCCAAGCCTTAGAATAGCTGAAACCTCTGCTGGGAAGTCTTTCCTTCTACATCCAGTCTCCATAGAAATGTATTTTGGCTGTGTTCTGATGGTGTCCTGGGGTAATGTCCATCACCCACCAACCCGGAGGCTCTCCTCCCCCACCCCGTCCCCACTGCCTTCCACTAAGTTAGGTCTTTAAATTTCCTATCCACCATAGAGCCTAGAATATGGAAGGTGCTTTAAAAAATTTGTTGAATGAGCAAATTAATAAAAATTTCTTCTGGGCGCCTGGGTGGCTCAGTGGGTTAAGCCGCTGCCTTCGGCTCACGTCATGATCTCAGGGTCCTGGGATCGAGTCCCGCATCGGGCTCTCTGCTCAGCAGCGAGCCTGCTTCCCTCTCTCTCTCTCTCTCTGCCTGCCTTTCTGTCTACTTGTGATCTCTCTCTGTCAAATAAATAAATAAAATCTTTTTAAAAAAATTTCTTCTTTGCCATGTCTTTTGTGATTCATTCTTTAGTAAGAACAATTTTTCTTCTCTACTGTTTAGACCATGCTTTTTCTCTGCCACCCACTCTGAAGTGGTTCCCCTCCTCCTGTTTGTGGGGAGCAAGAACATTATTTGGTTTAACGAGCTCTTAACCAGATCATTCTGGATTTCACATATCATTTCTGGGTCCTTAAGCTCCCATTAGCTCTGCTCTTTCTAGCTTGGCAAGTGACAATTTTTTTTTCGAAACTGAATTTTGGGATCCTTTTTGTTCTGGTCTGAATTCCTGTTTGCTTTTGTCCCTGGGTGGTGTGTATATATTATATATATATATATATATATATATATATATATATATATATAGGAGAAGAACATATACATTCTTGGTTAGCTAAAAACCACATCCCAACATTCATGAGTGAACTATGACATAAATGGAAAAATCACAAACACTAGTGCTAGATAGCCCAAATCTCCTCTGATCCAGAGGAAGAGGGAAGGGGGTGTGATCAGAGTGACTTCCAAACTTTACATCCTGAGATTATGGTCTTTTTAGCAACTCTAGGCTAGGCTGTTTTAATTGGCCAAAAACTAAGCTCTGGTCTTGTGGAGTAGGAAATTACTCTTATTGGAATATTTTCAACTGTCTTACCACATTCTCTCCTACCCTAATTAGATGCTACAGAAACCAGGGTTGGAATTAGCTACTAGAGATAGCCATCACAATGACGGGCTTAGTAGGGACTTGTGCCATGGCACATTTCCCTTGAGAAAGCTAGAACATAATATTTCCCTTGAGCAAACTAGAATGTAATTACTAGAAACACATAAGAGGCATGATAGCATGTTGGCAATGACCAGACTATGCATTCTGCCAGATCCAAGTTTAAATTCTATTACCTCAATTTCTTAGAAGCTATCTTTTTGGACAAGTTACTTAACTTCCCTGAAGTCCAGTGTACTCATCTTTAAGTACATAATCATCATTCATTAAAATTTCATAGCATATGTGTGGTGTGATAGTGTCTGCATAAACTGTGGGTCATACAAATACATGTGTAATAATTTGCAAAGCATGATTATAAAAAGCAAACTCATTGGAAGTATAGTCCCTACCTCTACTACATACACTAGAAAACTTAATTGCTTTGTATCTCTTTGACTCCTTTTTAGACCTGTGCTATACATGGGAAGAGATGATTTTTTAATTGATATTTTTATTTCAGGGCCTAGTAGAATCCATGGAACACAATATACCTTATTTAACATTTCTTAAATTGAGCCCTAAAGAGGTTCAGTGATTTTTTTTCAGGGTCCCTCCACAGGGAAGTTGCCCAATATGGGACACAAATAAATCATAAGTTCAATGGGCATTCCACTCTAATTTTCCAATGATGCAGATCTAGTGGCAAGACTGCATGCATCCACTAGAATGGTCCAGAATGATTAAACATAAAATATATTAAACACTAAATATATTAAACATTAAACACATTAAAAATGTGTTATATATGATTTTTTTTCCCATTTTATTTTTTTCACCATAACAGTATTCATTGTTTTTGCACAACACCCAGTGCTCCATGCAAAACGTGCCCTCCCTATTCCCCACCACCTGTTCCCCCAACCTCCCACCCCTGACCCTTCAAAACCCTCAGGCTGTTTTTCAGAGTCCATAGCCTCTTATGGTTCGCCTCCCCTCCCCAATGTCCATAGCCCCCTCCACCTCTCCCAATCCTACCTCCCCCCAGCAACCCCCAGTTTGTTTTGTGAGATTAAGAGTCATTTATGGTTTGTCTCCCTCCCAATCCCATCTTGTTTCATTTATTCTTCTCCTATCCCCCTAACCCCCCATGTTGCTTCTCCATGTCCTCATATCAGGGAGATCTTATGATAGTTGTCTTTCTCCGATTGACTTATTTCACTAAGCATGATACGCTCTAGTTCCATCCACGTCGTCGCAAATGGCAAGATTTCATTTCTTTTGATGGCTGCATAGTATTCCATTGTGTATATATACCACTTCTTCTTTATCCATTCATCTGTTGATGGACATCTAGGTTCTTTCCATAGTCTGGCTATTGTAGACATTGCTGCTATAAACATTCGGGTGCACGTGCCCCTTCGGATCACTACGTCTGTATCTTTAGGGTAAATACCCAGTAGTGCAATTGCTGGGTCATAGGGTAGTTCTATTTTCAACATTTTGAGGAACCTCCATGCTGTTTTCCAGAGTGGTTGCACCAGCTTGCATTCCCACCAACAGTGGAGGAGGGTTCCCCTTTCTCCGCATCCTCGCCAGCATCTGTCATTTCCTGACTTGTTAATTTTAGCCATTCTGACTGGTGTGAGGTGATATCTCATTGTGGTTTTGATTTGTATTTCCCTGATGCTGAGTGACGTGGAGCACTTTTTCATGTGTCTGTTGGCCATCTGGATGTCTTCTTTGCAGAAATGTCTGTTCATGTCCTCTGCCCATTTCTTGATTGGATTGTTTGTTCTTTGGGTGTTGAGTTTGCTAAGTTCCTTATAGATTTTGGACACTAGCCCTTTATCTGATATGTCGTTTGCAAATATCTTCTCCCATTCTGTCAGTTGTCTTTTGGTTTTGTTAACTGTTTCCTTTGCTGTGCAAAAGCTTTTGATCTTGATGAAATCCCAATAGTTCATTTTTGCCCTTGCTTCCCTTGCCTTTGCTGTTGTTCCTAGGAAGATGTTGCTATGGCTGAGGTCGAAGAGGTTGCTGCCTGCATTCTCCTCAAGGATTTTGATGGATTCCTTTCTCACATTGAGGTCCTTCATCCATTTGGAGTCTATTTTCGTGTGTGGTGTAAGGAAGTGGTCCAATTTCATTTTTCGGCATGTGGCTGTCCAATTTTCCCAGCACCATTTATTGAAGAGGCTGTCTTTTTTCCATTGGACATTCTTTCCTGCTTTGTCGAAGATTAGTTGACCATAGAGTTGAGGGTCTATTTCTGGGCTCTCTGTTCTGTTCCATTGATCTATGTGTCTGTTTTTGTGCCAGTACCATGTTGTCTTGATGATGACAGCTTTGTAATAGAACTTGAAGTCCGGAATTGTGATGCCACCAACTTTGGCTTTCTTTTTCAATATTCCTTTGGCTATTCAAGGTCTTTTCTGGTTCCATATAAATTTGAGGATTATTTGTTCCATTTCTTTGAAAAAAATGGAGGGTATTTTGATAGGGATTGCATTAAATGTGTAGATTGCTTTAGGTAGCATGGACATTTTCACAATATTTATTCTTCCAATCCAGGAGCATGGAACATTTTTCCATTTCTTTGTGTCTTCCTCAATTTCTTTCATGAGTACTTTATAATTTTCTGTGTATAGATTCTTAGCCTCTTTGGTTAGGTTTATTCCTAGGTATCTTATAGTTTTGGGTGCAATTGTAAATGGGATTGACTCCTTAATTTCTCTTTCTTCTGTCTTGTTGTTGGTGTTCAGAAATGCAACTGATTTCTGTGCATTGATTTTATATCCTGACACCTTACTGAATTCCTGGACAAGTTCTAGCAGTTTTGGAGTGGAGTCTTTTGGGTTTTCCACATATAGTATCATATCATCTGCGAAGAGTGATAGTTTGACTTCTTCTTTACCAATTTGGATGCCTTTAATTTCTTTTTTTTGTCTGATTGCTGAGGCTAGGACTTCTAGTACTATGTTGAATAGCAGTGGTGATAATGGACATCCCTGCCGTGTTCCTGACCTTAGCGGAAAAGCTTTCAGTTTTTCTCCATTGAGAATGATATTTGCAGTGGGTTTTTCATAGATGGCTTTGATAATATTGAGGTATGTGCCCTCTATCCCTACACTTTGAAGAGTTTTGATCAGGAAGGGATGCTGTACTTTGACAAATGCTTTTTCAGCATCTATTGAGAGTATCATATGGTTCTTGTTCTTTCTTTTATTAATGTGTTCTATCACATTGATTGATTTGCGGATGTTGAACCAACCCTGAAGCCCTGGAATAAATCCCACTTGATCATGGTGAATAATCCTTTTAATGTACTGTTGAATCCTATTGGCTAGTATTTTGGTGAGAATTTTTGCATCTGTGTTCATCAAGGATATTGGTCTGTAGTTCTCTTTTTTGATGGGATCCTTGTCTGGTTTTGGGATCAAGGTGATGCTGGCCTCATAGAATGAGTTTGGAAGTTTTCCTTCCATTTCTATTTTTTGGAACAGTTTCAGGAGAATAGGAATGAGTTCTTCTTTAAATGTTTGGTAGAATTCCCCTGGGAAGCCGTCTGGCCCTGGGCTTTTGTTTGTTTGGAGATTTTTGATGACTCTTTCAATCTCCTTACTGGTTATGGGCCTGTTCAGGTTTTCTATTTCTTCCTGGTTCAGTTGTGGTAGTTTATATGTCTCTAGGAATGCATCCATTTCTTCCAGATTGTCCAATTTGTTGGCGTAGAGTTGCTCATAGTATGTTCTTATAATTGTCTGTATTTCTTTGGTGTTAGTTGTGATCTCTCCTCTTTCATTCATGATTTTATTGATTTGGGTCCTTTCTCTTTTCTTTTTGATGAGTCTGGCCAGGGGTTTATCAATCTTATTGATTCTTTCAAAGAACCAGCTCCTCGTTTCATTGATTTGTTCTATTGTTTTTTTGGTTTCTATTTCATTGATTTCTGCTCTGATCTTTATGATTTCTCTTCTCCGCTGGGTTTAGGGTTTCTTTCTTGTTCTTTCTCCAGCTCCTTTAGGTGTACGGTTAGGTTGTGTACTTGAGACCTTTCTTGTTTCTTGAGAAAGGCTTGTACCGCTATATATTTTCCTCTCAGGACTGCCTTTGCTGTGTCCCACAGATTTTGAACTGTTGTGTTTTCATTATCATTTGTTTCCATGAATTTTTTCAGTTCTTCTTTAATTTCCTGGTTGACCCATTCATTCTTTAGAAGGATGCTGTTTAGTCTCCATGTATTTGGGTTCTTTCCAGCTTTCCTCTTGTGATTGAGTTCTAGCTTCAGAGCATTGTGGTCTGAAAATATGCAGGGAATGATCCCAATCTTTTGATACCGGTTGAGACCTGATTTGTGACCCAGGATGTGATCTATTCTGGAGAAGGTTCCATGTACACTAGAGAAGAATGTGTATTCTGTTGCTTTGGGATGAAATGTTCTGAATATATCTGTGATGTCCATCTGGTCCGGTGTGTCATTTAAGGCCTTTATTTCCTTGTTGATCTTTGGCTTGGATGATCTGTCCATTTCAGTGAGGGGAGTATTAAAGTCCCCTACTATTATTGTATTATTATTGATGTATTTCTTTGATTTTGTTATTAATTGGTTGATATAGTTGGCTGCTCCCACGTTAGGGGCATAGATATTGAAAATTGTTAGATCTTCTTGTTGGACAGACCCTTTGAGTAGGATATAGAGGATATAGTGTCCTTCCTCATCTCTTATGATAGTCTTTGGCTTAAAATCTAATTGATCTGATATAAGGATTGCCACCCCAGCTTTCTTCTGATGCCCATTAGCATGGTAAATTGTTTTCCACCCCCTCACTTTAAATCTGGAGGTGTCTTCGCGTCTAAAATGAGTTTCTTGTAGGCAACATACTGATGGGTTTTGTTTTTTTATCCATTCTGATACCCTGTGTCTTTTGATTGGGGCATTTAGCCCATTAACATTCAGGGTAACTATTGAGAGATATGAATTTAGTGCCATTATTAGCCTGTAAGGTGACTGTTCCTGTATATTGTCTCTGTACCTCTCTGATCTACTACGTTTAGGCTCTCTCTTTGCTTAGAGGACCCCTTTCAATATTTCCTGTAGAGCTGGTTTGGTGTTTGCAAATTCTTTCAGTTTTTGTTTGTCCTGGAAGCTTTTGATCTCTCCTTCTATTTTCAATGATAGCCTAGCTGGATAGAGTATTCTTGGCTGCATGTTTTTCTCGTTGAGTGCTCTGAATATATCATGCCAACTCTTCCTGGCCTGCCAGGTCTCTGTGGATAAGTCTGCTGCCAATCTAATATTTTTACCATTGTATGTTACAGACTTCTTTTCTCAGGCTGCTTTCAGGATTTTCTCTTTGTCACTAAGACTTGTAAATTTTACTATTAGGTGATGGGGTGTGGACCTATTCTTGTTGACTTTGAGGGGGATTCTCTGCATCTCCTGGATTTTGATGCTTGTTCCCTTTGCCATATTAGGGGAATTCTCTCCAATGATTCTCTCCAATAGACCTTCTGCTCCCTTCTCTGTTTGTTCTTCTTCTGGAATCCCAATTATTCTAATGTTGTTTCGTCTTATGGTGTCACTTATCTCTCGAATTCTCCCCTCCTGGTCCAGTAGCTGTTTGTCCCTCTTTTGTTCGGCTTCTTTATTCTCTGTCATTTGGTCTTCTATATCACTAATTCTTTCTTCTGCCTCATTGATCCTAGCAGTGAGAGCCTCCATTTTTGATTGCACCTCATTAATAGTTTTTTTGATTTCAACTTGGTTAGATTTTAGTTCTTTAATTTCTCCAGAAAGGGCTTTAATATCTCCAGAGAGGGTTTCTCTAATATCTTCCATGCCTTTTTCGAGCCCGGCTAGAGTGTTCAGAATCGTCATTCTGAACTCTTGATCTGACATATTACCAATGTCTGTGTTGATTAGGTCCCTAGCCTTCGGTACTGTCTCTTGTTCTTTTGTTTGTGGTGATTTTTTCCGCCTTGTCATTTTGTCCAGATAAGAGGATATGAAGGAGCAAATAAAATACTAAAAGGGTGGCAAAGACCCCAGAAAAATGCACTGTAACCAAATGAGAAGAGATCCCAAATATGTGGGGGGGAGAAAGGGGATAAAAAGAGGTTCAGAAAAAAAATTTTAAAAAATAAAACAAATAAAGAAAAAATATAAAAAAGAAAAAAATATATATATTTAGATAAACTAGTCAAAAAATGTTAAAAAAGAAAAGAGTAAAAGTTTTTTTTTTTTTAAAGATTTTATTTATTTATTTGACAGAGAGAAATCACAAGAGAGGCAGGCAGAGAGAAAGGAAGGGAAGCAGGCTCTCCGCTGAGCAGAGAGCCCGATGTGGGACTTGATCCCAGGACCCTGAGATCATGACCTGAGCTGAAGGCAGCAGCTTAACCCACTGAGCCACCCAGGCGCCCCGAAATGGGTAAAAGTTTTAAAAAATTTAGCAGAAGAATTAAAAAGAAAAAAAATTGAAAAAAGAAAAAAGAAAAAAAAAATTGAAGTAGCCGCAAGACTAAAGAATCATGGGGAGAAAGCCATGAGTTCCGTGCTTTGCTTTCTCCTCCTCTGGAATTGCGCTGCTTTCTTAGGAGTTGAACCTACTTTCCTTGATAGATGAACTTCGTCCTGGCTGGATATTTTGTTGATCTTCTGGGGGAGGGGCCTGTTGTAGTGACTCTCAAGTGTTTTGCCCCAGGCGGGATTGCACTGCCCTTACCAGCGGCCGGACTAAGTAATCGGCTCGGGTTCGCTTTTGGGAGCTTCTGTTCCCTGAACGCTTTCTGTAGAGTTCCGGAGGACGGGAATGAAAATGGCGGCCTCCTAGTCTCCGGCCCGGAGGAGCCGTGAGCCTGGGGCCCCACTCCTCAGTGCGCCCCCAGAGGACAGCACCCAATCACTCCCGTATCCCCAGCCTCTAGCCACGCTCCGAGCTCACCCAGCCCGCGACCAGTTCAAGGTAACCCCGAGCTGAGAGTTCAGTCCTCGGCTCTGTCTCTGCAGCCGGCTCTGTGACACTCCGACACCCCTGATCCTTCTGTGACCCTGCGGGACCTGGGGCCATGCTGATCCTGCGTGGGCTTCACCCCGGTTTAGCCTTTGGAGCAATGTCCCTCAGTGGAACAGACTTTTTTAAAAGTCCTGATTTTGTGCTCCGTTCCTCCGCCACTTGCCGGGAGCCGGCCCCTCCCCCCGCGGTCTATCTTCCCGTTGTTTTAGATTCACTTCTCCGCCAGTCCTACCTTTCAGAAAGTGGTTGATTTTCTGTTTCTAGAGTTGCTGTTCTTCTTCTCTTTGATCTCCCGTTGGATTTGTAGGTGTTTGCAATGTTTAGATAAGCTATCGAGCTGATCTCCAGCTACCTGATGTAGTTTCAGCCTGCTACTTCTCCGCCATCTTGACTCCTCCTCCTGTTATATATGATTTAAGCTAAACTAAAAGTTGCTTTCCTCTTAGCTCTGTATGTCTAATTAACCATGAGGTCTTAATATGTAAGAAATGAAGGGCAAAGCCATTAAAGGATGCAGAGCCTACAGTGTCTTCATAGAGCAATTCCTTCTTTAGGGGGAAGACTCCAGCTACAGTGGCATTCAGCTTAAGGTCTATCATTTATATGGCTGATGGGTGAACATTTCTAAGGCATAATTATTGAGTTGAACACTTTCTGTACATCGGGCCTGGTTAGTACTTGGATGGGAGAACACTTTCTGTACAATGGCTACAACAGGAATGATGTTTGCAAGTCTTATATTTATGTGGTTTGAGGTCAGAATGAAGTTTATAATTTTCATTTTAATGTTTCTTATCTCTAAACAGATCCTTTCCATTCGTTGGTATACACTTTGCCTCAGTGAACATCCATTGAGCAACATAGATGTTAAATGACGCACTTTCATGCCAGAGAACGTCTCCCATGTTTTCAAATGAAATGTCATAAATAATGATCAACAGCCTTTTTGTTTTTTTCCTAGTGGAAAATCAAAGCCAGACTTTTAGTATCTTGACATTCTTGAAAACCACCACATTCCATGATGAGTCTATTTCACAAACTCCCCAATAAACATGAAGGCATTAAGAGATTGAGAGACTATATTGTGGTTCAGAATGAGAGAACCTGAAGCATAAAATTAGATCCAAAATATGTAGAGAGATTATTAACTGCTTGAAAGATAAAAACTATTGTCAGCTGTCAGAAAAATGGTTGTGTTTAACATGGGGTAAGTATGCAGCTCAGGGAAGACCAATGAAGACTTACAAAATTACAATTTTGTCAGATGATGGCAGATAGGCTTCCACTTGTGGGACAACACAGAATGAAAAATACCCAGGCATATTTAAAAAAAAAAAAAAAAAGACTTTAGGTGCACCTGGTTGGCTCAGTCCATTAAGTGTCTGCCTTCAGCTCAGGTCATGATCTCAGGGTCCTGGGAACGAGTCCTGCATTGGGGCTCCCTACTCAGCGGGAAGCCTGCTTCTCCTTCTCCCTCTGCTCCTCCCTCCTGCTTGTGCTCTCTCTCGCTCACTCTCTCAAATAAATAAATAAAATCTTTAAAAGAGTTCAGAGCTGTTTCTCTCTCGGTTGGGAAGAGTGGTCTTGGTAAGCAGCAGTGTACACAGTGGGGCAGGAAGGAGATGACAGCAAAAGTGACTCTAAGGAGTCACTTTATGACTGTGGACCTGGGCAAAGCCTCAAGTGAGTTCTGGAGAGAATGTGAGCCCATTTCATTACTTCCAGAACTTACCTAATGTATTCATAGCAACTTCCAGATAATTATCTCAACTTTCTTCCTTTTTCACATTAAATATGGGGCAGATGGCCATCATAGGTCAGCTGAGTGGGGAGTGTGTGTGTGTGTGTATATATATATATTTTTTTTTTTTAAATCTTTATTTATTATCTGAGATAGAGCATGAGTGGGAGAGGCAGAGTGAGAAAGAGAAAGAATCTCAAGCAGACTCTGCACCAGGCACAGAGCCCAATGTGGAGTTTGATTCATGACCCTGACTGAGATAAGGACCTGACCTGAAACCAAGAATCCAACGTTTAACTGACTGTGCCAGCCAGGCACCCCGAGTGAGGCCTGTATTATAGGTGCTACACATTCTAGAGTTGCCATGTCTTCTAGGACTTGCTCGCAGCAGGAGCAGACTTGGGTTTCTGTCTCCCTCTCAATGACTCCTCTTTGTACCTTTGGGCATCTCCAGATGAAACACCTAAGGTAAAGGTTACAAAGCAATTTATTAGGTCTGTGTTTTAGGGGATCACTGGCCTTGAGCTACCATAAAGAAATAAGATTCTTCTTTAGCATAGCTTCTCTTGGGTCATATTTACTATAGGCTATAGGAAGGCCCCAAATATCTCTTACCTTTTACTGTTCTATTGTGGCCACTGTCTGTAGCTTTCTATTTAATAATTGTGTTTAGTTACATCAGGTAAATCTTTTCAGAATTTGCTTCCATACTTAAGGACTGAGATTCCAACACAAGGCATAACTCTGAAACTCATTTACTTGGGAGGTTGGCCAGTGTGTTGTGGACCAAAGCACTGCATTATTAGATTCTTGTGATAAAATGTTTATACGTATAATCAGCTTGAATTCTTAATTTACCCATGTGATAGTAAATCCCCAAACATGTCCCAAGTCCATCCGTCCTTCCTTCCATCCTTCCTTCCTTCTTTTCCTCCTTTCATTCCTTCTTTTCCTCATTTCCTTCCTTCTTTTTTCTTTCTTATCCCTTCCTTCTCTCCTTCATTCTCACCTTTCTTTCTCCCTCCCTTCATGAGTCAATTAGCTCAGTTAATCAAGAAGTATATAATAAATATTTACTGATTAGTTAAAATGGTGAATAAAAAATAGACATCGCCTGCACTCTAAGAACTTATTCCCCAATTAAAGAAGTAATGACAGAATGATATAATGAATTTATAAACTATTGGCAATGTATTACTTAAAAATGATGTGCAATAAGGCTTATTAAGTGGTCTTGACTAAACTTGTGTTCAGGAAGACATCTGTAGCCCATTCTTGCCTCTTGCCCAATTTTTGCCATTTACAGCTATCACATGAAAAAAATGGGAATGCCGGGAAAGCTTTTTTTGTAACAGTTTTATCACTGTGTGGTTCTTTTGATTCATCAAGTTAATCTCAAAATTGTTAGAGTGGCCAGTTCCAAATAAAAGTCTGTCTAGGGGCAACAGACAGAGCAGACAAAGTAGATGTACTGAAGCCTGACTCAGAGGAAAATAAATTATTTTAAACACATACCCCTCCCTGCCACATGTACGGAGCCTCCTGATGATTTCAGAGATGAACTCAGCTGCGTATACTAGGTGTGGAGATTCCCCCCACTCTTTTCCAGGATTAAAGAATTTGGTTTTAACAAGAACTTCAGAATTAATCTTTGTGTGCTTTCTTGTCTTTTCTTGTTCTATTGAGTTTTTTAAATGTAAATGCCCTATAGCAGCACACCTCTCGTGGTAAAACACTGGAGGCTCCCAACACCAACACCAGTGTTTTCTTAACGCCCAACTATAAGTAACAAATCACATGTCTCTGTCTGTCTCTTGCGCTTCCCATCTGCCTTGCCTGCCCTAACTCAGTCTCCACATCTTGCTTCTCCACCAGGGGCATTGTGTTCAGGTTGTAACACCTAGTGGTTAACCAGGAAAAGCATCACTTGTTCTGACTGCTTGAGAGCAAAACACACAAAAACCTTCTAGGAGAGCAGACCCCAAAGTGGATCTTGTGGTTTCCTGTACCCGGAATGCAAAAATCCAGTGGAAGTGTTCAGAACAAAGAATTTATTCTCATTTTTCACTGTCTAGCAGGATCCAGTAGTGCTGTTTAGTATATTATCATTTTACAAAGTTCTAGGAAATGAAGAGTCACTTTAACACCACCCTCGCTCAACCCACACACAAACTGAAGTAAACAAAATGTGCAGTTAGGTGCATATGTTTTACAAATCTGATGGTATAAAATAATAGGGCCATTTTGGAAGAGGGGCACTTTTGAAGAGTAATCATCTAACGATAAAAGTGTTATGACTCATCTACTGGAAGAGGGTCTCAGCAGTGCACCAAGGTCATAGAAATTTGAAAAAGTTCTTAATGTCTGACACTCTTTCCCTAATGCTAATATGGATATAGAATTAGACTGTGCCCCTTAATGGCCTTCCCCCAGTAAGAGATATTTGGTCTGGCTCTAGGTTCATAGAACCTAACATCTGGAGTCTGCTTATACTCCTAATCTCAACTTTTCCAATTCCCTGACTAAATATGCTCTTCCCAGTTCTGTATTCTATTTCCCAGAAGCTTTGGCTACAATGAGAAATCATTCCTATAATTATGGTGTGTTATATGGCACAACTGACCTTGAGATAAGAAAATTATCCAGATAGAACGGATCTAATCTGTTAGAACTGCTTTAACAGGCAGAGAGTTTTTTCCAGCTGGTAGGTAGAGGAAAAGTGAGAGAATTTTTGTTCTCTTGTTGGTTTGAAGATCCACATGCTGTTCACATGCTGTGAATACCAGCAGCCTTGAGGAGCTGAGTGCCCTCATCCTACTCCCTGCCCAAGCTGATAGCCACATAGGATAGAGGGGCACCCAGTCTGATACCCAAAAGGAACTGAATTCTGCCAATGATTATAATGTTTGGAAACAAATATTTTTCCAGAGGCTCCAGATAAGAACCCATCTTGGTGACATGTTGATTTTGACCTTGTGAAACCCTGAGGATAGAACCAAGTTGCACCCACCTGTATTTCTGACCTATCAAACTGTGAGCTAATAAATGAATGTTATTTTAAGCTGCTAAATTTATGATAATATAGCAGCACAAGAATATACCCTATCATACTGCCCCCCCCCAAGGCTTGGTAGAAATAAATTGAAACTAAACAACAAAAACAAAACAACAACAACAACAAGAATTTTAAGTCTGAACAAAATGTTTTAGCGTACTTGGGAACTTTTGTTTTTTCCTTTAGATACTTGAGTTTGATCAAAGAGCAAGCTATGGTAGTGCCTTATTAATGAATGCCCATCATTGATCAAACTTTCAAAGGAATATTCAATAACTTTTAAGATAAAATAAGTGATACTTCTATATGCTGAGTAGAAATGGAATCCTATTTCATAATCACAAAAGAGCGTCTCTCTGTATCTAGGAGGGACCGACAGCAATGAGAGAGAATCAGGCTGTTGGCCTTAGTCAGACTGGAGTATTAAAAAAGAAAACATCACGGCCATTTATTTATCAACATTAGAGATTATTAACATGTTTAGAGAGTTGAGTTTTACAATAATACACTTTGCTACATCATTTATTATTTGATTCACTTGGATTTATCTTTAGGGAAATAGTGAAGTATTTAGCATAAATACTTATTTTACTATATGATAAAATGTGAATGTTTTATGGAAGCACACCCAGTAAAAAAAGGCTTTTTTGGATGGGTTCATTTAAGTTCAGCAATAAAGGGAAGAGACATGTAATGATCGCATAAAATCTTAGTAAGAGTATAAATTTAGATTATGTTCTAATCTGGGAATGGACTTTAGTATTTTTAAATGTGAATGATTAGCTTTGTTTATGGGTTTTTATATATATTAAAGAAAGCTTCTGTACAAGGCCCTGGAAAATGAAACTTGACTGACTAATGGTTGTTTAGAGAATATGTTCTAATTGAGTTTTCATTTAATTGTGATTTTTAAAATTTTGCCTGTGATAAATGAAAATCTTTCTCAAGTATTCTATTCTACTTTCTTGCTTTAGTAAGTATATTGTGTTGAAAATGAACATATTTTGAACTCTCACAGGTTCAAAGTTATTATTAACTCAAGGGTTAATGTCAACAACTTGAAGTCATTCATATGCTATTTATTTTAACTGGAAATTCTTATGTATTTATCTGAACTTTTTCATGTATCACCAGAAATCTTCTCTTAAAGTAAAATGCAGAGTAATAGAGTTCTGTGAAAGTTTCTTTGATTTTGGTTCTGGGTAACTGAGGGACATGTGTGGGTTTGTATGTTTACAATCCATAAAACTATAGAAAAATAGAAACATAAAGAGAAAAACATAAAAATCATACATAATCTCACCTCACTGTTCATCTCTCAGGATATATTCTTTGAGTTTTTTTCCATTCATCCAATAATAGCTATTAAATGTAATTTTGTTGAATATGTTATGTTAACCAATTTAAATATTAAAAGTAGTTAACTATATCAAATTATAGTTATATTAAATATGTTCCTAGTGTATTATAATAAACAATAAGTATAAAATGCTTATGTCCCTACCTAACTTTAAAGAAATATCTAAAATGTGGACAACATATAAGAAAGATGAAGAAACCAGTCTTAAAGAAAGAAAGGGGCTGATGGAGAGGGTAGAGTGTTAGAACTTTAAACGTAAATATAGGCTACTTCTTTCTAATGGAAGAGAGAAGTGACATGGAGTAATGGGTAATTTAGAAGGTGTTTATATTAGTCTTGGAATGTCGTCAGAGAGGCAAATATACACACATACTCAGACACATGTATATCCCCCCTGGACCTGGGTGGGTGGTAGTAAGGAAACACTGGGTTATTGAGAGTAAACCACAAAGAATTCCGTCACTGATGAGTAATTGAGGGTGACTCTCTTCCCAACAATGCACAATCTGTTCAAGACCTTAACATTCAAAGAAACCAGTGTTACTGCACATGGAGGGAAATTTTCTAGTGTACCCTGGGATGCATTTTCTTTCCCTATCGGTTAAATCATACAATTTTAGAACTGGGAGGAATCTTAGAAATATTTTAATACTACCTCATCTACTGAAGGAGGAATTAAAATCCAGGGAAGTAAGGTGGCAGGCTGAGAATCATTAAACCTTTCTGGCAATGGTCAAGAACTCTTGTCCCTTAATTTCTAGTCTACTGCCTTTCCCAGCTATGTGATAAAGTCAACTAGTCACATTTACTAGGGACCTTTCTATGTCAAGAAGATGTTTAAATGTAGTGATAATTAAAAAAAAAAATTTCATTGTCTCTGTCCTTGAGGCATTTACATGCAGGAAACAATTAGAATATAAATATATTCTATATATATTCCATATATTATTAAGCTAAAAATCATGTGAATTAGACTGAGAGCAACAATAGACACTAGGAGAAAGAGGTTGGAGCCATTAAAACATCTTTTTTTGAAGAAGTAATTTAGATTTTGGAAGTAAATGAAAGTATTCTTCAGGGTTTGGAATAGAACTGCCTTTGGAAATAGTTATCACAGTAATTTTTAATTTTCAAAATTTTATGTTACTGTTTAAAATTTTGTTGATAGTTTCATTTTATTTCACTATTGTTAGAGAAGATAACCTGTACAATTTATACCATAAAGTTTTTATTAAGACTTCTTTTTCTGCATTGGACAGATATTTCAACAATTTACTCTGTAGTATATTATTTAAATCTGTATATTTTTACTGTTCTATAATGTACTATACTTAGTTTATTTTTCTATGAGAACTATGGTTCTGTTAATGTTTTCTTATGTTTCTGTTAATTTTTGCTTCATTTACTTTAATACTATGTTATAAGCACATAAATATTACTGACTTTTATATCTTCATGGTGGTTTTTACCTACTTCATTAATATCAAATGGCCTCATTTCACTTAATAACATTTTCTAAACTTTCTCTTTACCTGAAATTAATTTGCTCACTTTCCCTTTATTTCCCAGCTGATCTTTTGCTCGGTCTTTTTCCATCCTTTCAGTTTAGGTGTATTTTTTCAAAGCTGTTCATAAGTTTTTAACAGTTTTGGGTAACAGCTGTATTGGGATATATTTCATATACCTTATAATTCACCCATCTAAAGTATAAGATTTAATGGCTTTTAATATATTTGCAGAGTTATGCAACCATCACCATAGTTTCAGAATAATTTTGTCACTGCAAAATAAAATCCTGTGCCTGTTAGTCATCATCTTCCAATAATCTCATCCCTTACCCTAGGCAATTACTAATCTACTTTCAGTCTCTCTAGATTTTTGCCTATTCTGGATATTTCTTATAAATGGAATTCTTACCGTATGTGACCATTTTGCTGCCTTCCTTTCATTTAGCATGAGGTTTCCAGGTTCGTACATGGTGTAGTATCTATTAGTAGTACTTCAGTCCTTTTTGTGGCTTAATAATATTCACTGTTATGTGGACAGCACACTTTTGTTTATCCATCATGGATTTTGGGGTTATTTCCACTTTTTAACTATTATGAATAACGCTGTTTTGAACATTCATGTACAAGTTTTTGTGCAAACATGTGTTTTCATTTCTCTTGCCTACATGGCTTCAAGTGGGATTATTGGGCGAAATGGTAAATCTCTGTTCAGTTTTTGGAGGAACTGCTGGACTGTTTTCTAAGGTGGGTTGCACCATTTTATAATCCCACCAACAGTGTATAAGGCTGTCAATTTCTCCACACCCTTGTCAACCCTTGTTGTTATCTGTCCTTTTTATATAGTCATCCTGATGGGTGTGAAGTTCCCATATTGTGGTTTTGATTTGCATTTTTCTGAAGATTATAATGCTGCATCTTTTTATCTGCTTGTTGGTTTATGCTTGCATATCATCTTTGGGAGAAATGTCTATTGGGTTTTGTTTATAATTCATTATGAGAATCATTACTTTTTAAGAGAATATCAAGCTATTTACATTCATTGACTAAACCAATATTTGTTTTTAACCATTTAATGTTTTCTATTTTTTGATACTTTGCTATCTGAAATTTATTTATTTTAACTCTTTTGAATGATTTCATGCTTATGAATACTATTTTCAACCATTTTGATGGTTCTATTTAAAATTTGTGATGTGTTAAAAAATTGTGAAGTCTTTTTCTTACAAATCTCTGGTTATTTAAATGGGATGAAAATTCAAACATACATCCTGATTTCCACTCAGGTAAAATGAAGCCTTTACTAAAAGTTTACTTCCACTTTCTACCCAGTTATAAAACAATATAAAATTTTTCAAGAAATGCATAAATTGACAAAAATGAACACTGAGATATCTGGGAAAAATTTGTTGTTTTCACACATAAATAAATTCTATAGCAATAAGAGTTTAGATTTATTACCCTTTGCTTCAAGAATACATACTTATTGGTTCTATTGTGTATTGATATTTGAGACTGCAAAATAAGCTTGATGATAAAGCATTGTGTTTTTTTTTAAATTTTTAGATTCCTTTTTGTTTTCCATACATTCAGGGATATTTTTATTATTTCTACACACAATATTTTTCAGTGTATGTTTATATAGAAATTTCTTTATTTTTGTCATTTAACCCTTCTTTATGTGACATACTTTGTTCTCCTTTATTTTATAGTTCCTAAATGTAGTTTTAATTATATCATTGATTTGTTTTTATGTCAAAATTTCTTTTTTCCTTTTTTTAAGATTTTATTTATTTATTTGAAGTAATTTCCAGTTATATGGAATTTTTTTAAAGATTTTATTTATTTATTTGCTTTTTTTTTCATCTTAAGTATTAAGTTTTAAACTGGCTTTTCATTCTCTTTTAATTCAATTCCATTTAGTTTTGCCAAATTATGTTTAACCAGTATCTACTGAGCATGATCAGCTATTGAGCATCATCGTATAATGACCTGTGCTGAAGATAGATAGATACAAACTTTGCTGTCATGGAACTTCACAGTGTAGTTGACAAAATGCTAGATCTGGGTGCATTCAACAGAAGGGGAAATACGTGCTGCTACATGAATACAGCATGAAATGAGGAATCTTATTTTGACAATGGCATAAGGGAAGACCTTTCAGAGAAAGAAAAAGTAAGGTGAAACATGAGGATGGGCACTATTAAACAAGTCAGGGTCACTGTGCCATAGGTGCCATAGGGACTGCTAAGGGACAGAGAGAATCCCTAAGCTTCCTGAAAAAAGCAAAATAAAGCAAAATCCAAAGGTGCCATAAGGGTCCCCAAAGTATAAGCTATCATCTGATTTTGTAAATAAGACCCATATCTTGTCCATACATTGTCTATGGCTGCTTCCATATTATGATGGCAAGGTTGAATAGTTGCAGAATGACATTATGCCCTGTAAAACCTAAAGTTTTATTATCTGGCTCTATACAGAAAAAGTTTGTTAACTCCCACTGCAGAGGGACAAAATCCAGTTTCAAAGCCGTCTGTCCGTTCATATGTCTACCAACTTTACCAATCTGTGTTAGAACACACCACTGAGCCAGTAGGCGTATTTTTGGGGAAGGTAAGTTCAAATTCTTACTCTCTTTGAGTTATGAGTGCACTATGTGGGTAAAATGACTTTTCCCCCACCGGTATTATCCATGGATGTGTAGCTTATAGAAATCCTCAGATAGTGTCAGCAACTAGTCTTCCAGCTTTTGTTTTTGTTTTTGTTTTCTGTGTATTGGCATTTTAGAGAGTCATCATGAGAGGTCCCAAGGGAAAATCTACACAGATTTAATTTTAAAACTGAATTATGTGTGTCACTTGAGATCTTAATAATAAAGTAATCTTTTTGGATTAGGAATTGATCACATGGCCTAACTTTTACATTCTGGGCTGTTCTAATCAAGTTCTTGATACCATTATTTCTTCAATTTACTCGTCTTAAAATACTTCAGTTAACCTTGAAACTCTCCACTCATTCTATTGATATTTCCCTTCCTTTCTGCTTGGAACAAAATAATATGACCCCTTTTGCATTGGCATGGTTGTGTTCCTTGTTCTCCTTGTCTCAAGTTGCTCTCCTGCAAATATCTATCTGTGCACTTTGCCAGGTAAAGACAGAACATTAATTGCCACTGGTGCTCCAGTCACTTCTCTATTCAGAAACTGCCATGGTACTCTATCACATGTAGTAGGGTTTGATGAACAATGGCCTGTACGCCAAATCTGACCCTCTGTCTGTTTCTGTATGTCCTGTGAGCCAAGAATCATTTTTACGTGTTTAATGGCTACAAAACATTTTTTTTAAAAATACTATTTCCTTATGTGTGAAAATTAATATGAAATTCAAACTCCATTATCCATAAATACAATTCTTTTAGGAGACAGACACCCTCATTCATTAGTATATCACCTATGGCTGCATTCCACCACAGGGGCAGAGTTAAGTAGTTATAACAGAGATGAAGTGACCCACAAAATCTAGAACATTTACTCTCTGGCTCTTTATAGTAAAAGTTTTCCAGCTTCTGGCTTATAGGATTAGTTCCAACTTCTTGGTCTCCCACCACATATTACATAATCTGACCTCTAGTAATTTTCTTACCCCAGCTCTTCCCATACAAATCTCAACTAAGTTGATTTTTTTATCATTTGAAATTATGAGAATTTCTGGTTTTACTCTGCTCATCTTGTGGCTTATCCTGTAATTAATGGTTCCTCTTTTCTACTTAAGAACTGCTTTTCCTTTGCAATCAATGAAAATTTAAACTCACTTATAAAGTATTCCTTGATTTGTCCCACCTTCAACACTTGACACATAAGAGTTGCTTCTTTAGTCAGGATAATTAATTCCCAAATGTGAGTAAACTCAATATTTCACAATTATGCCATAGTTTGATTGGGTGTTTGGTCAGCAGCTTCCACATGATATCTCCTTCCATCTTGTGATACTGATAGATTATTATTTTTTAAGTTAATATATAATGTATTATCTGCCCAAGGGGTACAGGTCTATGAATCATCAGTCTTACACAATTCACAGCACTCACCATAGCACAAACCTTCCCCAATGTCCATAACCCAGCCACCCTATCCTACCCTCCCACCCCAGCAACCCTTAGTTTGTTTCTTGAAATTAAGAGTCTCTAATGGTTTGTCTCCCTCCCCATCCCATCTTGTTTCATTTTTTTTTCCTCCATAACCCTCACAACCCCCTGCTCTGCCTCTCAAATTCCTCATATCAGAGAGATTACATGGTAATTGTCTTTCTCTGTTTGACTTATTTTGCTCAGCATAATACCCTCTAGTTCCATCCATATGATTGCAAATGGCAAGATTTTGTGTTTTTTGATGGCTGCATAGTATTCCTGTGTGTGTGTGTGTGTGTGTGTGTGTGTGCGTGTGTGTGTGTACCACTTCTTCTTTATCCATTCAGCTGTTGATGGACATCTAGGTTCTTCCCATAGTTTGGCTATTGTGGACATTGCTACTATAAACATTTGGGTTCACATGCCCCTTTGGATCACTACATTCGTATCTTTAGGGTAAATACCCAGTAGTGCGACTACTAGGTCATAGGGTAGCTCTATTTTCAACTTTTTGAGAACCTTCATATTGTTTTCCAGAGGGGCTGCACCAGCTTGCATTCCACCAACAATGTAGAAGGGTTCCCCTTTTTTTGCATCCTTGCCAACACCTGTTGTTTCGTGACTTGTTAATTTTAGCCATTCTGACTGGTGTGAGCTGGTATCCCATTGTAGTTTTGACTTGTATTTCCATGATGCCAAGTGATGCAGAGCACTTTTTCATTTGTCTGTTGGCCATTTGGATGTCTTTGCAGAAATGTCTGTTCATGTCCTCTGCCCATTCCTTGATTAGATTCTTCGTTCCTTGTGTGTTGAGTTTGATAAATTTTTATAGATTTTGTATACTAGCCCTTTATCTGATATGTCATTTGCAAATATCTTCTCCCATTCAGTCAGTTGTCTTTTGGTTTTGTTGACTGTATCCCTTGCTGTGCAAAGGCTTTTGATCTTGTTGAAGTCCCAATAGTTGATTTTTGCCCTTGCTTCCCTTAACTTCGGTGATGATTCTAGAAAGAGTTGCTGCGGCTGAGATCAAAGAGGTTGCTGCCTGTGTTCTCCTCAAGGATTTGGGTGGATTCCTGTCTCACATTGAGGTTCTTTATCCATTTTGAGTCTATTTTTGTGTTGTGTAAGGAAAAGGTCCAATTTCATTCTTCTGCAGGTGGCTGTCCAAATTTCCCAACACAATTTGTTGAAGAGACTGTCTTTTTTCCATTGGACATTCTTTCCTGCTTTGTCAAAGATTAGTTGACCATAGAATTGAGGGTCTATTTCTTGGCTTTCTATTCTGTTCAGTTGATCTATATGTCTGTTTTTGTGCCAGTATCATACTGTCTTGATGATGACAGCTTTGTAATAGAGCTTGAAGTCTGAAATTGTGATTCCTCCGACTTTGGCTTCTTTTTCAACATTCCTCTGGCTATTCAGGGTCTTTTCTGGTTCCATATATATTTTAGGATTACATGTTCCATTCCTTTGAAAAACGTTGATGGTGTTTTGATAGGGATTGCATTAAATGTGTAGATTGCTTTAGGTAGCATTGACATTTTCACGATATTTGTTCTTCCAATCCATGAGCATGGAATGTTTTTCCATTTCTTTGTGTCTTCCTCAATTTTTTTATGAGTACTTTATGGTTTTCTGAGTACAGATACTTTGCATCTTTGGTTAGGTTTATTCCTAGGTATCTTATGGATTTGGGTGCGATTGTAAATGGGATCGACTCCTTAATTTCTATTTCTTCTGCCTTGTTGTTGGTGTATAGAAATGCAACTGATTTCTATGCATTGATTTTATATCCTGACACTACTGAATTCCTGTATGAGTTCTAGCAGTTTTGGAGTGGAGTCTTTTGAGTTTTCCACATAAAGTATCATGTCACCTGCAAAGAGTGAGAGTTTGACTTCTTCTTTGCTGATTTGGAAGCCTTTAATTTCTTTTTGTTGTCTGATTGCTGAAGCTAGGACTTCTAGTACTATGTTGAATAGCAGTGGTAGTAATGGACATCCCTGTCATGTTCCTGACCTTAGTAGAAAAGCTCTCAGTTTTTCTCCATTGAGAACGATATTCACGGTGGGTTTTTCATAGATGGCATTGATGATATTGAGGTATGTACCCTGTATCCCTACACTTTGAAGAGGTTAATCAGGAAAGCATGCTGTACTTTGTCAAATGCTTTTTCAGCATCTATTGAGAGTATCATATGGTCTTGTTCTTTCTTTTATTAATGTACTGTATCACAGTGATTGACTTACAGATGTTAAACCAGCTTTGCAGTCCAGGAATAAATCCCACTTGGTCATGATGAATAATCCTTTTAATGTACTGTTGGATCCTATTGCCCAGTATTTTGGTGAGAATTTTCACATCTGTGTTCATCAAGGATATTGGTCTGTAATTCTCCTTTTTGATGGAGTCTTTATCTGATTTGGGGATCAATCTGATGCTTTACTCATAAGATGTTTGGATGTTTTCTTTCCATTTTTATTTCTTGGAACACTTTCAGGATAATAGGTATTAATTCTTCTTTAATTGTTTGGTAGAATTCCCCTGGGAAGCAATCTGGCCCTGGGCTCTTGTTGGGAGATTTTGATTACTGCTTTAATCTCCTTACTAGTTATGGGTCTGTTCAGTTCAGTAGTTTTTATCTCTAGGAATGCATCCATTTCTTCCAGATTGTCAAATTTGCTGGTGTATAGTTGGTCATAATATGTTCTTATAATTGTTTGTATTTCTTTGGTGTTGGTTGTGATCTCTCCTCTTTCATTCATGATTTTATTAATGTGGGTCCTTTCTTTTTTCTTTTTGATAAGTCTGGCCAGGGGTTTATCAATTTTATTAATTCTTTCAAAGAACCAGCTCCTAGCTTCATTCATCTGTTCTACTGTTCTTTCGGTTTCTATTTCATTGATTTCTGCTCTGGTCTTTATTATCTCTCTTCTGCTGGGTTTAGGCTTTCTTTACTGTTCTTTCTCCATCTCCTTTAGGTGTAGGGTTAGGTTGTGTACTTGAGACCTTTCTTGTTTCTTGAGAATGGCTTGCATTGCTATATACTTTCCTCTCAGGACAACGTTTGCTGTGTCCCATAGATTTTGAATGGTTGGGTTTTCATTATCATTTGTTTCCATGAATTTTTTCAATTCTTCTTTAATTTCCTGGTTGACCCCTTCATTCTTTAGTAGGATGCTCTTTAGCCTCCCTGTATTTGAAGTCTTTCCCACTCTCCTCTTGTGATTGAGTTCTAGCTTCAGAGTGCTTTGGTCTGAACAATATTCAGGGAATGATCCCAATCTTTTGATACTGGTTGAGACCTGATTTGTGACCCAGGATGTGATCTATTCTGGAGAATGTTCCATGTGCACTAGAGAAGAATGTGTGTTTTGTTGCTTTGGGATGGAATGTTCTGAATATATCTGTGATGTCCATCTGTTCTAGTGTGTCATTTAAAGCCATTATTTCCTGTTGATCTTTTGCTTAGAAGATCTGTCCATTTCCATGAGGGGGCTGTTAAAGTCCCCTACTATTATTGTAGCATTGTCGATATGTTTCTTTGGTTTTGGTATTAATTGGTTTACATAGTTGGCTGCTCCCATGTTAGGGGCATAGATATTTAAAATTGTTACATCTTCTTGTTGGATCGACCCTTTTAAGTGTGATATAGTGTCCTTCCTCATCTCTTATTATAGTCTTTGGCTTAAAATCTAAATTATCTGATATTAGGATTGCCAACCCAGCTTTCTTTTGATGTCATTGGCATGGTAAATTGTTTTCCACCCCCTCACTTTAAATCTGGAGGTGTCTTTGTGTCTTAAATGAGTTTGTTGCAGATAGCATATTGATGGGTCTTCTTTTTTTAACCATTCTGATACCCTGTATTTTTTGATTGGGGCATTTAGCCCATTTAAATTCAGGGTAACTATTGAAAGATATGGATATAGTGCCATTTGAATTGCCTGGTGGTGGGTATTATGGAGGGCACGTTTTCAATGGAGCACTGGGTGTGGTGCATAAACAATGAATTTTTGAACACTGAAAAAATTAAATTAAAAAATAAATACAAAATTTAAAAAATTAACTTTGAAAGACTAAAGGATCATGGGAAAAATCCATGAATTCTAGCTGTTGCTTTCCCCTAGCTCTGGTGTTCCACAGTTCTCATTGACTGGTAAACTTGGTCCTGGCTAGATGTTTTTGCTGATTTTATGGGGGAGGAACCTGTTTCTGTGATTTTTTAATGTCTGTCTGAGGCAGGATTGCACCACCCTTGCCAAGGGCCAGGCTATGTAATCTGTGTGGTTTTGGGCTTGGCAGCTTTTGTCCCCTGAATGCTTTCCATAGAGCTTTGGAGGAAAGGAATGAAAATGGCAGCCTTCCAATCTGCCACCAGAAGGAGCCAAGAGCTCGGGGCCCCACTCCTCAGTGTGCCTTCAGAGAAAAGCAGTCAGTCACTCCCATATTCCTGGTCTCTGGCCAAGCTCTGTGCTCACCAAGCTTTTCTATCTCTGGAGGACTGCCCCTTTTGGAGTCTCCAAACCCTGATGATTCCTGCAGCACATTCCTGTACCACTCTTCTTAGAGGAGAAAGTGAGTCTCCCTGTATCTGCTGTTTCTTGGGTTCTTGCTCAAAGAACAATGGCCAAGCTGTGCCTCAGATCATGGTTTAAGGTAACCCCTGAGCTGACAGCCCACTTCTTGACTCCATCTCTGGAGCCAGTTTCCCTACTCAGATACCTGGGAGCTCTCCTGCACTCAGGCACCCCTGGTCTTTTTGTTACCCCTGGGTCCTGAGACCACACTGTCCCTGCGAGTGCTCCACACCCCCCCCCTCCCACTTAGGCTTTGGAGCAATGTCCCTTAGTGGAGCAGACTTCTAAAAGTTCCAATTTTGTGTTCCACTGCTCTCTCACTTGCCAGGAGAACCCCTCCCTCCGTGGTGTATCTTCCCAAATGTTGCCTTGGATTCACTTCTCTGTACATCCTACCTTCTGGAAAGTGGTCAATTTTCTGTCCCTAGAATTGTTCTTCTTCTCTTCTCTCTCCTGTTGAGTTTATAGCTGTTCAGAATGGTTTGATTACTATCTAGTTGAACTCCTGGGACCTGATGATCTTTAAGCCTTCTATTCCTCTGCCATCTTGCTCCTCTCTGATAGTGATAGCTTCTAAGCCTTCAGTAGACTACTCCGCTGGAACACTTGCATTTAGCAATAGAGTAAGAAAGTTTGGAAAGCAGTTTTATGGTTGGCCTAGAAGTGACATACATGATTTTCACTTATGTTGTTTTGATCAATATCCAGTTACATGATATCAACTAATTGAAAAGGAACCTGGAAAATGTGGTCTTTCTTTAAATCTTGGAGGAATTAAAATTGGTAGACATCTGGCTGGGTTCTAGCACATTGCCAAAAAAATGTTAACTGTTCTGTGACTCTTTGAGGAAAGGAATTATACTTCTTTTTATGTATAAAAAGTATTTTGTACATTATGTTGTAGGTGTTAAGTAAATACATCATAGTGATATTTATGCCCACTCTCCATTTTAAGCAAGTAAAATTGTCTATTTAAAAAAGATTTATCTTTTAGGGGCGCCTGGCTCAGTGGGTTAAAGCCTCTGCCTTCGGCTCAGGTCATGATCCCAGGGTCCAGGGATCGAGCCCCACATCGGGCTCTCTGCTCAGCAGAGCACACTTCCTTTCCTCTCTCTCTGCCTGCCTCTCTGCATACTTGTGATCTCTGTCTGTCAAATGTCAAATAAATAATAAATAAAATCTTTAAAACAAAAACTGATCGGGGCACCTGGGTGGCTCAGTGGGTTAAAGCCTCTGCCTTCAGCTCAGGTCATGGTCCCGGCATCCTGGGATTGAGCCCCGCATCGGGCTCTCTCCTCAGAGGGGAGCCTGCTTCCCCTTCTCTCTGCCTGCCTCTCTGCCTACTTGTGATCTCTGTCTGTCAAATAAATAAAATCTTTAAAAAAAAAGATTTATCTTTTAAATAAAAGGGAGAAAAAGATAAAGAGCATGTGCAGGAGAGGCAGAGGGAGAGGGTTTAGGGGCTCCCAAGCAGACTTTCTGCTGAACATGGAATCCGACATTGGGCTTGATCCCACAACTCTGAAATCACAACCTGAGCTGAAATCAGGAGTTGGACGCAGAATCAACCGTGCCACCCAGGTGCTCTAAAGTTGTCTTTTTAAAAGGTTATTGGCTTCGGTCAAGGTGGCGGGGAAGTAGGAGGAGGCACCATTTCAACCTGTACCCTAAAGTGAGCTGATTACCTACCAAAGAACTCCAACCACCCATGAAATCAGCCTGAGATCAGAATTATACATGTCTGGATCTCTACAGGAGCAGAAGATGCCAGTGGCAGGTAAAGCAGACTGGGAGCGTTGGACTGATATCGGAAGATAAACAAAAGGGGGAGGGAGCCACCAGAGGTGACCGATTGGAAAGTAATACCCCAACACGAGAGTGCTCTACGTCTGGGGACCAGCATTAACTTGGAGTCTGGTTGAAAGCACTCAAAAAACAAAGAGCAAAGGATCGCGGGGGGTAATAGTATGAACCTGGGCAGTTAGGGTCAGGGACCTAAGTCCCCCGACCCAGGACAGCCTCCCCTGGCGCTGAGCCAGAGGGAGTGTGGCAGAGAAATCAGGTCTCCGTCCCTGAGTCGCCAGTGCGCCTGAACGCCAGCGCGCCGGAGAACGAGTGGGGTCTGGCTCCCGTGAGGAGCTGGGAGCCTGGCCAGACGGCAATCCTGAAATGCGCGCGTCCCACACCCTCCCTTGGGATACGTGCTCATAGGCGCTAGCCTGGAGCTCTGGCATCCGGAAAAACCAGATGTCCCAGCCCGGGACAGCGGGAAATTCTCAGTGTGCGATCTCTGCTCGGAACCTCTTTGGCGGTCTGGAACTGCCTAGACAGCCACCGCTGCCCTGGTTTTGGGTACAAGGAGGAGCTCCTGCATCCCCAGGGACAGTGACTCAGAACCGACTCAGCCAGAAGCTTTTCCAAAACATTCTGGGGCTTCTCTCTGAGAGGGAGATCGGGGTGCAGTTTGCTCTCCTCTAAACCTCCAAAAACCATCAAAAGCTGTCAAGGCGAGAGAAAGCAGATGAAAGAACATAATAACCCCCAGAGAACAAAAGGCTGAAAAAAACAGTTTCCTCAGAGCTCACCCCCTTGAGGGGAGCGGGAGGACCTAACTCAGGGAACATCATTGTCTGAAAACCCACGTGGCGGGCCCCTCCCCCAGAAAACCAACCAGGAAGGAAGAAAAAAAAAAAGACTACAAGAGAACCACCACCACTACTTCATAAATACAACTTTTATTTTTAACTCTTTACCAATATTCTGGTTCTTTTTTTTTATACATACAGATAATTTTTTAACCTATTTACCACCACACTGAGATGTCCAGTACATCAAATTCTTTAATAACCTTCTAACCTGAACTTTTTGATACATACACCCGTGTTTTTCTTTTGCTTTTCTATTTTTTTAATTCTTTTTTAATTTTAACTTAGTTTAGTCTAGTTTATTCTTTTTTAATTTTTATTTTCTACTATACATATAGAGTTAAACTTCAAGGTAATCCCCTTTCCCCAATCAATGCTACCCCTATAGGCAAACCAGTTTCTAATCCCCCTGTAACTTAGGAAAGTTGAGTCCCTTAACAAAAACATCAAGATACCTTCAGGAAGAATCAAAATAACCTTCCTCACCCACACTGAGAATTTATAACCACTCTCCCAATTTTTCCTTCTGTCAGTGTTTCTGTGAATTTGTGTTTGTCCTGATAATATATAAATCTTATACTTGGGGTTCTTTCTGATGAGGTTCTTCCCTTTTTTTTGCTTCTATATATATATTTTTTTCTCTTGTCATATACTTTTATCAGTCTTTTTGTTTGTCTGTTTTTGTTTGTATACTTTATAAATCTTACCTTGTGGCCCATTTGGGCTGAGCCTTCTCTTTTATCTTCCCTTTTTTTTCCTCTCTCTCTCTCTCTCTCTCTTTTTTTCCTTTTTTCTTTCCCCTTTTTTTCTTTCTTCTTCTCTTTTCTTTTTCTTTTCTTTTTTCTCTCATTTGGGTGGGGAATCCTGATTGCACAGAAGTGTTCCAGGGTGCACATTGACTGCACCACAATCGATAATTCCAGCTGCATCTGTTCAGTCATCTCATTCCAAAATGACTAGGAGGAGGAATACCCAACAGAAGAAAAATACAGAGGATGGGCCTTCTGCAACAGAGCTAATGGCTATCGACATAGACAATATGTCAGAAAAGGAATTCAGACTAACAATTATCCAGGCAATAGCTAGGTTGGAGAAAGCCATGGATGACCAAACAGAATTGATTAGGGCAGAACCGAAAGCCACCAGGGATGATGTTCACAATGTTAGGGCAGAACTGAAAGCCACCAGGGATGATGTTCAAAATGCTCTCAATGAGTTCCAATCTAATCTAAATTCTCTAAAAGCTAGGGTAACTGAGACAGAAGATAGAATTAGTGATCTGGAGGACAAACAGATAGAGAGAAAGGATCAGGAGGAAGCCTGGAACAAACAGCTCAGAAGCCACGAAAACAGAATCAGCGAAATAAACGATGCCATGAAACGTTCCAACGTCAGAATTATTGGAATCTCTGAAGGGGAGGAAAAGGAAAGAAGTCTAGAAGATATAGTGGAAGAAGTTGTCTATGAAAATTTTCCCAATCTCACGAATGGAAACAACGTTCATGTACTAGAGGCAGAGAGATTTCCTCCCAAGATTTTAAATTCTCAAAAGTCCCCACGACACCTTATAGTTAGAATGAGGAATTATGTTTCAAGAGAGACCCTCTTAAAAGCAGCTAGGACAAAAAAGCTCCTTACGTACAGAGGAAAGCCCATTAGAATAATGTCAGACCTTTCCACAGAGACCTGGCAAGCCAGGAAGGGCTGGCAAAATATATTCAGAGTACTAAATGAGAAGAACATGCAACCAAAAATACTCTATCCAGCAAGACTGACATTTAAAATGGATGGAGAGATAAAGAGTTTCCAAGACCAGCAAGGCTTAAAAGACTATGCAACCACCAAGCCAACACAGCAGGAAATATTAAGGGGGGTCCTATAAAAGAGAAAAAATCCTAAGAATATCATTGAACAGAAATACAGAAACAATCTACTGACAGAGACTTCAAAGGCAACACGATGTCAATAAAAACCTATCTCTCAATAATCACTCTCAATGTGAATGGCCTAAATGCGCCCATAAAACGACACAGGGTTGCAGATTGGATAAAATGACAGGACCCATCCATATGTTGTCTACAAGAGAGCCATTTTGAACCTAAGGATACACCCAGACTGAAAGGGAAGGGATGGAGAAGCATCTTTCATGCCAATGGGCCTCAAAAGAAGGCCGGGGTAGCGATTCTCATATCAGATAAATTAGATTTTAAACTAAAGACTGTAGTCAGAGTTACAGAAGGACACTACATAATTCTTAAAGGGACTATCCGCCAAGATAATCTAACAATTGTGAATATCTATGCCCCCAATATGGGAGCACCCAATTACATAAGAAAACTATTAATCAAGATAAAGAGTCATATTGATATGAATACAATAATAGTAGGAGATCTTAATATGCCTCTCGCAGAAATAGACAGATCATCAAAGCAGAAAATTAATAAAGAAATAAGAACATTGAATGAAACATTGGACCAGATGGACCTCATCGACGTATACAGAACATTCCACCCTAAAACAACAGAATACTCATTCTTCTCAAGTGCACATGGAACCTTCTCCAGAATAGACCACATACTGGGTCACAAAGCAGGACTCAACCGATACCAAAAGACTGACATTATTCCCTGCATATTCTCCGATCACAATGCTTTGAAACTGGAACTCAATCACAAGGAAAAGTTCAGAAGGAACTCAAACACCTGGAAGCTAAAGACCACCTTGCTTAAGAATGCTTGGATCAATCAGGAGATCAAAGATGAACTTAAACAATTCATGGAAACCAATGAGAATGAAGACACTTTGGTCCAAAACATATGGGATACAGCAAAGGCAGTTCTAAGGGGGAAATACATAGCCATCCAAGCCTCCCTCAAAAACATTGAAAAATCCAGAATACACCAGCTGTCTCTACACCTTAAAGAACTGGAGAATCAACAACAAATCAAACCAACTCCACACGCAAGAAGGGAAATAATCAAGATTAGAGCAGAGATCAATGAGGTAGAAACCAGACATACAGTAGAACGTATCAATGAAACTAGAAGCTGGTTTTTTGAAAGAATCAATAAGATCAATAAACCATTGGCCACACTAATCCAAAAGAAAAGAGAGAAAGCCCAAATTAATAAAATTATGAATGAAAAGTGAGAGATCACAACTAACACCAAGGAAATAGAAACAATCATCAGAAATTATTACCAACAGTTATATGCCAATAAGCTAAGCAACCTAGATGAAATGGATGCATTCCTGGAAAACTACAAACTCCCAAAATTGAACCAGGAAGAAATTGACAACCTGAATAGACCGATATCTAGTAATGAGATTGAAGCAGTGATCAAAAACCTCCCAAAAAACAAGAGCCCAGGACCTGACAGATTCCCTGGGGAATTCTACCAAACTTTCAAAGAAGAAATAACACCAATTCTCCTGAAGCTGTTCCAAAAAATTGAAGCAGAAGGACAACTTCCAGACTCTTTTTAGGAAGCCAGCATTACCCTGATCCCCAAACCAGGCAAAGACCCTACCAAAAAGGAGAATTTCAGACCAATATCACTGGTGAATATGGATGCAAAGATTCTCAACAAGATCCTAGCAAACAGGATCCAGCAGCACATTAAAAAGATTATCCACCATGACCAGGTGGGATTCATCCCTGGGTTGCAAGGTTGGTTCAACATTCGCAAATCAATCAATGTGATAGAACAAATCAATAAGAGAAGAGAGAAGAACCACATGGTCTCTCAATTGATGCAGAAAAAGCATTTGACAAAATCCAGCATCCGTTCCTGATGAAGGCGCTTCAAAGTGTAGGGATAGAGGGAACATTCCTGAACTTTATAAAATCTATCTATGAAAGACCCACAGCAAATATCATCCTCAATGGGAAAAAGCTTGCAGCCTTCCCGTTGAGATCAGGAACACGACAAGGATGCCCACTCTCACCACTCTTGTTCAACATAGTATTAGAAGTTCTAGCCATGGCAATCAGACAACAAGGAGAAATAAAAGGTATCCAAATTGGCAAGGAAGAAGTCAAACTCTCTCTCTTCGCAGATGACATGATTCTTTATATGGAAAACCCCAAAGACTCCACCCCCAAACTACTAGAACTCATACAGCAATTCAGTAACATGGCAGGATACAAAGTCAATGTACAGAAATCAGTGGCTTTCTTATACACTAACAATGAAAAATACAGAAAGGGAAATTAGAGAATCAATTCCATTTACTATAGCACCAAGAACCATAAGATACCTGGGCATAAACCTAACCAAAGAAGTAAAGGACCTGTACTCGAGGAACTACAGAACACTCATGAAAGAAATTGAAGAAGACACAAAAAGATGGAAGACTGTTCCATGCTCTTGGATTGGAAGAATAAACATTGTTAAAATGTCTATACTGCCTAGAGCAATCTATACTTTTAATGCCATTCCGATCAAAATTCCACCAGTATTTTTCAAAGAGCTGGAGCAAATAATCCTAAAATTTGTATGGAATCAGAAGAGACCCCGAATTGCTAAGGAAATGTTGAAAAACAAAAACACAACTGGCGGCATCACGTTACCCAATTTCAAGCTTTACTACAAAGCTGTGATCACCAAGACAGCGTGGTACTGGCATAAAAACAGACACATAGACCAGTGGAACAGAGTGGAGAGCCCAGATATGGACCCTCAACTCTATGGTGAAATAATCTTCGACAAAACAGGAAAAAATATTCAATGGAAAAAAGACAGTCTCTTCAATAAATGGTGCTGGGAAAACTGGACAGCGATATTTAGAATAAGAAACTTGACCATTCTCTTACACCGTACACAAAGATAAACTCGAAATGGATAAAAGACCTCAGCGTGAGACAGGAATCTATCAGAATCCTAGAGGAGAACATAGGCAGTAACCTCTTTGATATCAGCCACAGCAACTTCTTTCAAGATAGGTCTCCAAAGGCCAAGGAAACAAAAGCAAAAATGAACTTTTGGGACTTCACGAAGATCAAAAGTTTCTGCACAGCAAAGGAAACAGTCAACAAAACAAAAAGGCAACCCACAGAATGGGAGAAGATATTTGCAAATGACAGTACAGACAAAAGGTTGATATCCAGGATCTATAAAGAACTTCTCAAACTCAACACACACAAAACAGATAATCATATCGAAAAATGGGCAGAAGATATGAACAGACACTTCTCCAACGAAGACATACAAATGGCTATCAGACACATGAAAAAATGTGCATCATCACTAGCCATCAGGGAGATTCAAATTAAAACAACATTGAGATACCACCTGACACCAGTTAGAATGGCCAAAATTAGCAAGACAGGAAACAACGTGTGTTGGAGAGGATGTGGAGAAAGGGGAACCCTCTTACACTGTTGGTGGGATTGCAAGTTAGTGCAGCCACTTTGGAGAACAGTGTGGAGACTCCTGAAGAAATTAAGAATAGAGCTTCCCTATGACCCTGCAATTGCACTGCTGGGTATTTACCCCAAAGATACAGATTTAGTGAAAAGAAGGGCCATCTGTACCCCAATGTTTATTGTAGCAATGGCTACGGTCGCCAAACTGTGGAAGGAACCAAGATGCCCTTCAACGGGTGAATGGATAAGGAAGATGTGGTACATATACACAATGGAGTATTATGCCTCCATCAGAAAGGATGAATACCCAACTTTTGTAGCAACATGGATGGGACTGGAAGAAATTATGCTGAGCAAAATAAGCCAAGCAGAGAGAGTCAAGTATCATATGGTCTCACTTATTTGTGGAGCATAACAAATAACATGGAGGACATGGGGAGATGGAGAGGAAAGGGAATTGAGGGAAACTGGAAAGGGAGATGAACCATGAGAGACTATGGACTCTGAAAAACAACCAGAGGGTTTTGAAGGGGCGGGGGTTGGGGGGTGGGAGGTTGAGGAACCAGGTGGTGGGTAGAGGGCACGTACTGCATGGAGCACTGGGTGTGATGCCAAAACAATGAACACTGTTATGATGTAAATAAACAAATAAATGAATTAAAAAAAAAAAAAGAAAGGTTATTGGCTCATTGGAGATGCCAGGCTAATTTCCTCCACTCTTATGTATATTACACTGAAGCAATATCTTATTTTAGGAACTTGAAAAACAAACACACAAACAAAAAAAACCTACCATGCTACGCGATACCTACTAACAGAATAACTTAAAAAGTTTCTTACCCCAGGGTTTAAATCTTCATTATAGAGTCACATCATTATCAGAGTGGCTAGATTTGTACTTATTTAGCCAAGTGCCTCATTGATCCTAATATGTGATTAAGATTGTATTAAAGAGGATTATGAGGAGATGGTGGAGGAAGAAGCAAAGGAATCTGTCTGTCTCCCTACCTAGACAATCATTGCACTAGCAGAATCTGTTTGATGTAACCATCTTGGGAAACTGGAGTCCCTTAAAGGCTTGCGACTATTAAAGGAAGCCTTAGACAATACAGTGTGGGTTAATTTCTGTTAATTTCAGGTCTTAGCTCAGGAGAGACTACTCATAACATATATCTCTGACCCATAGCAGGCAGCAATATTTGTGTCTCTGGATCAGTATGCATATAGACTGCGGGAGCCAGAGTGGATAGTAAGAACCCTGTCCTGAAATATCAGGCATCTATAATCTGATTACTGATTGCTGCTTCTAATCATGGAGATGCAAACACTGAGAGCTCCTTTAATTGTTGCAAACAAGTTTCTCTCTGATTCAAGGGAATTCCATGAGATTTAAAGGGACTGTCCCTTCAAATCCTTTTTCCCCCTCTTTTTACCCATTTGGGACTCAGACATTAAGACTGAAACATTCTAAAACAACAGCACATTTGGCAAAAATTAGAAAGTGACTACATATACCCACTGAAAGTTGAAGGCTCAGAAAGGACCCAAGAAAACCTAAGTTTACTCCTCAGGCTGATCCATGGTACAGAGACAACAATTAAAAAAAAATCCAAATGATAAACAAAGTAACAAAATAAACAAAAACTCAGCAAATGCTAAGAAGAGGGGAAATTATAATTTTCAGAGTTACTATATTATTAAATTCAAATGTACAATTTTTGACAACAACAAAATTACAAGGCATATCAAGAAACAGAAAATATGGCCCATTCAAGGTAAGAAATTAAATCAGCAGAACCTGTACTTGAGAAAGACATGATGGTAGATTTACTAGATAAAGATTTTTAAAACAATTGTCTTAAAGATGCCCAATGAACTAAGGAAGATGTGGAGATCAAGAAAACTATGTATGAACAAGTGGAAATATCAACAAAGAGATAAAACATTAAAAAGAAATAAAGTTCTGGAGCTTAAATTTTAATAACTGAAATGTAACACTCACTATAGAGATTAAATTTGGGCAGTCTGAAGAAACACTCAGCAAACTTGAAGATAGGACAATTGAAATGATCTATTCAAAGGAACAAAAATAAAGAAGGTTGAAAAATGAATAGAATATAAGGGATCTACAGATCATCAAACAGACCAACACATTCATCATGGGAGTCTACGATGGAGAAGTGAGAAAGGGGCACAGAGAATACTTGAAGAAATAATGGCTGAAAACTTCCCAAATTTGCTGAAATACACAAGAATAAACTTCTAAGAACAATGAACTCCACATAAGAGACTGACAGTGAAACATTATAATCAAACGTTCAAAAGCCAAAGACAGCAGATTATATTGAAATGAGGAAGAAAGAAGTGACTTGTCACATACAAGGGACCCTCAATAAGATGAACAACAGGTTTTCTATCAGGAAATTGGAGGTTAGAAGGCAGAAAGCCCGTATATTCAAAGTGCTAAAAGAAAACTCACCTAAGAATACTGCATCCATCTGAACAATCTTTCAAGTGAGGAAGAAATAAAAATTTGAGGGAGTACATTACCACTAGATTTGCCTTTCAAAAAATGCTCAAAAGAATACTGCAAGTTTAAACAAAAGAACACTAGATAGTAATTTGGAGCAATATGACGAAATAAAGAGCTCAGCAAAGGCAATACATGGGCAATATAAAAGTTAGTATTAGTCTAACAATAGACAGAGCTCCATTTTTGTTTTCTATATCAGTTAAGAAACAAATACATTAAAAAGAACAAATTATTAGTCTAAAGACTAGTATTATTGTATCTTTGGTTTATTTTCTACATAAATCAAAAGACTAATGCAATTAAAAGAATTATTCCTTCATATCTTGGGGATACAATTTATAAAAGCTTGTTTTTATGGTATCAACAATTCAAAGGGATAGGGATGGAAATTTTAAAGGAACAGAGTTGTATGCTATCGAAGTTAGGCTGATATAAGTTCAAATTAGAGTGTTATAACTTTACAATGTTAAATGTAATCTCCATGGTAACTACAAAGAAAATAGCGATAGAATGTACACAAAAGGAAGTAAGGAAGAAATTTCACTACAAAAAAAGTCAACTAAACACAAAAGAAGGCAGTAATGTGGGAAATGAGGAATAAAAATGCTATAAGTCATATAGAGAACAAACAACAAAATGACAGAAGTAAGTCCATTCTAAACAGTAAGTATATTACATGGAACTTAAGTTTTCAGTCAAAAGACAAATTGACAGAATAGATAAAAAGATATGATCCAACTATATGCTGAGTATAAGAGACTCACTTTAGATCCAGTGATACAAATTGAAAGTGAAAGGACAGTAAAAGATAGTCCATGCAAAGACTTAAGCAAAACAGAACAGAGGTGGTTGTACTAATATTTGACAAAATAGACATTAATACAAAAAAATTTACACATGATAAAATAGGGCAATATACACTAATAAAAGGTGCAATACAGCAAGATGTAAGATTATAAACATTTACACACCTAATGATAGACCATCAAAATACATGAAGCAAAAGTGACAGAATTAAAGGGAGAAATAGAGTTTCATAATAATAGTCGGACTTAAATACGACACTCTCAATAATGGAATGAACAGTAGCACAGAAGATAAATAAGGAAATGGAGAACTTAAACAGCATAACAAACCACCAGATCTAACAGATGTACACAGAACACCTGACCCAAAAACAATATCATACACATTCTTCTCAAGTGCACACAGGACATTTTCCAGGATAAAGCATATGTTAGACTACAGGTTAGCTCTCAATAGATTTTAAAAGGTAGATGTCACACAAAGCATCTTCTCCAACCACAACAAGCTGAAGATAGTAAAAATAATATGTTTAAAACTGGAAAATTGACAAATTTGTGGAAGTCAAACTACACCTCTTAAACAGCCAGTGGATTAAATAAATCACATGGGAAACTGGAAGATACTTAGAGAATAATGAAAATGAAAATGCATCATACCCAAAACTTATGGAACACAGCAAAAGCAATACTAAAGGGGAAATTTATAGCTGTAAATGCTCACATTAACAAATAAGAAAGCTTTCAGATCAACAATCTAACTTTGCCAATTAAGGAACCAGAAAAAGAAAAACAAACTAAATCCAAGGATAACAGAAGTAAGGATATAATTAAGATTAGAGCAGAGAAAAGTGAAATTGAGAATAGAAAACATATATATATATATATAATGAAACCAAATTTGGTTATTTAAAAAGATCCACAAAATTGACAAATCTTTAGCTAGATTGACTAAGGGGAAAAAATTAAACCTGAGAACACTCAAATTACTAAAATCAGAAATGGAAGTGGGGGCATTATACCAAGTCATTCTGTAGTAATAAAAAAGATTATAGGAAAGTACTGTGAACAAATGTATGCCAACAAATTGGATAATCTAGGTAAAATGGACAATTTCCCAAAACCTACCAAAATAATTTTTGAAGAAATAGAAAATCTGAAGAGATTTATAAAGTAAGTTGATTGAATCAGTAATCAAAAATCATCCAACAAAGAAAAGCATTGGACCTGATGCCTTCACTGATGAATTTTACCAAACATTTAAATAATTAACACCAGCCCTTCTCAAACTTTTCCAAAAAATTGAAGGAGAGGCAATACTTCCTAACTCATTCTATGCTGTCGTCATTACCTTGATACCAAAGCCAGACAAAGACACTACAAGAAAACCATCAACCAGTATTCCCTCATGAACACTGATGCAAAAATCCTCAACAAAACCAGCAAAATGAATTCAGGAGCATATTAAGAGGGTTATATACCATGACCAAGTGGGATTTATTCCTGAATGTAGGGATGATTCAACATATGAAGTACACATAAACAAGGTAACACACTGCAACAGAATGAAGGAATAAAAATTCACATGATCTTCTCAATGCAGGAAAAAATTTCAACAAATGAGACAAAATTCAAAGTCATTTTATGATAAAACACTCAATTTGTAAGGAATACCGGCAAACTGTCTCAGGAAAATAAAAGCCATATATGAATAACCCACAGCAAACATAATATTCAGTGGTGAAACACTGAAAGCTTTTCCTCTGAGATCAGGAACAAGACAAGAATGACCTTTTCTGCCATTTTTATTAACAGAGTACTTGAAGATCTACCTGGAGTAGTTGGAAAAGACAAAGAAATAAAAGGCATCCAAAATGGAAAGGAAGGAGTGAAATTATCTCTGTTTGCAGATGACATAATCTTATATATAAAAAACTCTAATGATTTCACCAAAAAACTGTACAACTAATAAGTGAATTCAGTAAAGTAGCAGAATACAGTCAACACACAAAAATAATTCATATATAATTAACAATCTGCAAAAGAAATTATGAAAGTAAGTCCATTTATAAAAGCATAAAAAAATACTTAGGAATAAACTTAACCAGAGAAGTGAAATACTTGTACAATGAAAACTATAAAGCATTACTGAAAGAAATTAGAAAAGACATGAATAGTGAATAAATGGACATAACCACATCTCATGTTCATGGATTGAAAGACAATGTTGTTAAAATGTCAGTAATATCCTAAGTGGTAGAAGGATTCAATTCAATGTAGTCACTATTAAAATCCCAATGACTTCTGTTTTTTTGCAGAAATAAAAAATCGCATCCTAAAATTCATATGAAATCTCAAGGGAGTCAGAATAGCTAAAACAATCTTGAAAAAGAACAAAGGTGGAAGACACATACTACCTGATATTAAAACTTGGTGAATATTCAAAATAATGTGGGTCTGACATAAAAACACATAGACCAATGGGATAGAAGAGTCCTCAGAAATAAACCCTTGCTTACATGGTCAAATGATTTTTGATGAGGGTGCCAAGACAGATGGTGATGGAAAACTGAATATCCAAAGGTAGAAGAACGAAGCTGGATCCTTACCTAACACTATATGATAGATTAAAAAAACCTAAAACCATAAAATTCTTGCAAGAAAACATAGGGTTGTGCTGCACAACATTGGATTTGGCAATGATTTCCTGCATATTACACCAAAAATACATGCAAAAATAGAAAAAAACACGGACAAATTGGACTTAAGGAAAATCTTAAAATTTGTACATCAAAAGACAGTATCAAGAGAGTAAAATGGCAACCCACAGACTTATAGAAAATATTTGCAAATCATATATCTGATAAGAAGGAGGATGGGTGCCTGTGTGTCTCAGTTGGTTGGGCAAGTGCCTGGGGCTCAGGTCGTGATCCCAGAGTCCTGGGATCAAATCCCACATCAGGCACCCAGCCCCATGGGGAATTGTTCTCCCTCTGACCTTCTCCCCTCTCACTCTCATGCTCTCCTCGCTCTCTCTCTCTCTCAAATGAAAAAATAAAGATCTAAAAAAAAAAAAAAAGTTACACAGGGTGCCTGGGTGACTCAGTCAGTTAAGCAGCTGCCTTTGGCTCAGCTCATGCTCCCAGGGTTATGGTATGGAGCCCCACATCTGGTTCTCTGCTCAGCGGGGAGCCTGCTTCTCTTTCTGCCTCTGCCTGCTGCTCTCCCTAATTATGCTTTCTCTCTCTGTCAAATAAATAAATAAAATCTTTTTTTTTTCTTTTTTAAGAAAGGAGGTTACACTTGCTGTTTGCTTTTTCATTCCACTAATGTTTAAATATTAATATCTAATATTAATACATATTTAATGTCTAATATGTAAACAACAAAAAAGAAGCAATCTGATTAAAAAATGGGCAAAATACTTAATCAGACATTTCTACAAAGAATATATGCAAATAGCCAATAAGCACATGAAAAGATACCCAGTTTGGCTATTAGAGAAATGCAAGTCAAAACTACAGTGAGCTACCACCTTTCACTCATTGAGATGGTCACTATCAAAGATTGGAAAATAACAGATGTTGGTGAGGATGTAGAGAAATTGAAACCTTTCGCACTGTTGGTGGGAATGTGATATGTAGCTGCTGAATACAGTATATGCTCCTTCAAAAAATTTAAAAACAGAATTACCGTGATGACTCAGCAGTTCTACTTCTGAGAATGTGCCCAAAAGACTTGAAAGCAGTGTCTTGAAGAGATATTTGTACAACCATATTTGTGGAAACATTTTTCACAATAACTAAAACATGACAACAACCCAAGTGTCTATTAACAGGATGAATGCAAAATATGTATATATTTGAAATGGAGTACTGCTTGGCCTTAAAATGAAGGGAATTCTGACATATGTTTCAACGTGGATGAACCTTGAGAATATTAATCAAAATGAAATAAGCTAACCATAAAAAAGACAAGCACTGTGTGATTCCAATTGTATAAAGTACTTCGTGTAGTCAAAAATCATAAAGATAAAAATAGAATGGAGCCGGTGTTGGGGGCAGGGAGAAATAAGGAGTTACTGTTTGATGAGTATAGAATTTCAGTTGTAAAAGATGAAAAGAATTGTGAAAATGGATGGTGGCAATGGTTGTACAACATTGTAAAGTGTTTTCTTTTTTAAAGATTTTATTTATTTATTTGACAGACAGAGATCACAAGTAGGCAGAAAGGCAGGCAGAGAGAGCGGAGGAAGCAGGCTCCCTGGAGAGCAGAGAGCCCGATGCAGAGCTAGATCCCAGGACCCTGGATCACGACCTGAGCCGAACGAAGGCAGAGGCTTAACCCACTGAGCCACCCAGGCGCCCCTGTATAGTGTCTTTAATAACATTGAATTGCACATTTAAAAATGGTTAGGGTTGTAAATTTTATATCATGCATTTTACCACAATAAAAAAAAAAAAATTAGGGGTGGAGAAAAGTCTTTGGAAGGCATCCATTCATCCAGAGTTGTTGGGGAACATGACAAAGACAATGGAAGAAGGAGGTTTCATCTGCCAGCTGTTTCCTTTTTCATTCCACTAATGTTTAAATATCACTAGTTTTTTTGGGCGCCTGGGTGGCTCAGTCAGTTAAGCATCCCAAAGTCCTGGGATGGAGTCATGTGTCAGTTCCCTGCTCAGCAGGGAGTCTGCTTCTCCCTCTGCCCCCCATACCCTGTCCCTCCTTGTGCACTCTTTCTCTCTCACAAATATAAACAAATAAAATCTTTAAAAAAATAAAAAGCTATCACTGGGTTTTAGAATTTCTTTAAAAATACTATTGTCTAAAAGTTATAAAGATATAGAAGTAAACTAACAGTAATCATATGTTTTAGTAATTAGATGATGTATCAATAGAATGGAATGTTATTTTTTTAAATGTGAAAATAGTATTTTAAATGTGAAAATTTAAATGTATTATGTGATGCAGAGGAAATAAGATTAAAGGCATAGTGATTGTAATGATGTAAAAAATGCACAACATGAAAAAAATGAAATTGTAGTTAGGCAGATTAAATTATGTGTCTCTGGTAACAATTTTTCATTTCTTCTAGCTATATATTCTCTTACATTTAAAATAAGGGGAGGGGCACCTGGGTGGCTCAGTGGGTTAAAGCCTCTGCCTTCCGCTCGGGTCATGATCCCAGGGTCCTCTGCTCAGCAGGGAGCCCGCCTCCCCCCTCTCTCTGCCTACTTGTGATCTTTGCCTGTCAAATAAATAAAATCTTAAAAAATAAATAAATAAAATAAAATTAGGGGGAAAAAACCTTCCCAGCCTTTTAGTTAAGATCAAGGTTAGTATCTGTTCTTATCAGTTTAAAATAAGGAAAAACTAATCCCTCTAAGAAGCTAAACTGTCTACGGTCTCAGGAGGTCACCGCCTACTAAATTTTGTGACTCACCTAGCTGGAGGTTGGACCACACTCCTCATACTCCCTTACAACAAGATCTCCTTTAATCTGCCTCATGGCTCCTCTGTCAAGACCTTTGCTTTTGTATGAAGTCAGTTGCTATGTTCATCACCATTCCAGTCCCAGCTCATCGCAGAGACTTCCGTTTCTTGGGTCAAATTTTCCAGCCTTACTCATTTTATTACCCACGCGCTGTGATTGCAGTAAAGTGGCGGAAGCCATTTAAAAAGATTATATTAGAAAGTCTTTAAGTTACACAAAAAAATTCAAGGATAAGAATAAATTCTTTTGGATGTAAGCTTTTCACAGCAATGACAAAATTTGGCAAGTGTGAACAATCATAACAAATGCCTCCTTACTCAGATGAACCCTGTGTGGCATTTTCTTTGCACATTGGAGCAGTTGCTTTCTCCTTCCACTCAGGACTGACTCATCATTATGGTTTAGTCTCTAATGAACACTGATAAAATATTCAGGGTGCCTGAAATTTTTGGCTTTTTCTTAAAGGAGTTTTGAAATGATGCTCTTGAGTGCATGACTAAAGGTATCCTATAATAAAAGTACATAAAAATGGTCAAGAAAATGAAAGTGTCAATAAAGATGGTCTCTGTGATGACTTCGAAAGATGCTTGCTGCTGACCTGGCTTTTATTTCTTCTTTAAATATTAATTGTTGATTTGCTGGTTTGAAAGCTTAGCTTCCAGTGCAGAGAGGTCTATAGCTATGAATTTCTGATTTGTTTTTTTTATTTGAAAGAGAAAACTGGATTCCACTGCTCCCACGAGGGTGTTGGGGTTTGTGTGCTAATTCCACCTGTGTGTAATATGTGGTTACTACACTTGCTGAGTCTCCATGTCTTGTTTTAGTACATCGTTGTGCTAGGGATATTGGTGAGGAAATTTGTCCGTGAAAAATAGCAGAGCGATAAAAACGGAAAAAAAAAAAAAAGAGCAAAGGCAGCACTTTCCATTCTGAATGTGTTTCTTCTTAATCCTATCTCGACTCCTCACACATCCCAAGGAGGTAGTTTGATATAATGGAAATGATAAACTTTGGTGTGTGACCATTTTTGGCCCTGCAATTTAAAAGCGACATGATTTTCGGGAAGATTCCCCATCTGTAAAATTAAGGATAATATCTATCTTGCAAGGATTTTGTGAGAATTAAGTTCAATACTGTGTATAAAACAAGTATCAGCCATTAAAGCATGTGTCTGGTGTATCCATAAAACCTCTGGTTTCACCTTAATTTTCCTAGCCTGATATATCTGTGACTCCTAGTCTATATATTTGTTTTGCTCCTTTGAAATCTGCCTTTAATTTTCTGGAAGAGTGAGAGTATGCTGGTTATTAATTTATTGCTTCTCAGCACCGAACCCACACTTTCTTTGTCCTGCCTTGTGCTACTGGAGCCGGACTCAGCAAACATTTATTCTTGGCTTGTGGCTCAGTGTTAAAAGTTCTGCCAATGGCAAGCACAGAGGGAGGTTCCCTGCAGTGGCTGCTTGTGTTCACCTTCCAGGTCTCTTCTGTCCCGTCAGTTGTTAACCACATTTTATCATGATGAACCAACATAGTTAACAGGTCTATTCCCTGTGCAAATTACTGGTATGGCGTCTGTGTCCTGACCAGGCCCTGATGGATACTCAGAGAGTGAAGTATGATTGACAGAATTGATTAAGTTCAAGATGACTTTTATTTAATAAATTTGAGCCAGTTATTTCACTGAGAATATAAAAAGGAGTAAGACAAAGTCCCTCCTCTCAAGAAACTTAGAGCATAGTGGATTTCCAGAATTACAGCGTGGGAAGAATGTTTAAGATCAGTTTTCTAGTTCAACAACTTGCTTGTGAAACATCGGTAGTAGGGTCACCTTTTGGTCTGGCCTCTAATACTTCCTTGAGAGACAACTGCATTTTGGCCTTCATAGATTATCATCCTGTTCTTCCTCATTTGAAATAAGACTTACTGCCCTTGTATTTCATTTATCGAACAAAATTCTACCTTCTGGTATAATTGGTTAATCCAGTAAATATTTATTGGGCACCTTCCATACACCAAACACTACGGTAGATTCTAGGGTCGCACCTGTGAATAAAAATGAGGATTCTCTGCCCTCATTAATCCTAGGTTCTAGTGCAGAGGCAAAGAAGAAATGAGTCAACAAAGAAATACAGAAGATAATACTGAGAGGGAAGGACATAAACCTCGTGGTGCCTAGCAAGTGCCTGAGGAAGGTGGGATACTCCTTTAGAGAAAGTGGTCGTCGAAGTCCTCTCTAAAAAAATGTTATCAGAAATGGTTTGGCATGTCAGCAATCCGGTAGGATCCTGTGTGTCTGGACCAAGGTAGGCACGAAGGCAGGTGGGACAAAATGAAGATGCAGCAGTTTTAGGGCTAGCATACAATGGGAAACCCAATGAGGGTTTTAAGCAGGGAGTCCCATCATTTGCCTTGGGGGAAAAAAAAAGTCTCTCTTTTCTCATGAATATTTTGTTTCTAGTTATCTATCCTGTACCATGTCCCCTCTTCTTCCCTCTTCTCCCAACCCCATGTTATCCACCTCCATATTAAAAATTCTCAGCTTCTTCAACAATATTAGCCCACTTACATGCGGTTCTCAGGCCCCTCTTATCTCTATTTGCTGATTTGTTCAGATCCCAGAATTAAACTCTTTATATTTTGCATTCTAAATGTGATCTGACCAATGCAAATAAAGGGACCTTGTCCACTGGTTTGAATGCTAGATAATTTTTAATTCTTTTTTAAGGAAGCAAACTCTATTATGGTCTTGACTTTTGCCAAGACAGTGCTTACTTAATCTGGAATATGGTGAAAGCAGATTGTTTTCATTTTCTCTTTCAGTCTTACGTAATTGAGCTCTTGAATCAGAATAGAGAAGCATCTTTTTCAGTTTTAAAGGTTGTCGTGTTGTTATTATCAAGTGTTTTTATCCAAATTATTTCTTTGCCAGCGTCTAGGTATCTATGAATTGCCTTTCAAAAATGGCCACAATTAAAAATCAGATGTGAATGATTATGAAATCTCCAAGTAAACTTTAGAAATTAGCATTAGAATTCTGTCACTGTGACAGTGACATATGTAATTTCAGTTTCCTAGAATTCCTCAAAATTCTTCCAGGCTTTTCCATATTGGTTACTCTGGAAGTAGGGAAGCAAGGAGGAGAGGGAAAGAATCCCCTTGATTCTGTAGTAAAATGCATAACCAATCCTTTTGCTAACTAAGATTTATGGAAGGGGTTTGAAATGCATAGAGAAGTTTGTCAGAAATCCTTCCTATCCATGCTGAGAAAAAGTTATATTTGCATTTGAAGACATCTAAAAAATAGGATAAATAAGTGTAGTTGAAAAACATCTCTCAAAAAATTATAATACACATGAGACATGGCTTCTTAAAAAATTAGTATTAAAGCTTATCCACTATAGCAAATATGTGACAAAGTCTAAGATGTTGCACTGATTGTGACTATAGGGACCCAGATTTTCTGCAGGAGTTTGGGATTCGGTGATATTGCCAGACACCAGGAATGCATTTGTGCTCAATTACAACATGTAGAATGCTGCATTGGGCTCTATTAGAATTGGTTTTCTATTACATTTGATTACAATTGAATCATAGAACATTTTGGTTACTTTAGAGAACTCCTGGTTCCTCTCTGAAAAAATCCTTCTTTGTTTTTGCCTGAGTACTCAGGCAAGGACACAACTATTGTGTCATTGTCCTCATAAAGGTGAACGAATACTTTCAAAATAGGAAAATAAGCAGGTCAGTGGAGTTTAAGTGGAAAGGGTGGTATAGATCTGGCTGGGTGTCTACCCTGGAGACGTTCTTTCCTTAATACTTAACTGCCAAGACCGCAAGTTTGACTGAGACAGCAGTGGGCCCGTATTAGAAAACACAAACTTCTCAGAGGCCTCGCAACTATGGAGAGTCATGTGATCTGGCAGTCAGTGAGATATAAATATTAAATCATTGGGATTGGGATTCTGGAAATGCTATTGTTGACCTATTTTCAAATTTTTAAAAAGACAGTTTGAGCTGGCATGTATTCTTTTTTGTGCCTTCACCTTTTCTTTCCTAGAATATGATTTTGAGAGTGAAGCACATTCTTGTAAATGAGTCAACAAATAGGAAGAGGAATGGCACATGATCAGGGTGGTTGGACACACAGTTAGGTTGTGTGGGCCTTATGGGCATAATGAAGCCACCGGACAGTCTAGGGCTGCTAACTCTGGACTCAGGGTCCTGTGAACAAAATTAAACCATATTATAATAGGGTTTTCTTTACATGTAGATGAATGCGGTCCCAACATTGAGCAATCTGACTACAAAGATGAATGAATTTGACTTGATTCTTTACAGAAAATCTCTTTTATGAAGTCAGCAGTGTTGGATTAAACTGATCCACGCCAATGTCTGTGATGGCTTATTTGATCATTTGAGCAAAACTTTCGAAAAACGTCTTCAAGGAAAATACACCCTATTTCCGTTTCTGTGGATTACTCACAGTAGGCCAAAAATAGTGGCCAAATTTAACTCTCTTCTTACCGAATATCATGGTTCATACTGAGTGAAAAATAGGTGCCCAATTAGACCTCCACTGGATCTCTTAAGTGGTCATACACACTTAAGTGTACACACAGGCACACACACACAGGCACACACACAGACTGAGAAATACATCAGACACTTCCTGCACACAAATAACGTGAAAGAAAATGTTCTCTCTTTTCTCTTGCATGTCTCTCAAATGCAAGTAGGATTATGAGCTTTTGGCTGTTTGCCTACCTTTTAGTGCAAATTACCTTTAAGATGAGGGCCCTTAATCATAATGGATTTAGCCTGCACCGCTATACAATGCTGACAACACATGTCTTATTAATGAGTATTTCAAGCATCCATTTCAGTATATCTTGTCTCATATGACAGGAAAATATTCCAATAAATCTTTTCTCTTCCATTCATCACAGGTTTGGCAACAGGAGTGTGAGCGAAGACAAAAGAGACATGAAGCTTAAGGAGGTGTTGCTGCCCCACCCCCAACAATGTACATCCCATCTTCAAAATCCCAGGTAACTGTCTTACCATTGCTAAACAATGAGACTGATTTTTATAAGATTTCCAGTGTGACCAATATCAGTTAATTCTACTGTACCCAGCATGAGTAGGACTGATCTAGATCCATGTTGCATAAGGTCTGACTACAAAGGCAAATGGTTCAGGCACTTCTGTGTTAAGAATCTTCCTTCATCTATGATAGACTATTAAGTCGCTATAAGCTTTTGAAATTCCATAGAAAATTTAAAGGGTTCCGATCTATTAATTTTAGTGAGATTACTAGCAGTATTTGTTGCTTCTTAGCAAGATGAATTCCTAAAATACCCACGGATATTTCCTTCTAGTACAACAGTGGTGTACTGATTGCTGAAGGTTTGTTTTGCTAAGCCAGAATCTTGAGAGATCTACTTGTCTCTTACATGTCTACTCTTAACCTGTTGCCTCTTCCCACCCAGCCTTTAAAAAAAAATTCTCTCTCTGTCCCCCTCCTCACAGTATTTTAAATTTTTTAATATCATTCCATCCTCACCCCTCTTAAACCTTATTTCAAACCACCACCATCATTCTCTAACTTAACTTTAATTAATAGCTTTCTAATTGGTCTCCTTGCCTTTATTCTCGATGGTTCTCCAATTCTTTTTTACACTCAACACATGCGAACCATGTTTTTAAATTAAGTGACTGTGTTTTAGAACAGTTTTAAATTTACAGAACAAATGAGCAAGTGTATAATTCTCACATATTCCCCCCATCTGCACCTCCCCCACAAAGTGTCCGCAATTGTGAACATCTGGCATTAATTAGTGTGGTACAATTGTTACAAATAATGAAACAATATTAGAGCATTTTTATTAACTGAAGTCAATAGTTACATTAAGGTTCACTCTTCCTGTTACAGAATTCTGTGGGTTTTCACAAATGCATAATGTGCTGTGTTCACCATTATGTTATCATATGGAATGGTTTTGCTGCTTAAAGTTCCCAGTATGGCACCTCTTCAACCCCTGCTCCCACACTGAGCCCCTGGCCACTACCTATTTTTTTCTATATTTTGCCTTTTCTAGAATATGATATGTTTAGATTCAGATAGTATGTTGTCTTTTCAGACTGTATTCCTTTATTTAGCAATATGCATTCATGTCTTTTAGTGGCTTGATAGCTCATTTCTTTTCATCACTGAATAATATTTCCTTGTCTGGATGTTTAACAGTTTGTTTATCCATTCACCTACTGAAGGATGTCTTGATTGCTTCCAGCTTTTCTTTAATTCAAATATTTTAAAATTTGTCTTAAGATTTCTCTGTGACACATATGCTGTTTGAACATTATTGTGTAATATTCAACTATTTGGGAATTTTCCTGTTTCTCTCTATTACTGATTTCTAGTCTAATTCCATTGTGGGCTGGGACCATGCTTCATATGATTCCTATTCTTTTAAATTTGTTAAGGTGTATTTCATAGCCAAGAATGTGGTCTCTTTCAGTGAATGTTCCATGTGAACTTGAGAAGAATGTGTGTTCTACTGTTGTTGGGTGAAGTGTTCTATAAATATTGAATAGATCAATTTGATTGATGGTGCTGTTCAGACCATCTCTGGCCTTACTCATTTTCTAACAGCTGCATTTATCAGTTATTGATATAAGGGTGTTGAAGTCTCCAATTATCATGGTCGATTCTCTATTTCTCTTTGAGTTACTATTAGTTTTTGGCACGTGTATTTTGACACTGTGTTGTTAAAAGCATTTACATTACCAACTGTTAGGTGTTAAAGGATTGACCCTTTATCATTACATAATGCCCCTTTCTATCCTTGTGATTTTCCTCTCTCTGAAGTCTGCTTTGTCTGAGATTAATATAGCTACTCTAGCTTTCTTTCAATTAGTGTTTGTATGGAATATTTTTCTCTATCTCCTTTACTTTAAATCTCTGTGTGTCTTCATGTTTAAAATGGGTTTCTAAAAAACATGTACTTGACTTTTTTTTAAAATACACTCTGTCTCTTATCTTTTAATTGGTGTATTCAGACCAGTCAGATGCAAAGTGATTATTGATGCAGTTGCATTAATATCAACCATGTTCGATACTCTTTTCTGTTCATTGCACTTGTTCTTTTCTTTTTTGTTCCTTCTTTTTCTGCCTTCTCTGATTTCAGTTGAACACTTTATATGATCCTATCTTATCTTTTCTCTTAGCATGTTAATTCCACTTCACTTTATTTATTTATTTATTTATTTTTGGTGGCCATACTAAAGTTTTCCTTATACATTTCTAACTAAGTCCACTTGCAAATAACACTGTTATTTGATGTGCAATGCATAGTGCAGTTACCTTGTAATGGAGTGTTCCCATTCCCCTCTCCTGATCCTTATAATATTCATTTCGCTTATCTGAGTGCTCTACCCTCCTAAAATTTTGTTGCTGATTTTGCTTTGAACAGTTGTCTATTAATCATAAGAACAAACTTATACATTTTGCTTTACCTTCATTTATTCCTTCCTTTACACTGAAATCCAAGTTTCAGATCTCTATCATTTCCTTCTTTCTGAAGATTGTTAACACTTTCTTATAGGGCCAGTCTGCTGGTGACAAATTCTCTCAGCCTTTGGACAAGTATTTCTCCTTCAGTTTTGAAGGGTAATATTACTAGATAAAGATTTCCAATGTTGGGCTGGATTTCTTTCAACATTGTGAGTATCTTACTCTGTTCTCTTCACACTCTCGTGGTTTCTGACAAGAAGTTCAGTGTTTTTTTTTTTTTTTTTTCTTTGTTCCTTCATAGGTAAAAGTTTTCCTAAGTCTTTTCCCACTCCTCTTGCTTCTTTCAACATATACTCTTTGCCTTTGGTGTTCTACAGTTTGTATATGATATCTCTAGGTGTGGATCTTATTTATCCTGCTTGGTGTCTTCTGAGCTTCCCGGATCTGTGGTTTGGTGTATGTCATTCATTTTAGAAAATTCTCAGCCATCATTATGTCATGCATTTCTTTTGCTCCTTTCTCGCTTCTTCTTGTCCTATTCTCCTTACATATAGGATGTACCTTTTGTAATTGTCCCACTGTTCTTGGCTATTCCTTTCCTTTAAAAAAAAATTTTTTTTCCCATTCTGTATTTCAGTTTGGAAAGCTGCTGTTATATCTCTGTATCACTGATTCTTTCCTTGGCTATATCCAGTATTTTGAAACAAACATTTTTCCTTTCTTTTACAGTGCTTTTAATTTATTGGGTTTTCTTTTGATTCTTTCTTTGCATTTCGCCTTTTCTACTTATATTAGTCCTCTATTCTTTCTTGTTGTCTACTCTTTCCATTAGAACCCTTTACATATTTATCATAGCTTTTTAAAATTCCTTCTCTGATTATTCCAAAATCTGCGTTATATCTGAGACTCGTTTTGATGATTTGTCTCTCCAGAACTTTTTTTTTTTTTGGCCTTTTAACATAGCTTGTAATTTTTTGTTGAAAGCTGGACATGGTGTATCACTTAATAGGAACCAAGGCAAATAAACCTTTAGTGTGAAGCTTTATGTTAATCGGGCTAGAACCAAGCTCTGTTTAATATTTCTGCAGACAAATGTGACTGACGATTTAGTCCCCTCTAGTTTTCTTATTTGTTTCCTTGCCTGTTGTGCTTCTATTTCTCCAAGAACTTAAGTGGGGCCTGCGTTTTGTATGTCTCTTGATTATAACCTACTGTCATTATTTATTATTTCCCAGGTTTTAGCAGGCTTCAGTCCCTGGGCTTTGACTTTCAGAAATATTTCTTCATTTGTATTTGTTTTTTTTTTTTTTTTTCCTTCTATCTCTAGATAGGAAGGATAGTGAGCTGCAGCTGGATTAATTGTGCTTCTTCCAGGTCAGATGTGGCTGTAGTATAATAGTTTTCCCTGGAGGACAGACTTGTTATGGAAAACCTCTGAATATATTTTAAAATGCTTATTTCCCCCCCACTACTCCTGCCTGGAATAGGAGGGGTTTTGCTTAGATCATCACAATAAAAACCTGCTGGGGTTCCTGGAGATGAAACTCACAGAAGCATGGAGGTCTCTGCAAAGACTGACCTCCCAGAATTTTTTTTTTAATTTTAAAAGCATTTGATCAAGTATGAAACATATTTGCAATATGCATAACAGGAATTAATACATAAAGAACACTACTAAAATGACAGTATGGGGTTTTTAAAAAAGTTTTTTTATTTGAGAGAGAACATATGTGCAAGTTTGTGAGGTAGGGAGGACCAGAGGGAGAGAGAGAATCTCAAGAAGACTCCCCACTGAATGCAGAGCCTGATGTGGGCCCCAGTCTCAGGACCCTGAGATCATGACCTGAGCCAAAATAAAAAATGGGATGCTCAACCAACTGAACCACCAAGTCACCCCAAAATGACAGTTTTAATGAAAATCAGAACAAGAGAAATGAATAAGAAGTTCACTCAAAAGATGTAACTGTAAATATATTCAAAAGTTAACGCTTGCCAACTTTTTTTTTTTTAATTGTGGTAAGAACACTTAACATGAGATCTATTCTCTTGATGGATTTTTAATTGTGCAAACTGTACTGTTAACTATAGGCACGTATTATACAGCAAATATCCAGAATCTATTCATCTTGCATAACTGAAACTTTATACCCACTGATTAGCAACTTCCAAACCCACCCCTCCATACCGGAGGCAGAAACTGATAGGTACACTTAAATGGTAATTGTGATGAATTGCTACAGGTTGCGTATGGACTAGTTTGGGATTAGAAATTCAAGGGGATACCTCTGGAAGTTCTAACTCTCAACCTAGTCTGTACTAGTCTGTACTCAGCCTTCAGCAGTTTATTAAAAAGTCACGATTTAAGTGCTCCTTTCAGTTACTATCTGCAGGGATGTCTGCTCCTAGTTTGTTGATCTTGGCTGTGATTCTCTGTATTCTCCTGTCTCTCCAGATTTGGGGGTAGTGATTTGCCCCGTGACATCAATTCTCTGATGGATCTGATAAAAATCATTTTCAGTTAGTTAGCACTTTTTTTTGTTGTGGGATGGGAGTCATGACTTCCAGGCTCTTTAGATGGAGCTGAAATTTCTAATTTTTTTTGTCAGATATATTTTTAAAGATTTTAATTATTTATTTGAGAGGGAGAGCATGAATGAGCTGGGGATGGAATGGGGCAGAGGGAGAAGCAGATTCCATGATGAGCAGGGAGCCCAACACAGGGCTAGAGATCATGACCTAAGCTAAAGGGAGACACTTAACCAACTGAGACACCAGGTGCCCTGATAATGTTTTTTATAGTTCCATTTACAACAGCTTCAAGAAAAATAAAATATTTAGTAGTAAATTTAGCAAAAGGAATATAAAATTTATACTCTGAAAACTGTGTTTGAAAATTAAATGGAAAAGCATCACATATTCATGGATTAGACTTCTTAATATTGTTAAGTTGGCAACCCTCCCCAAATTGATTTATAGATTCTCTGTCAGAATCTCTATCAGAATCCCTGGTTTATTATTGAAATTGGCAAGCTGATTCTAAAATTCATCAGACATTCCAAGGATCTGGAATAGCCCAAACAGTCTTGGGAAAAAAGAAGAAGAAGAAGAAGAAGAAGAAGAAGAAGAAGAAGAAGAAGAAGAAGAAGAAGAAGAAGAAGAAGAAGAAGAAGAAGAAGCACAAAATTAGAGGACTCATACTTCATGATTTCAAAACTTAATGTAATGAAACAGCAGTCAATGCACTATGGTACTGGGGTTAGGATACACATATACATCAGTGAAATAGAATTAAGAGTCTAAAGAAAACACGATGTGTCCATGGTGTACTGATTATTGGCAAAGGTGTCAAGACCACTAAATAGGGAAAATAACTTTTTCAACTATGATGTTGGGATAACTGGATAGTCACATGTAAAAGAATGAAATTAGACACTTCATACCATATACAAAAATTAACTCAAAATGGGTCAAACATGTAAATATAAAAGTTAAAATTATAGAACTCTTTGAAGAAATCATCATGATCTTGGTTTTGTCAATCAGTTCTTAGATATGACACCAAAATTGAAAGCAGCAAAAACAACAACAAAAAGGAGATAAAATGGACTTCATCAAAAGCCCTAATCTTTAAAAAAAAAAAAAAAGCAAAAAACTGATGAAGCCATTCTCTAGCTTAATATTTTACATTAGATCCTTATTGTCTTGAGATTAGAGCCCAGAACCCTAGGCATATATATGTCATATGTGCTTTTTCATTTAAAAATGCCACCTAAAGAGGGGTGCCTAAGTGGCTCAGTCACTTAAGCATCTGACTATTGATTTTGGCTGGAGGCATGTTCTTATGGGTTGTGGGATCAAGCCCCACATAAGGCTCTGCGCTTAGCCCAGAGTCTGCTTGAGATTCTCTTTCTCCCTCTCCTTCTGTCCCTCCCCCTGCTCATGCACTTGAGTGCTCGCTTTCTCTTTAAAATAAATAAGTAAATCTTTTTAAAAATGCCATCTAAGGAATTTAATATATTTTAATGTAAAACAGTACCTGTCTACATATCTGTTTGCATATTGATATCTATTTATTCAGAAGTCATGGGTAGTTTTGTGAGCATGTTTTAAATTGTCATTTACTTATATACTTATTTATGAAAATATTTGTTTACGTACAAAGTTTACTTACATATTAAATCATAAAAGTTCATGTCCATCTCTAAGCTATGTAAATAAACATCATAGGAGTTGTATAATCATTTTTATTCCTCAAAGGTTTACATTATCCTGCTTGCTCCATTGATCTGACATCGTTTTTCAGACTGAATTTTTTTGAGAGCTGTATTTTATACTTTAAATTCCACTTTTGTAAAGTGCCTGACTCAGGAAATATTTAGTATTTGCCATAGGGAGCTCAAACACCAGAATATCTGTGAGCATACTTCTGGGATTATCACTGAAGCAAGCACTCTGAATCTATGAATCTGCATGCCTCTCAGATAACTCCTAGTAGATCAAAGCAATAACATGAGAGAGAGGTAAGGAGAAGATCATCTGTGGTTTAATAGTGTTTTAGCCATATTATTATGGACTTAGAAAATGCTTGATTATTTTATTCATATTTTTAAGGATTACTGTATTCCCACGGTGTAATTATCACTTTGTATTAAAAAATTATACACACACACACACACACACATTTTCCTCTCTCTTAGGGCTTATAATTTAGTGAAAGAAGAGAAAGAGAAGAAAATTAGTAATAGAGTTTGTTAAGTACCATAGTAAAATAAGAAGTATATTTTTTGAAAACATGTAGGGAAATATCTACTTGCGTTATAAAGGGAGTGAAGAAATGTGTGCTCATGGAACATACATCTGAGATAACATCTGTGTTGGTTAAGAGTTGAGCGGCAGAGAAGAGGAATGGTTGGGTTGGAAGATGCTATGAGAAACTGCCCAGATCTTCCTTTTGGGACTTATTTTCCTACTGCTGACTGATAGCTTTCAGCTGTCAGGCCTTTCTGGACTTTCCCTTTAGAAGTCTATACTTGCCCAAGGTCATAGCCTATTCCCAAAGGCAAACGCCTCCATTGACTGGCCTCTGCAGGAACATAAAGACCTAGTCTACTGCCACAATAGGTAGCAACTCTGAAGAGCCTGCCTAGTGGCAGAACTCCCTATGGAGTCAGTTGTGGCCTTTGATGAGACTGTATCACAACCCAAGCTTTTAATCAACTCATTTCTCTTTCCTTTCATTCACTTCCCTCCCATTCCATAGCTTTTGATCCTAAGAGAAATCTTAAGAAAGTCTTTGTATTCTAATTGATGTCTCAGAAATCTGCTTCCTAGGGCACCTGGGTGGCTCAGTGGTTAAAGCCTCTGCCTTCAGCTCAGGTCATGATCCCAGGGTCCTGGGATCGAGCCCCACATCAGGCTCTCTGCTCAACGGGAGCCTGCTTCCTCCTCTCTCTATCTCTCTCTGCCTGCCTCCCTGCCTGCTTGTGATCTCTGTCAAATAAGTAAATAAAATCTTTTTTTTTTTTTTAAGATTTATTTATTTGACAGATAGAGATTACAAGTAGGCAGAGAGGCAGGCAGAGAGAGAGAGAGACGGAAGCAGGCTCCCAGCTAAGCAGAGAGCCCGATGCGGGGCTCGATCCCAGGACCCTGGGATCATGACCTGAGCTGAAGGCGGAGGCTTTAACCCACTGAGCCATCCAGGTGCCCCAGTAAATAAAATCTTTAAAAAAAAAAGAAATCTGCTTCCTGGGGAACCCAAAACTTTATTGGTTGGTGCCAGGAATGTTGTGAGAACAGAGGTGCTAAGATGAGACGAAGGAGGTGGACCACGTATCAGTTAACTGGCGGTGATGACTCCATCACTGAGTGAAATATGAATATATTCCATTCACATATATATAAATATATATAAAATATATATACAAAATAAAATTTTAATAGTTAAATTTTTATCACTGGTGAATTGGGAAGAGTATACCAGTTGTTTCTGTTATCTACTGCTATATAATAAATGACTCCAAAATTAAATGTGCTAGAATGGAATTTTTTGGATTTCCTTGGCTTACCGAGGTAGAGGTGCCACCGTGCTCTTTGTTTTATGGTGTTGGCCAGAGCGGCAATCTTCTAAAAGCTCATTTGGGCTAGATGTCTAAGATGGTGCTCACCTGGCTTGCAATTGGTGCTATCTGTTGGCTGGAAGCCCAGACTGGGCTGTGGATAAGTATGCCTATATGTGGTCTATATGTGTGGTTTGGGTTTCTCATGACATGTGGTCTAGGGTCAGAGAGAATGCAGACTGAGAGCAAGTGTTCCAAAGACCCTAGCAGAAGGAAAAAAGCTTCTTATAGCTGAAGTTTGGAATCTATGTAGCATGACTTCTACCATACTGTATTGGTCAAAAGCAAGTCATGAGGCCAATCCAGATTCAAGAGAAGAGGACCATGCAAGTTAGTGAATACTGGGAGATGTATTCCACTGGTGGGAGGGAGCATCTTTGGTGTCTAGCTACCATACTGGGGGCAATATATCAATTATTTGAGAAATATGTGTCTGTGTGGGTGTATGGCTATGTGTTTGTGTGTATAGAGGGAGGGATAATTATTATAACTATAAGGAAAGTTTAATAAGGTGACTGTTGCTAAGCACGATTGATATTTTGGAAAAAGATGTGAAAAGTAGGAAGTGTTTAATTAGCAATTAAACACTGGATATGAAATTCATGTGGTCTGCTTTGTAGTATATAAAGAGGCTTTCATTCCACTCAAAGGAAAGAAAAATCATTTTATCCCAAGGAAATACAGATACACAAAGTAAAGGATACAGGGGAAGTAGGCCCCCTTACATCCGCATTTATTTTTTAGTCTGGCGCATTGAAAATCCCAATGAACTCTGGAAAAAAACATTGGACTGTAAGTTCAACAATGGACTACTTATAAACTCAATATTAACCAGATATGATACCTTTGCTAGAGCAGATTAGCATGGCCTCAGGAACATGATATGTGGCCTTTGATCAGACTAATGCTTCTTTTTACATCTTGTCAAGAAGAGGGATCAGAAACAGTTTACATTCACTTGGAAGAGTGGAATATAATACATTTATGGCCCTGCCTCAAGACTATACTAACTCTCTCACCCACTATCATAGTGTAGTCTGAAGAAACCTGGACTGTCAGAAGACATGACACAGTGCCTATATTGATAACATGCTAATTGAACCAGATTATCAAGAAGCAACCAGTATATTGGGGGCATTGTTAAAATACATATGCTCTAGAAGGTGAGAAATGAATTCTATGAAGTTAGGTGGCTTACCACATTAGTTAAATATGGAATCCATTAGTCTGAGATATTTCATGACATCCTCTCCAAAGTAAGAACAGATCATTGCATGTCACAACTCCTTGCATGAAGAAGGAAGCGCAAAGCCCAGTGGACCTTTTTGGGTTACAGAGGCAGAGGGTCCAACTCTGAGGTTTACAGTATGCCCACATACCCACTGAGTGACCTGAAGAGCTGCTGGCTTTGATTAGGGACAAGAGCTGGAAATGGTTCTGCAGCATTTCAAGTTGCAGTTCAAGAGGCCTGATGTTTGGGCTGTATGACGAAGAAAATGTAACACTGGTGGTATTTGTGGTGAGAACAGATGCTATGTGGAGGTATGGTAAGCCTTAATGGGAGAACCGCCGTGCACCCTTTATGATGTTGGTGTAAGACCTTGCCATTGGCAGTGAGGAATCATACATTCTTTGAAAAATAATTGCCACATTGATAATGGGTTCTGATAAAGATGGAGGACTTGGCTATGGGTTATTCAGCGATCATGAACCACAGTTTCCCCTCATAAACTGGATTCTGTTATACTCATCAAGTGATAAGTTCTGCAAGCCTTGCAACAATCCATTGTAAAGTGGAAGCTGTGTGTTCGGGTTTGGGCATGAAAAAGGTTAGAGAGCACAAGTGAGCTGCTCAAGTGGGTGGCTCAGACTCTCATAATATCTTCCTGTCTTGTACCTATACCTTTCCCTTAGGGAAGATCACACCTATGTGAGCCCCATAGGAGGTCCCTTGTAACCAGCTGACTGAGAAAGAAACAAGCCAAACTTCGTTCTTGGATGAGTTAGCTGGTATGTTGGTAAGCAAAACAACAACAACAACAACAACAACTACAGTTGCCCCAAACCTCCCCAATCAGCAATGACATTGAAAGAAATCAGTTTGGATAAATTGTCACAATAGGCAGAGATTTAAGCAGAGTGAAAGGGGAAGTGGCTTATGGTTACAGTATATACATAGTTGTGGGCAGTGGCAAATGGCTGATAGGCCTGGAAGAAAGAAGTTGAGAAACCGAAGACAAGGAGATCTGGAGTAAAGGCTGTGTGGATGGACTTGTAGGGGTAAGCATACTTTGTATGAAGAGATTTGAATCACATTTTAATGCTCACCAAAGAGGATCAATTGACAGTGATAGGACTGATGTAAGGCCAATCTGAGGCATTAGCTTTGAGAAGATTGCAAGGGCCCGTTAAGCTCTAAGCAACCAGTATGTGCCTGCACACTTCCTGTTCCTTGTGTCAAAGGAAAATAGGCAAGAAGAGTTATTACCCTAACAGTGTTATTTGACTATGACCATCAGGAAAGAGTAGTACTGCTATCAAACAAGGGAACAGAGAGAAATATGTTTATAGTTAGGGTGATCCATTTGGGAGCTACTTGACCCCTCTTTGTTCCCTCATTTTTTTTTAAGATTTTAATTATTTATTTGTCAGAGAGAGAGAGAGAACACAGACAGAGTGGCAGGCAGAGGGAGAAGCAGGTTCCCTGCCAAGCAAGGAACCCGATGTGGGACTCAATCCCAGGATCTTGGGGTCATGACCTGAGCCGAAGGTAGACGCTTAACCAGCTGAGCCACACAGGCATCCCACCTTGTCCACTTTTGGTGAGAAATGGAAAAAACAGAGCAGTCGTGGAAACAGAAGTCCATGGCAACAAGGGACTCAGCTCCTCAGGAATTTGAGTCTAGATTACTACCAGGAAAGCCACCAAGGCTAGCAGAAGTGCTAGATGAGAAGAAAGGGAACCTAGAATAGATAGTAGAGAAGAGGAACAAATAGTAATTGTGGCTGCAAGGCCCTGTACTTCATCCTACTAACCTTATAAGTTATCTCAAGTAAAAACTCCCCTTCCCTACCCTCCCTCCCCTTTCCCTTCCCCAGGTATTCATCTTGAGAGCACTCTTTAGTAAACTTCTGCACACCAACCTTTATCTTTGACTCAGGGAAGTCAGTCTGCAGCAGCTAGCATTCAAGCAAGAGAGAACACTCTGAAGGCATGCTTGAGCAAGATGTATTCATTTTTTTCTAGAGCCAAAAAGGTGATTTAGTAGGGAAAGATGAAATTAGAAAGATAACCAAGGGCCTTGAAAGCCATTTTCATACTTTGAAAAGAGGATTGGGACAGGCAACAGTGACTGGCCCTCCTGAGTGCTTTAGCAAGTTAAATACTGAAAAATATATGTTGGGTTTAGCAACAAAGAGAGGGACTTGTTCTTACGTATTAATATTCTGAGGCAATACGACATTACTTTGATAGTAGGTGGACTCAGTGACCGTCAAGTTCCCTTCAAGTCCTTAAATTCTTTTTTTTTTAAAGAAGATTTATTTATTTGAAAGAAAGAGTATGTGCATGCATTCTTGCTTGCACAAATGGGAGGAGGGGCAGAGGGAAAGAATATTTAAGCAGACTCCCCACTGAATGCAGAGCCCATGAGGAGCTCAGTCTCAGGACCCATAAGATCATGACCCAAGCCAAAATCCGGAGTCGAATGCTTAAATGACTGAGCTATGCAGATGCCCTGTAAGCCCTTCAATTCTATGAAAGTATTTGAGTTGTGTGCAAGTATCTCAGCAAAGAGCTCAGCCTAAGAAATCAATAAATTGAACTCAAACTAATACTGCTCTGGATATACCTGGATTGTCAATAGCCAGAGCAACAGGTAGCTCTAGGAAACTCGTATTTTGAGGCTAAATATTTATTTATCCATAGTCACCTTTCTTTTTTTGATGCCATTCACTGCAAGTTCCAAAAATAAGGTTTGAGTCTAAAATCCATATATTTACTTTGGAAACACTTGGAATGCTGCTAAATTATTTTATTTATTAAATAACTAATTTTTATTGGCATTTGAGAAAAGTAGGAAAAAAACATTGTATTAGGCTTATTATGACCAACACTGCTCAAACTGAAGCACCATGGACCATGGGAAAAAGAACTAGAAAATATCCACAAAGAAGAATTTAGCACAGAGGATTAACTTAGAAGAAGCATATGTTGTGTCATTATATGAGCTAATTTCTTGCTTAATTTATTAATTTTCTACTCAATTACATTGTATACCTTTGCTGAATCTGTAGTTAAAATGTCCTGTCTGCAAAATGTTTTTATAATAAATATCCAAGCCCTCAGCTTGTTATTGTATTGAGAATAGATCGGTAAGTCTGTTATACTTTAAAAATTTACTTGCTTTTAAAAGTCAGATTTATTTCTCAATTCTATATTATGTATTGAGTTGTAGTGGTTTTATATCTTCCTGAGCTTTAAAATTTCCATTCTTTTTCCCATTTTTTATGTGTGGTACAGTTAGAAAAAAAATAATCTTAAAATGTAGAAAAATTTCTATTAACATGAAATACATGCTTAACCTAAAAAGTATAGGAATCATATGTCTGTGATATCAATAAGAGATCTAGTAAGTTGAACTCAGATCTATATTTCGGTAGATCATGCTATAGCAACTCACCAGTTTTCAAATATCCTATTTCTAATGATGACTAGAGAAACTTTATACACTAACATGAATAGAAAGACATTATTTTGTATTTCTTAGTGCTTTGAAGATCTTAAGTACTCTATAAACCTTCTATAATGAATTAGAAATTTCAGAACACTCCTTTGAAGTGTTAAAATCTAATAAGAGCAAAATTAAAGCAATGTAATAAAATTTCAGTTATCCAGAACATTTAGGGATTGAATTATTCAATGTAGCTCTTTCCTGAATATTTTCTCTCTTTAGGTACTGAACATTTTAATTTCAATAATGTCGGGTGGAGTTATTTTCTATAATGAAATATAACTTACCCAAGGTTTTAAATAATTAGGTTTTATTTTTATAAAAATAATGCTATAATAAGTAAAGAGAATTCAAGTAACATCCTAAAATTTATAATAAAAAGTAGACTCCTGTCTTTTCCAAACCCAGACAAAACTACCTACAAATATTTCAGCTACCTCTTCTGGCATTTATCTCCATCTATTTACATAGCATAGCTATACTGTTATTTCTTGATTTATGAAGTTTACATTTATTGTGCAAAAGTACACTTTATCTCATTTGTACCACTAACCTCTTAAACTATTTCCCCATTCGAGTCCCGCATCGGGCTCTCCGCTCAGTGGAGAGCCTGCTTCCCTTCCTCTCTCTCTGCCTGCCTCTCTTGTGATTTCTCTCTGTCAAATAAATAAATAAAATCTTTAAAAAAAAATCTTATCATGATTACATAAATATTATTCATAACAGGACCATGTGACATATACCACAATTTCATTTCCTTTTTGATCAAATATTTTACCTGCAGTTAGTCATTGCTTCAAATTTTCATTACTTAGTGGTCTATCAATTCAGTCCAAGCTTTCAAAATTTCTCAGTATGACCAAATCTATTGTCATATTTTAGTTTCTGTTTTTTTTTATTTTTGCAGCTTATTGAAGTATAATTTAAATACAGTAAACTATACAATTGGAAGCATCCAAATCAATAAATTTTGACATATGTATATACTTGTTAAATAACCAAGATAATGAGCATCTTTATTCAGCTTCTTTATAAACCTTCCTTCCTGCTAAACCATGTCCCTTCATAAGATAAACACTGGTTTAAAATTTTTTTAAGGAGCTCCTGGGTGGCTCAGTTGGTTATGTGGCTGCCTTCAGCTCAGGTCATGAACCCAAGGGTCCTGGGATTGAGCATCACATCAGGCTTCTTGCTCAGCAGGGAGCCTTCTTCTCCCTGTCTCCCTGATTGTGCTCTCTTACTATCTCTCTCTGTGTCAAATAAATAAATTAAATCTTTAAAATAAAGCAAAACAAAATAAAATAAATTTTTAAATTAAAACGTTATATAAATGGAATCATAATATGTCCACTTGTTTTGGGTGGCTTATTTTACTTGGGAAATTTATTTTGATATTTACGTGTATTGTAACATGTATCAGTAGTTCATTCTGTTTTATTACAGAATAGAATTCCATAGAATAGACACACGTAGTTTGTTTATCCATTCTTCTTTGATGGGCCTGGATTATTTCCCATTTTTGGAGAGGCTATGAATATTCATATATAAATCTTTGTGTAGATATATACTGTCATTAAGGTAATTAGCTACAAGTAGAATGATAGAATCCTATGGGAAGTATATGATTAATATTCAAAGAAATTAGCAAACTGCTTTTCCAAGTGATTGTTTCATTTTAAATTTCTGTTAGTAGTTATATAAGTTCTAGTCCTTTACTTCTCACCAAAATTTCCTCTGGTATAGTCACTCTTTTAAATTTTATCTATTCTGATAGGTATGTAGTGGAGTCTCACTGTGATTTTAATATGAATTTCCCTAGTGACTACTGATACTCAGCATTTTTTCATGTGTTTATTTGGCATCTATATGTCTTATTGGTGGTGTTCATTCAAATATTTTTCCCTTTATTGGAATATATTTTCTTATTATGAAGTTTTGACAGTTCTTTATATATTCTGAATACATGACCTTTATCAGAGACATGATTTATTTTGATTATGGTTTATTTTTTTTCCTGGTCTGTGGCTTATCTTTTCATTACCTTCACATTGTCTTTACAAGGGTAGAAGTTTGTGATTTTGATATAGTCCAATTTATATTTTTTTCTTACAGGGATCATGCTTTTGTTGTTGTATCTGAGAAATTGTTGCCTAACCCAAAGATGTAAGAGTTTGAGTATCAGGCAGTGTTTGTCTCATAGAATGAACTGAGATACATTCCCTTCTCTTCCATATAGCAAAAGCAGTTTTTTGTTTTTATTTTTGGTTTTGGGATTTTTTTTAAGAATGGTTATTATATTTCCTTAAATTTTTACTATAATTAACTATTAAATCTATATGGACTTCTCTTTAAACTTTATTATATAGCCATTATATATATTCTTCTGGTTTAAATTTTTCTTGTTCTTTTGTTTCTTAAGGTGAAAATTGAGATCATTTATTTGACTTTTCTTCATCTATATGTGTGTGTATATATATACACACACACACACACATACACACATATATATAAAATAATTGGTTCGAGGTCCTTTTTCTCTATTTTTCCAGATTGTATGTATGCCTGTGTATGTGTGTATATTCAATAAGAATGGCATGTGTTATGACAAAGTAATATGTAAACCATTAAAGGAGTATGATCTCAAACACAAGAGATTACATGTGGGTGTATAATGATTAGGTGAGATGTCTATGGACAACAGAATTATTTCAGGCTAAATGTAGTACTAAACCAGAACACTAAGAGAAGCAAGTCTTCAAGGAAATGCAATTTTTAACATAACTTTCCTATATGTTATCAATTACCTAAGAGAAATTTGACTTAAACATTAAATTTCTATTACCTTTATAAACAAAAATATGTAAAAATTAAGAAATAAATTTCTGAAGAGGAGTATTTTTATTTAAAAACCTATAGAATTGGGGTGCCTGGGTGGCTCAGTGGGTTAAGCCTCTGCCTTCGGCTCAGGTCATGATCTCAGAGTCCTGAGATCGAGCCCCGCATCGGGCTCTCTGCTCAGCAGGGAGCCTGCTTCCTCCTCCTCTCTCTGCCTGCCTCTCTGCCTACTTGTGATCTCTGCCTGTCAATAAATAAATAAAATCTTAAAAAAAAAAAAAACCTATAGAATCAAATCTTCTGCTTCCAGGAGGAGGAAGTAGACATACATTTTCCTTTACCTCCCACTAAGTTTAGCAAAAAAACCCTGGAAATTTATATAAGACCATCATAAGAAGAGTCTGAAAGGTGATAGACTAGCTATGTACCTTGGAGCCCAAGGTACAATATGATGGTGAGTTCCTTGGGTTTTCTTTTTGTTCCTAAATTTGGTGCTGAATGATCTGGCAACCCCAAATGCCACAGAGTACAGATGAAAAAAGCCCCAACAGAAACATACTCTCTAGAGCCAAATGACCAGGAAAGTGACAGCCAAGCAAAACAGAAAACTAAACAAATACTCTAAAATAGTCAAATACAAGAGTAAGAGTTTTGGTCCTCTCCCTACCCTATGCCGTAAGAGTGCTGAGTAGGGAGCCTAGACTTCTATATTTGCCAGGTGATAATGAAGTACTTCAACCATCTTTCCAGGGTATCAGAGAGAAGGCTAAGTAGATAGACTTTCATCTTCATCAGGCAGTAATGAGATCCATCTCTGTTATAGTATCAGTAGGAACCTATGGGAAGCTTAGACTTCCACCATACTAAGCAGTAATAAGACGGCCCTCTTTTCCCTCCTTGGTGGTGACAGAGGGGGTGTAGTGGATACTCAGGACTTTTTCTACCACCCAGTCGGTGGTAATCAGGCTGTACCCTCTCTATGTTGTGTCATTGGATGCCACAAGGGGAACAGTAAAGAGGCACTCATATACCAGGAAAGACCTTAATAGTATGTGAGACTTCAATCCTTGCTCAGCAGTCACAAAGAGCCACCCTACCTCTTTGTCAACAGAGGCCAAGCAGTAACAAGGACTTCTTCATCCAGCTGGGAGTAGTAAGGGGGCATCTTATCCTCTCCTTGATGGAGCAGTGACAGAGAAAGCTATTAAACCAGTTTAAATAAGATCCAGGGTCTCAAACATAATAACCCAAATGTTCATGTTTCAGTCAAAATCCTTTTGTCATACCAAGAAACAGACAGAAATAAAATTTAATGAATTGAAAAAAGATCAAGAGATGCCAACATTGAGATGACAGACATGTTAGAATTATATCATCTGACAAAAAGTTGAAAACAGCTATCATAAAAAAGCCTCAATGAGCAATTACAAACACAATTGAAACAAATGTAAAAATAGGATCAGGAAAAAAATTTAAACTATAGCAAAGAAATAAAAGAAATTTAAAAAATCATGGAATTTTAGAGCTAACAAGCACAAGAACTAAAATTTTAAAAATGAATAGATGTTATCAATAGCAGAATAAAAGAAGAGAGGAAAGATCAGTGTACTGTTAAAATGAATGTACCAGTAGACTGATATATATGTTTATATAATAAAATATCTATAGCAACTAGTGAAAAAAAGATTCATTTAATTCACAGGAAGGCAGGAAAAGTATGAAAAATAGCAACAACTAACAAAACAAAACAAAATCAAAATGGCCAACTTAAATCTTAATATGTCAATAAGTTTTTTATATATAAATGGTTTAAATACACCAATTAAAAGACAGAGATTCTCAGAGTAGATTAAAATATGTGACTCCACTATCTGTTGTGTACAAGAAATTCATTTCAAATAAAACAATACTGACAGACTGGAAGTGCAGGGATAGAAAAATATATGTTGTGCCAACACTCATAGGAGGAAGTAAAATGATATTTGAAGTGCTCATAGAAAAAACTACCAGTCAAGAATACTATACCCATAAACGTATAAACTTAAAAAAAAAAAAAAAAAGAATGCTACACCCAGTAAAACTTTCCTTCTGAAATGAAGGAGAAATAAAGACATTCCTAGCAAACTGATATAGTAAACTGAGGGAGTTCATCACCATAAGACTTGTCTTACAAGAAATGCTAAAGAAAACTCTTCAAGTTAAAAAATAAGAATTCTAAGTCCAACATGAAAATTTGAAAGCATTAAACTCACTGCTAAAGGTAAATATATAGGTTAATTTCAGAATGCTCAGATGTAGTAATGGTGGTATGTAAATCACTTTTAATTCTAATGTAAAATGAAAAGACAAAAGTATTAAAAAATAACTACAATCACAATAACTTGTTTAAAAAGGTGTAAAATATGATGTCAATGGCATAAAATATGGCAAAGGGGACTAAAAGTGTAGTTTTTGTGTGTGATAGAAATTGAGTTGCTATAACTTTAAAATAGACTGTTTTAACAGTGAGATGTTTTATATAAACTTCATTTTATAACCTCAAAGAAGAAACCTCTAGTAGATACACAAAAGATAAAGAAAAAAGAACCTGAACATACCACTCCAAAAAAAAAAAAAATACACAAATCATAAAGGAGATAGCAATAGAGGAAGAAAGGAACAAAGGGACTACAAAACAGTCAGAAAACAATGAATGAAATGATGGTAATAAGTCTATACTTGTAAACAATTATTTTAAATGTAAATAGATTAAATTCTCTAATCAAATGACAAAGTACCTGAAAGTTTAGATTAAAAAACAAAAACAGGAAAATAAGACCCAACTGTATACTGCCTACAAAAGACTCACTTCAGCTGTATGGGCACACGTAGAATGAAAGTGAAGGGATAGAAGAAGATATTCCATGCAAATGGTAACCAAAACAGAGCAAGGGTGACTATATTTATATGAACAAAATGGACTTTCAGTCAAAACTGGTTACTGATGATGAAGGAGTCAATTAATCAAGAAAATATAACAATAGGAATCTAAAAGAAAAGCAAACTCATAGAAATAGAGAATAGATTGCTTGTTGGCCAGTGGGGACGATGTGGGGAAAACAGGTGAAGATGGTCAGAGAATAAAACTTTTATAAGATGAAAAAGTTATGGGGATATGGGACAATACTATACAGTACATTTGAAAGTTGATACCTGAAAATAAGACTTAAAATTTCTTAATACATACACACAGACAGTTGTAATTATGTGAGGTGTTGAATATTTTAACTAACCCGATTGTGCACATCGTTGTGCAAAATATGCATATATCGAGTCATCATGTCAAACGCTTTAAACTTACACAATATTCTATGTCAATTATATCTCAGTAAAGCTGGGAAAGAAATAATTCTAAATATGTATGCCCCAAACATTGGAACACCTAAATATTAATAGAAAATATTAACAAAACGGAAAGGAGAAATAGACAGCAATACAGTAATACAGTACCCTTACTCTCAGCAATGGATTGATCATCCAGACAAAAAATCAGCATGGAAATATTAGATTTTAAGAACATTGTATTACAAATGGACCTGACAGACACCTGCATATCATTCCATCCAATAGCAACAAAATGCACATTCTTTTCAAGCACATATGAAGTATTCTTCGGGATAGATCATATGTTGGACCATAAAACAGGACATAAGGAAGTTAAGAAGATTGAAATAATATCAAATATCTTTTTTTTTTGATAATGAAAGTCTAAAAAAAGTCAATAGCAGGAAGAAAATTGGAAAATACAAATATGTAGAAATTAAGCACACTCCTAAACAACCAATGAGTAAAAGAAGAAATTAAACGGGACATCAAAAAGTATCTTGAAACAAACAAAAATGAGAATGCAACATATCAAAACTCATGGGATATGGGAAAAGCAGCTCTAGAGGGAAGTTTATTCAATAAAAACCTACATAAGACAAAAGAAATATCTCCAATAAACAACATAACTTTACATCTCACAGAGCTAGGAAAAGAACAAATTAAGCCTTCAGTTAGCAGAAGGAAAGAAATCATAAAGATTAGAGCAGAAATAGTGATTAGACACAAAATAGAAAAGATCAATGAAACTAAGAATTGGTTTTTGAAAAGATAAAATTGAGAAATCCTTAGCTAACCCAGAAAAAAAAAAAAAGAGGACCCAAATAAAATTACAAATAAAAGAGAACACATTACAGCTGATGTCACAGAAATACACAGGATCACAGCAGATTAATAGCTATAGTATACAACAAACAACCTAGAAAATATGGATAAATTCCTAGAAACATGCAACCAACCATGACTGAGTTATGAAGAAATAGGAAATTGGAGCAAACCAATTTGAAGGTAGTCAGAGGGTAAACACATTGAAGCAATAATCAAAATACCTACGGACAAAATAAAGCCCAGTCATAGTTGGCTCCATGGATGAATTCTTCTTAATTTAATTTTATTTTTTCAATGTCCCAAGATTCATTGTTTATGCACCACACCCAGTGATCCACGTAATACATGCCCTCCTTAATACCCACCACTAGGCTCACCCATCCCCCCTCTCCCTCCATTCCAAAACCTTCAGTTTGTTTCTCAGAGTCCACAGTCTCTCTTGATTCATCTCCCCCTCTAATCCCCCCCTTCACTTTTCCTTTCCTTCTAACGTCCTCCATATTACTCCATATTATTCCTTATGTTCCACAAGTAAGTGAAACCATATGACAATTGACTTTCTCTGCTTGACTTATTTCACTCAGCATAATCTCCCCCAGTCCTGTCCATGTTGATACAAATTTGGGTATTCATCCTTTCTGATGGCTGCATAATATTCCATTGCATGTATGAACCATATCTTCTTTATCCATTCGTCTGTTGAAGGGCATCTTGGCTCTTCCCACAGTTTAGCAATTGTGGCCATTGCTACTATGAACACTAAGGTACATATGGCCCTTCTTTTCACTGCATCTGTATCTTTGGGGTAAATACCTAGTAGTGCAATTGTATCAAACATTTAAAGATCTAACATCAGTCCTTTTCAAGCTCTTCCAAAAAATTGAAAAGGAGGAGAAACTTCCAATTTCATTTTGTGAGGCCAGCATTATAGTCATACCAATGTCAGATAAGACACTGCAAGAAAAGAAAATTACAGGTCAATATCCCTGATGTACATACATGCAAATATCCTCAGCAAAATACTAGCAAAAAGAATTCTACAATACATTAAAAGGATCATATATCACAGTCAAGTAGGATTTATCCCTAGGATGTAAAGATGACAGTTTAACATATGCAAATAAGTAAATGTGATGCACTACATGAACAAAATGAAGGTTGAAAATAGATGCTAAAAAGCATTTGACAAAATTTCAATATCCTTGTATAATGATTTTGTTAGGCCGAATTGAATAGCAAAATCCAAATATAGGCTGTTTGCAAGAGATTCACCTTAAATGCCAAGATGTATAAAATTTGAAAGCAAAAGAATATTAAAAAGATATACTAACCAAAATAGAATCAGCTAAGTTATAATATTAGTCAAAGTAAACCTTAATGAAGAGATAGCAGTAAAAACAAAAACAAGAATGACATAATATTGGGTGAATTCATCAGGAAGAAATAATAAACCTTAATTATATGCATCTAATATCATCATTTAAGTTACAAAGCAAAATCTGACAAAAATAAGAGGAGAAATACATAAATACACAATAGTAGATTTTAAACCCAACTCTCAGTAACTAACAGGATAAGCAGGGTAAAAAAAAATCATTAAAGACAAAAGATTTGAATTTAGGAGTCCTAGCAAACCTTCAGTTCTGTGTAAGTACACGAGCTAAGAACATTTAATAGTATCTCTAAGAGTAAAACTAAGGCATGCTTCTGAGAATCTGAATTTTCTCCAGTTGTTTGTAAGATTCCCTTGTTTATGCAATTTCTTTTTTTAAAAAAGATTTATGTATTTGAGAGAGAAAGAATGTGTGCGCAGACGCGCGCGCGCACACCCACCCACCCACACACACACACACACACACACACACGCAAGCAAGCAAGTGGGGGGAGGGCCAGAAGGAGAGAATCTTCAAGTGGACTCCCCACTGAGCATGGAACCCAGTGAGGGGTTGGATCTCAGGATCCATGAGATTGTGACCTAAGCTGAAACAAGAGTCGACTGCTCAACCAACTGAGCCACCTTGCAATGCAATTTCTTTATCAAAGAACCTAGATTTACACAGAATTCTGTTAAAATGTTCTCAAAGAGATCTATGGGATATTGCACCACAGTCTTCTGCAAGCAACATTAGGCTCCAAGACAAGCCATATTTTAGTCTATAGCCATCCATAGTCAAGTACCTTGATCGTAATTTCCCATCAATAGAATTTCATTGCAATTCAAACTGTCGATATTATGGCAACTGACATAAAATGGAGGCTTCTTTTCCATGCTGTGAGTCAAGGTTGGCTCAGGAACAAAGCCTATTATAATCTGCCCAATCTTACCTACTGGTATTTCCCAAAGTAACTTCATTACTACTAAATATAATAAGAGAATTAAAAATGTATTAGCAACCTCTATGTGGCAGATACCATGCCAGTGAACAACAAAGAGATAAATTATCTCTAATAGTCATTCAGAATTTTAAAGGAGTGTACAGCTTTTAGCAGAGTATTCATAATTGATGCTCAGTAAAAGTATATCGATTGAATAAACTACTTATTAAAGGATACTTTATAAATGTAATTGAATAAAATTGTATTGGACAAAATCAAGAATGCAGGTACTATATTTACTGTTTACAAAGATGAGTGTGTTCACCTTGGCAGAAGATCTCACTCTAGCCCAGACATAAAAGCTCTTGAAGCCCTATGAGGCATATTACAAAGTGAAAGTCCCCTGTGCCATTTTGATTGATTGATTGCTTGATCAATTCCTTTTTTTATTCAACAAATATTTATTGTGTATTATGTATCAAGCATTAATGTGTCAATGACTAACAATGACAAACCTCTAGCCCCCTAGATTTCATAGAGTTCACATTTTAGTTTGGGAGGCCAAGATTTTAAAAAATTCCTCTCAACTTAAAAAACAATTAATTATGTAATTGTGATTGTAGTAAAGTGCTACCAAGAAATATAGGGCTATATAGGATATAGGATTTTATTTATTTATTTATTTATTTGACTTGTTTGTCTATTTAATATTATTATTATTTTTAATTGTATGAGACATTATAACCAGGGATTTGGCAGTGGAGGATGGGGAGTGTATTGTGCATGTCACAGAATGGTTATTGAAGGCAGTATATTTGAACCACACTGTGATGATAAATTAGATGAAGTAGAAGGGGATGGTCATGTATCCCAGAATGGGAGAACAGCCTTTGTGCAAAAGACTTATCCCTTCCCTAACAAATATAGTGTACTTCATAAATGAAACTGAATGTGACTATAGAGTCAAGTGGTAGAGTGGAAAAAACTGTATCCAGATCATGACAAGCTTTTAGGAAATGGTAATGATTTTCTTCTTTATCCCCAGAGAATAGAAAGCCTCCAAAGGAATTTAAATAAAGGAGTGAAAGTTTTTAAAGGATTATTCTGGATTGACTCAGGACAAGTATATGCAGGGATGCCATTGTTTCCCACTGACCATAGAGTAGGAAAAGCTCTCTAATGACCTGGACTAGCATGGTCAATGTGGAAATACAGAAAAATCTCTTCATTCAAGGAGTATTTAGTATGTAGAACAGGAAAAAAAGAAGAAAAAATCAGTCCTTGATTGGACATGAGGGGTGAGGAAAGGGAGAAGTCATGTCTAGGACTATGGTTTCTCTGGCTTCATGGTGGTGCTACTGTTCTAAGAGATTCTCAGCAGTGGAAGGAAAGCAGGCTGTGAGAGGAAGATGATGCTGACCAGTGTGAGCTGCCTTTGGGACTTCTAAGCAGAGATATTGGCAGTTAACATATTTCATCTAAAATTCAGAAGGAAGTTATGGGTAAGAAATAAGTTGTTAGATAATCAGATGGCATTGCCTAGGGCATAAATATGGAAGTAAAGCAAGTTTGTTTTGGAACTTTGAGGAACTTTTTTACTAAAAGACCAAACAGAAAGGAGGAGCAGGTAGACACATAATGAAAGTGACATTTGTAGGAGAGAACCTGTGGGTATGGTGTCTTCTAAGGCAAGGGGAGAGGGTTTTGAGAATACAGAGTGGTAAGTGCTATTCCTCAGAATGAAGTTTTCTCATTATAGTTGAGGACGGTTTGCTTAATGTTCTCTTTGAAATGCTAATGTTACCTGACTCTGCTTAGAGTGATGGTCTACTTGCTGCAGGTGATAAGAAATAAAATCCTTGAGAGCTGATGACTTTATATTGCTAAGAGTGCATGGTGCCAAATCTATTCTAGAATAACATTTATCTCTTGAATGGTATAATTTAGGATGTCTTCATTTAATTCACTGCTAATGTTGTATTAGAAGTTAATATGACTTGTCAGTGCATTATTGTATTCACATTGAAAAGAATTCTTTCTGACATTAAGTATGAGCATCTGAAAGTCTGAATGTGTTCAGAATCATGCATAAATACAAGTATTACATGATCAGTTACTTATATAGAAAATTCTCATTCACTCCCCATTCAGAAAGCATTTCTTAATTGCCTAATATATGCCACCAGTTATTAAATGCTGGGGATGAAAAAAATCATCTTAAAACACATTTCCTGTAAACCATCACACTGTTGGGAAAAATATATGTGTGATGGGGAGAAGAGGTTGAACCTGCCAAGATAGGTCAGAGCTGGATTGTGAAGTACTTTGAGAACAAAGCATAACATCACCATTTAGGGTAACCAAATAATTAATGAGGAAAATGTCTCTTTTATAGACAATTTCTAGCTAATAAATCAAGAAGAAATGATAAAATATCACCATCGTGCTTGTAATACCTCATTGATCTTTCAAAGGCTGTTAACATAAAAAAGAGATGAGTCATTCTTATGTACTTCTTAATGCAAGTATATGAGACAATCTATGAGATTTTCTTGCCTAAAATATAGAATCTGAAACAGATCACACCACTAGATCTGACCACCAATTTACAGGAAATGCATAGCAAACAAACAAACATGTTAAATAATATCATGGAAATGCAATCAGAAAATCCTAGACAGAACAAATACTCCATCTTCTTCAATGACTACCGCAATAACAATGTGAGTAAGGAAAGGATGAGTGAACACTCCTAGAATAAAACAGGCTTAAAAAACATAGAAACAGTTGTAATTTACAGTCCCTATTTAGACCCTGATTCAAACTGTCAAATAAAAATGTACACAACAATCAAAGAATAATGAACACTGTTGGATTTGTTGCAATTGAAAAATTACAGTTTGTTTTTAAGTGTGACAATGTTTCATAATCTGTTTTTTTAAAGACTTCCTTTTTTGTATCATTTAGAGTTGAAATGCTATACTGCTTGGAATTTGTTTCAGTATAATCAGGGATAGGAAAAAGATGAAAATAAGTTGGTCATGAGTTGTGAACTGTTGAAATCGGCTGATGGACATGTGAGGTAATTTTGTTATTTTCATTACAGTTTCATTACAATTTTGTTGTTATTTCATTCTATAGGTTTGAAAGTTTCCATAATAAAAAAGTAAAAAAAAAAAAAAAACAAAAAAAGAAGAAGAAGAAGAAGAAAGAAAGTTCCTAATCAGAGAAAGTAAGGAAGGAAAAGAGAAGAGGTTTCTGATGGCAGCAAGCTGAAACTATTTCAGCAGCTGATATAGAAATGTGGATAAATATGATGCGGGATTAGTCCAATATTTTGATGATGGACCCAGTGACGTGGAAGAGTTTGCCAGGCTTCAGTTAGAACCATGTCAATGGAGGAGGTGAGAAGACTCTAAGGCGAGAGTCCTGGGCAATCTGATGATGAGATTAATCAGTTTGCAGAGAAGCAAATATCCCAGAGTTCCTTTTACTAACAATTTTGGGATTCCGCTACGATATCCAAAGTGAGCTCTCCAGCAAAAAGTTGAGGAGAGTCATGGGAACAAAACAATCTTTAAAAAAAAAAAAAAAAGTTTACCCAGTTGATTTGGAGGGGTGAACTCAGCCCCACTAGCAACCCCAACCACCCCTCTCCACCCTCTCCACCAGCCCTTCCTTCTGACCTATCCCACATGGAACAAGAAACCGTCTGTTGGATAGTTGCTAGTTGTTCTTCTTTTCCTTTTCTTCCTGAAACTGCTAGGTTGGTTTGTTTTATTATAGAAGTGGTTCTACAAGACAAGAGGACTTAGGGGACAGTTTGGAAAGATTAGCAAGAGGATCAATTTTATTAGAAGTAACGATGAAGAGAAATGTGTTGAGGAAAAAGGGGGGAAAGTAGAGTTTTTGGAGGAAGGGAACCTTGAGGATAAGCTAGAGATGATTAAAAGGAATTGTATACTTTTCTAAGTCAGAAACCATTATTTTATCCTGCCATCTTTCCATCAAAATAACAAACAAAAACATGTGTCATCTGTTAATGCTCCGGGGTTAGATTTGTGTCTGATTGTTTTTATGCCAGGTTGTGCTGAGAGGTTTTAAGGGCAGAGCAGAGGAGCATGAGGATTTTCTTTTCCAGTGGGCTTCTGTAAATGGGTGCTTTCAGAGGGAATTGGAGAGAGAGAGAGACATGCATTTGTATTAAGGGTATTTTATGCTGGACTTGAGCCTTCCATTTTTCTTATTACTATGTTTATTTGCTATAAAGAAGAAGACAGAATTTCTACCAAATTTTATATATTTAAAAAATCCAAAAAGCATGTAGAACAATTGTAAGAAAAATGTGGGAGTTGTATAATATTTCCAGCAGGAACATGGCACTAGATTTTGAAGATTCCATAGTGGCATTAGACAGGGGACCAGGTTGAGTAGACAGTTGTGTTCTGGAGATTGGAGTTGTGTAAAAACATGGTAGGATATGTACTTGGCCATGTCTGCAGCACTTTGAAATATATCATGCCCCTTTTGTAGATAAAAATAAAAAGAAAGTGGTATTTGGACAAGTATTTGACACAGTCAGTGCTTGATAGATAGGGTTATCATCATTGTCACCGTCTTTGTCTCCTTTGTCATAAATCACGAAAACCAGTTGAGAGAAAAAAGTAGACACGGGGAAACACCATATGGACAGGGGCGGCTTCAGTGGCCAGAGCTTGCTGTGCTACATCAGAATGTTCCAACACAGTGGGTAGGATGCTCTGCTCTTTCGGTCACTTTCCCTAGGATTGGCAGCTGCAGTGTCTACCTCCTGCCAGGAGATGCTCTCAGTTATCTCCAGTGGGGCAGAGGGAACAGGAGGACCCATGTAATGTTGACAGAAATTATCTCTAAAAAGAGCAATTCATGGCGGTACAGCAAATAATCTGGCATGGGAGGAGAAATGAAATATCAGCCTGCAAGTACATTAAGTAGGGACAGAGGAAGGCTCAGAGAAGGGTGAGAGTGTACTTGAGCCTGAATTGGGTATGATTAATTCCGGAGAAGCACAGACTTCTCACTTGTGGGGCACGGTTATTTGAGAAAGACTCAGGTGATAGCTAGAAAGGAGGACATTACTGAAATTGGCTTTATAATTAAAATATGGGAAGATTGGCACATTTCTACAGGGAAAAAGAGGTCGGAGTTTCACATTAGGTTCTCATAAAACAGCAAATACAAATGTTGTGAAGGCTTATGCTTGGAATAACATTTTCAGTAACAATGGAGCACATTTTAGAACAGATGATCTCAAGATTGTAAGCCACGCAGAGGTGAGATCCATGAGCCTTCTCTTGTATCCTCCCAGTGATTTCAGTATAGGCAGGAAGGTAATGGATAGTCAAGGATTTTTAAATTAAGCATAACGATGACCGGAAAGGAAATTAGATTGGAGCCCTTTTCTTGATATGGCTTATTGCTAGCCAGTCTTTTGACATAGCAATCATTCCTTCATTAGTAAAATGAGCAAATTGGGCCAGATATTTTCTTCCATGTTATCATTTGTGATTCTAAGAGGAATTAGATATAAATAGGACCTGATGGGCATATACACACTCACCAAAACAAAGCATCTAACCTAGAATACATTTTCCCTGTGAAAATGAGCCACCATAAATAAAATGTTGAATTTTTATACTTAAGGCAAAAATGTCTGTGTCATAAACAATATAGTTCTCCCAGTCTATCCTCCATGGCTTTGCCCAGATACCCCTTCTGGCTGATGTACCTACCCCCTAGTTGTTTGAAATGTCTGAGCTAATAGCTCACAGCTGCCTCCTTCACTGGGGCTTTACCCTTGGCTGTAGGAACTGATTCAACCAAGGTGATGCCCTCTTAGAGGGAGCTGCACAAGGCCCCATACTGGCTGCTAGGGAGATTAAGACCAACCACCTTGCTTTTTCTTATGCGCCATTCCATCCTTGGAGCCCCAGCTGCAGCTACCTTGCAAGTTAGCTTCTCCCACTGCCCAGTCCCACTATCTTTTTTCCTTATTGCTGTAGCTCTCAAGGGTACTCCCTGGTTAACCTTCTGCATGCAAGTCTCTATCTCAATGCCTGTTTCCAGAAAACATGATCGAATACACAATGTCATCAAATGTATCTGTTTGTTCACCTTAACAGTGGACATCTGCAAATAGACTTCAGGCTCCTTCTTGGGTTCTCAAATGCCCATGCGTATGTGTTGTCAACTGAGAAAAGAAGCAGGGCTAAAGTAAAGCACAAGCATTTATTTGGGGTCTTAGAATTGCAATTCAGAGAGCACAGATTAAGTAGCAGCACAAATTGTTTCCCACTAGGGAATAAGAATCAAGGGCTTTTTTTTTTTTTTTTTTTTTAAGACAAAGGGGAATGCTCCTATATGCTTACACAGAATTTTGATTGGTATTGGTGGCAGAAAACTAATTTTGGCCAAACATAATTGGTTGCTAAGGCTACCACTAAGCAAAAGTCTGTTACTATAGCAAGTTGCAGAGGTTTTTGCAGAGTCCTTGGAATATGTACAGTTTGGCCCAGTTGAAAAGTTCATGGTTCCATCCAGTGAGGACATGCATAATAAGGCCCATCTCCTTAATGGGCCTCCCCACTCCATTTAAAACCCTCTGACAGAAGGGACTCCAGTTCATTTCGCCTTTCACAGTGTCATTCCTTGTGTCACCCGAGACAGTAGTTTCAATACGAGCCTTGAACCATCTCAGATGAGATAATACTTTATTCGCCTCAACCTGGAGTTTGTGAAAATGAAGTTTGAGCCCTTTCTTGTTAGATCAAGTGTGTAGTCACGTAGACATGGGATAAATCTGGGGCTTGAGGACTTCATGATGACATGCTTACCTCTGCAGCAGTATGTTAGGATAATTGAGAGAATAGTGTGTTTACATAAGGTTCTCTAATCCCCATAGATGGATGGAAAATGTACATAAAACCTATGCATCTGGAAGCCTTCTTTCACAGATGAGAGGGGAGACAAGTAGGACAGAGAAAGAAAAATTCTCAGAGCTTAACAAAACAACTGATCTCAGCCTTCTCTCTGGTAGTAGAAGGAATGCCTTCCCTTCATAAATGGACTGAAGGCAAATATAATCATAGGTGTTTCACTCATTTGTGTGTTCCAACTGAACTTTTAATTCTTTTGGAATGCAGAGTTTTCTTAACCAAAAAGTAAGAGAGAAGAGGAGAAAAAGAAAAAAAGAAAATTTTGACCCTGTAGAAGGGAGCCAGTATAACATGTACAAATAAGTTTTAAAATGCTTGATGTGACCTTTTTCTATGTAGATTTTTCATGACAGATGCAATAGTATCTATTGTTCAACCCTTTAGGTTTTTGAAATCATAGGGAATTAGAGTAGGACATGGTTGAATATGAGGAAATATTTTGGAAGCCATGACAAATTGCATTGTTAGAGCCTCTTAGGATGTCCATGACGTCAAAGGCAAAACAGCCTCTTTCAATTTTGGTCATTATTTGAACTCCAATTAATTATTTTTATTTTGGTAATTTAGAGCAAAAGCAGATCTACTTACTATTTTTTTAAATTTTTTTCCATTTTATTTATTTTTTCAGCGTAACAGTATTCATTGTTTTTGCACAACACCCAGTGCTCCATGCAAAACGTGCCCTCCACATTACCCACCACCTGTTCCCCCAACCTCCCACCCCTGACCCTTCAAAACCCTCAGATTGTTTTTCAGAGTCCATAGTCTCTTATGGTTCGCCTCCCCTTCCAAATTTTTTTTTTTTTATAAACATATAATGTATTTTTATCCCCAGGGGTACAGGTCTGTGAATCGCCAGGTTTACACACTTCACAGCACTCACGATAGCACATACCCTCCCCAATGTCCATAACCCCCTCCCCCTCTCCCAATCCCACCTCCCCCCAGCAACCCCCAGTTTGTTTTGTGAGATTAAGAGTCATTAATGGTTTGTCTCCCTCCCAATCCCATCTTGTTTCATTTATTCTTCTCCTATCCCCCTAACCCCCCATGTTGCTTCTCCATGTCCTCATAGCAGGGAGATCATATGATAGTTGTCTTACTCCGATTGACTTATTTCACTAAGCATGATACGCTCTAGTTCCATCCACGTCGTCGCAAATGGCAAGATTTCATTTCTTTTGATGGCTGCATAGTATTCCATTGTGTATATATACCACATCTTCTTTATCCATTCATCTGTTGATGGACATCTAGGTTCTTTCCACAGTCTGGCTATTGTAGACATTGCTGCTATAAACATTCGGGTACACGTGCCCCTTCGGATCACTATGTTTGTATCTTTAGGGTAAATACCCAGTAGTGCAATTGCTGGGTCATAGGGTAGTTCTATTTTCAACATTTTGAGGAACCTCCATGCTGTTTTCCAGAGTGGTTGCACCAGCTTGCATTCCCACCAACAGTGGAGGAGGGTTCCCCTTTTTCCACATCCTCGCCAGCATCTGTCATTTCCTGACTTGTTCATTTTAGCCATTCTGACTGGTGTGAGGTGATATCTCATTGTGGTTTTGATTTGTATTTCCCTGATGCCGAGTGACGTGGGGCACGTTTTCATGTGTCTGTTGGCCATCTGGATGTCTTCTTTGCAGAAATGTCTGTTCATGTCCTCTGCCCATTTCTTGATTGGATTGTTTGTTCTTTGGGTGTTGAGTTTGCTAAGTTCCTTATAGATTTTGGATACTAGCCCTTTATCTGATATGTCGTTTGCAAATATCTTCTCCCATTCTGTCAGTTGTCTTTTGGTTTTGTTAACTGTTTCCTTTGCTGTGCAAAAGCTTTTGATCTTGATGAAATCCCAATAGTTCATTTTTGCCCTTGCTTCCCTTGCCTTTGCCGTTGTTCCTAGGAAGATGTTGCTACGGCTGAGATTGAAGAGGTTGCTGCCTGCATTCTCCTCAAGGATTTTGATGGATTCCTTTCTCACATTGAGGTCCTTCATCCATTTGGAGTCTATTTTCGTGTGTGGTGTAAGGAAGTGGTCCAATTTCATTTTTCGGCATGTGGCTGTCCAATTTTCCCAGCACCATTTATTGAAGAGGCTGTCTTTTTTCCATTGGACATTCTTTCCTGCTTTGTCGAAGATTAGTTGACCATAGAGTTGAGGGTCGATTTCTGGGCTCTCTATTCTGTTCCATTGATCTATGTGTCTGTTTTTGTGCCAGTACCATGCTGTCTTGATGATGCCGGCTTTGTAATAGAGCTTGAAGTCCAGAATTGTGATGCCACCACTTTGGCTTTCTTTTTCAATATTCCGTTGGCTATTCGAGGTCTTTTCTGGTTCCATATAAATCTGAGGATTATTTGTTCCATTTCTTTGAAAAAAATGGAGGGTATTTTGATAGGGATTGCATTAAATGTGTAGATTGCTTTAGGTAGCATGGACATTTTCACAATATTTATTCTTCCAATCCAGGAGCATGGAACATTTTTCCATTTCTTTGTGTCTTCCTCAATTTCTTTCATGAGTACTTTATAATTTTCTGTGTATAGATTCTTAGCCTCTTTGGTTAGGTTTATTCCTAGGTATCTTATAGTTTGGGGTACAATTGTAAATGGGATTGACTCCTTAATTTCTCTTTCTTCTGTCTTGTTGTTGGTGTACAGAAATGCAACTGATTTCTGTGCATTGATTTTATATCCTGACACCTTACTGAATTCCTGGACAAGTTCTAGCAGTTTTGGAGTGGAGTCCTTTGGGTTTTCCACATATAGTATCATATCATCTGCGAAGAGTGATAGTTTGATTTCTTCTTTACCAATTTGGAAGCCTTTAATTTCTTTTTGTTGTCTGATTGCTGAGGCTAGGACTTCTAGTACTATGTTGAATAGCAGTGGTGATAATGGACATCCCTGCCGTGTTCCTGACCTTAGCGGAAAAGCTTTCAGTTTTTCTCCATTGAGAATGATATTTGAGGTGGGTTTTTCATAGATGGCTTTGATAATATTGAGGTATGTGCCCTCTATCCCTACATTTTGAAGAGTTTTGATCAGGAAGGGATGCTGTACTTTGTCAAATGCTTTTTCAGCATCTATTGAGAGTATCATATGGTTCTTGTTCTTTCTTTTATTAATGTGTTGTATCACATGGATTGATTTGCGGATGTTGAACCAACCCTGCAGCCCTGGAATAAATCCCACTTGATCGTGGTGAATAATCCTTTTAATGTACTGTTGAATGCTATTGGCTAGTATTTTGGCGAGAATTTTTGCGTCTGTGTTCATCAAGGATATTGGTCTGTAGTTCTCTTTTTTGGTGGGATTCTTGTCTGGTTTTGGGATCAAGGTGATGCTGGCCTCATAAAATGAGTTTGGAAGTTTTACTTCCATTTCTATTTTTTGGAAGAGTTTCAGGAGAACAGGAATGAGTTCTTCTTTAAATGTTTGGTAGAATTCCCATGGGAAGCCGTCTGGCCCTGGGCTTTTGTTTGTTTGGAGATTTTTTTTTTCCATTTTATTTATTTTTTCAGCGTAACAGTATTCATTCTTTTTGCACAATACCCAGTGCTCCATGCAAAACGTGCCCTCCCCATTACCCACCACCTGTTCCCCCAACCTCCCACCCTTGACCCTTCAAAACCCTCAGGTTGCCCCAACCTCCTACCCCTGACCCTTCAAAACCCTCAGGTTGTTTTTCAGAGTCCATAGTCTCTTATGGTTCGCCTCCCCTCCCCAATGTCCATAGCCCGCTATGTTTGAAGATTTTTGATGACTGTTTCAATCTCCTTACTGGTTATGGGCCTGTTCAGGTTTTCTATTTCTTCCTGGTTCAGTTGTGGTAGTTTATATGTCTCTAGGAATGCATCCATTTCTTCCAGATTGTCAAATTTGTTGGCGTAGAGTTGCTCATAGTATGTTCTTATAATTGTCTGTATTTCTTTGGTGTTAGTTGTGATCTCTCCTCTTTCATTCATGATTTTATTTATTTGGGTCCTTTCTCTTTTCTTTTTGATGAGTCTGGCCAGGGGTTTATCAATCTTATTGATACTTTCAAAGAACCAGCTCCTAGTTTCATTGATTTTTTTCGGTTTCAATTTCATTGATTTCTGCTCTGATCTTTGTGATTTCTCTTCTCCTGCTGGGTTTAGGGTTTCTTTCTTGTTCTTTCTCCAGCTCCTTTAGGTGTAGGGTTAGGTTGTGTACTTGAGACCTTTCTTGTTTCTTGAGAAAGGCTTATACCGCTATATATTTTCCTCTCAGGACTGCCTTTGCTGTGTCCCACAGATTTTGAACTGTTGTGTTTTCATTATCATTTGTTTCCATGAATTTTTTCAATTCTTCTTTAATTTCCTGGTTAACCCATTCATTCTTTAGAAGGATGCTGTTTAGTCTCCATGTATTTGGGTTCTTTCCAGCTTTCCTCTTGTGATTGAGTTCTAGCTTCAGAGCATTGTGGTCTGAGAATATTCAGGGAATGATCCTAATCTTTTGATACCGGTTGAGACCTGATTTGTGACCCAGGATGTGATCTATTCTGGAGAAGGTTCCATGTGCACTAGAGAAGAATGTGTATTCTGTTGCTTTGGGATGAAATATTCTGAATATATCTGTGATGTCCATCTGGTCCAGTGTGTCATTTAAGGCCTTTATTTCCTTGTTGATCTTTTGCTTGGATGATCTGTCCATTTCAGTGAGGGGAGTGTTCAAGTCCCCTACTATTATTGTATTATTATTGATGTGTTTCTTTGATTTTTTTATTAATTGGTTGATATAGTTGTCTGCTCCCACGTTAGGGGCATAGATATTTAAAATTGCTAGATCTTCTTGTTGGACAGACCCTTTGAGTAGAATATAGTGTCCTTCCTCATCTCTTATGATAGTCTTTGGCTTAAAATCTAATTGATCTGATATAAGGATTGCCACCCCAGCTTTCTTCTGATGCCCATTAGCATGGTAAATTGTTTTCCACCCCCTCACTTTAAATCTGGAGGTGTCTTTGCATCTAAAATGAGTTTGTTGTAGGCAACATACTGATGGGTTTTGTTTTTTTATCCATTCTGATACCCTGTGTCTTTTGATTGGGGCATTTAGCCCATTAACATTCGGGGTAACTATTGAGAGATATGAATTTAGTGCCATTATTAGTCTGTAAGGTGACTGTTCCTGTATATTGTCTCTGTACCTTTCTGATCTACTACTTTTAGGCTCTCTCTTTGCTTAGAGGACCCCTTTCAATATTTCCTGGAGACCTGGTTTGGTGTTTGCAAATTCTTTCAGTTTTTGTTTGTCCTGGAAGCTTTTGATCTCTCCTTCTATTTTCAATGATAGCCTAGCTGGATAGAGTATTCTTGGCTGCATGTTTTTCTCGTTGAGTGCTCTGAATATATCATGCCAGCACTTCCTGGCCTGCCAGGTCTCTGTGGATAAGTCTGCTGCCAATCTAATATTTTTACCATTGTATGTTACAGACTTCTTTTCCCGGGCTGCTTTCAGGATTTTCTCTTTGTCACTAAGACTTGTAAATTTTACTATTAGGTGACAGGGTGTGGACCTATTCTTGTTGACTTTGAGGGGGGTTCTCTGCATCTCCTGGATTTTGATGCTTGTTCCCTTTGCCATATTAGGGAAATTCTCTCCAATGATTCTCTCCAATAGACCTTCTGCTCCCCTCTCTGTTTCTTCTTCTTCTGGAATCCCAATTATTCTAATGTTGTTTCATCTTATGGTGTCACTTATCTCTCGAATTCTCCCCTCATGGTCCAGTAGCTGTTTGTCCCTCTTTTGTTTGGCTTCTTTATTCTCTGTCGTTTGGTCTTCTATATCACTAATTCTTTCTTCTGCCTCATTTATCCTAGCAGTGAGAGACTCCATTTTTGATTGCACCTCATTAATAGCTTTTTTGATTTCAACTTGGTTAGATTTTAGTTCTTTAATTTCTCCAGAAAGGGCTTTAATATCTCCAGAGAGGGTTTCTCTAATATCTTCCATGCCTTTTTTGAGCCTGGCTAGAATGTTCAGAATCGTCATTCTGAACTCTTGATCTGACATATTACCAATGTCTGTGTTGATTAGGTCCCTAGCCTTCAGTACTGTCTCTTGTTCTTTTGTTTGTGGTGATTTTTTCTGCCTTGTCATTTTGTCCAGATAAGAGGATATGAAGGAGCAAATAAACTACTAAAAGTGTGGCAAAGACCCCAGAAAAATGTGCTGTAACCAAATCAGAAGAGACCCCTAATTGTGGGGGGGAGAAAGGGGATAAAAACAGGTTCTTTCAGAAAGTGGTTGATTTTCTGTTTCTAGAGTTGCTGTTCTTCTTCTCTTCGCTCTCCCGTTGGATTTGTAGGTGTTTGCAATGTTTAGATAAGCTATAGAGCTGATCTCCTGCTACCTGATATAGTCTCAGGCTGCTACTTCTCCGCCATCTTGACTCCTCCCCCTTACTATTATTTTTTAAAGATTTTATTTATTTATTTGACAGAGAGAGAGATCACAAGTAGGCAGAGAGGCAGGCAGGGGTGGGGGGAGCAGGCTCCCCACTGAGCAGAGACCCTGATGCAGGGCTCAGTCCCAGGACCCTGAGATCAAGACCTGAGCTGAAGGCAGAGGTTTAACCTACTGAGCCACCCAGGTGCCCTGATCTACTTACTGTTCTTAACAATTTTTCAGTGTTACTGCAAACATCAGAATTTTTGAAAATTCCAATTACTCCTCTACATCGATCATAAAGCTATTTTGTGTATAAGAAGTGGCTAACTCTTCAGTAATTAAGAAAAAACCCTCCAGGAGTGTAGAGCCTGGGGCCAGAGAACACAGAGCAGGAACTCTTCTTGTATCCTCTCCCAATGCTTTTCTATTTTCCTGATGATCAAATTAGTTCATCTTACCCCTTCCTCCTTTCTCCTTTAGCCTCATGACTTTTCCATATTTTCTATTTTCCCAGGTGAAAAAAGGAAAAGATGTTACTATAGCTACCTTTGTGTGTGTGTGTGTGTGTGTGTGTGTGTGTGTGTGTGTGTGTGTGTGCCTGTGTTTCTGTGTGTCTGTGTGCAGAGTTTTGTTTACTAGGGGGCCTGAGGGCATCCAGGAGAAACAAGTTAGAGAATCATCAGTATATAGCCAGAATTCATGTTCAATGCTGGATTGCTTGGGAAACTGGCTTATTAACTGCTCCATTTCTTTTTGTCCTCTGAAATAGTTAGTGATGCTTTCCTTGATCTGAGCTACCAATTTTTTTCCTACATTCTGCAGATGATATGAGTTTTCTTTCCTCATTTCCAATGGCTTGCTGATCAAGCTAGCAGAAAGTTAAGGGCAAGTCATGGCTCTATTCATCTCAGGACATCAAGGAGCTCCTTCCAGTGTTCAAATCCTATTGCCATCTTGGCCTGTTGAAGACATAACAAGTTTTCAGTGAAATTCTTTGTGTCTTTTGAGTGTGTATTCTATGGCACAGGGAGAAATCGACTGAGCAAAATAAACCATGTAATCCAAGCTTTGCCCAGTGAAAATCTTGACTTAGGGCTACTTATTCAGTAATCACAGACAAAAGCATGTGAAAATAGATTTCTCCCATTTAAAAGTCCCAGAATGCTCTAATTACTAGGCAGTAATTTACTCATTCCATATAGGTTTGTCTTATATGTTTGTTCCAGTCAGAAAAGTTCGGGGCTCAGTTCCAAAGCACACAGTTGGAGGTAGAAGGCAGGAGGCTAGTCTGCTGTTTGGCATGACCTCAGTAAAGTTCTATTTTGACCCAGTGTTGCATTAGGGATCTCTGTATTTGCTGTCTCCCAATCACACCTCTTGTTCCTGGTACACAGCAGGACACAAGGAGCTATCTTTTAACAACCTCACCCTATTATAAATAACCAAGGGCACAAAAAGCATAAAGGGTGACTTTCTTATCAAGACAGCAGATCACTGGCTGAGACCACAACTAAAACACTCACCAAATTCACTAGGTGGACAGAGTACATTTGTAAACTTGCTGATCAAATCCAGGAAGTAAAGTGACATTTTTCTGCAAAATACAACTTACTCTTTATTGTGATTCTAAATTATAGGAACAGCCGCCACACCCTGGAGGATTCCAGCAAATTGCACTATATGTGCACAAAAAAACTGCTTAGAATGAAGGGTTAGCCTTTTCTGTCATAAAAACATTTTATGTGATTGGCAAATCAGAAAGTGGTCAATCAGCAGACAGTTATAGAGATGTTTTTCATCTCTAGTAACAGCAGGATGCTAATGGGAGAGTTAAGATGAAAAGGGGGGGAAAAAAACCCAACATTGATTTGTTGACAGAGGCCTAGCAGCTGTCACAGTAAAACATGGTTCTCTTGCACTTAATCAATGTCAGTCTCCAACCCAATCGTTTTGTAGCCCAGATGAGAAGCAATCAAGAGGAACACCTTCATAAGCATGAAGCTTGCTAGATGGGATTCAATGAAGTGTGTCTTTAAGCTTAGGCACTCAAAATGTGATGCATGACCCAAACTTAATCAGAAATGTTTAACCCTTTGAAAGAAGGCAGGAATTACTTGCTTGTTTTTGTTTTTGTTTTTTTAAGATAGAAAATACATTTCCTACTCCATCTACATTTTTTAAGATATCCTGTGTCTGTATTGATGCACAATTCTTTTTCTTGCGAGATAAGGTGAAGCATTGTCATTAATCATGGTTCCCCTTCAAGTGTAGGGTGCTATTTTAAATGCATCTCATTTCTCAGAAAGACAATATAAGAACAGTGACTAATTTCACTACTGATTTTCTACGGTTTCTTTCTGTGTGAATGTTTACTTTATGAAATGGTATCTTTATTATTAGTGCCACTGGCCCAAGGATAATGGCTTAGGGGACTTATTTCCCCTGCAAATCAAGACCCGTTTAAGGACCTCAAGCACATTTGCTGTAGGATGAGATTTAATTTCATGTGAGTTTCTTTTTTCTGCTGCCCAGTGGGGATGATGCTCTGAGAAACAGGACTGCAATGACAGGCTCACTCAAATGGAGAGAAATTCCAAGCAATGCTCCGTCTCCCAGCTTGGAGGAGATGCCAGTGTTCCTGGGCCACCACACACCTCTTCACACCATTGCTTCAGCAGCGCCCAGAGAAGCCAAGTCATCAGGGATTATATTTCTTTCTAGTTCTCACAGAAGAAGGATTCCTAAGTGGTGGTGGAGGGAGTTGTGAACTATCTGTGAACTATCTGGGGAAAGGCAGAACAAAACCTACTTTCTCACTTAATGTGAAATACCAGAGACAGAAAAATGTATTCTCTGTCTTTCGCATCATTTTTTCACTGTAGCTATATTTGTAAACCTACTGATCAAATCTAGGAATTAATGACATTTTTTTCAGAAATAATCTGTGGGTTAGGGGAGATATATATATATATGGAGAGAAACAGTCAGAGAGAGACAGAAACTCAAAGCACTGATAGCTAGTATGGGATGAGGAAAAAGTATTCAGTAGAGACTAAGAAATAAGACTCCTATATAGTAAATTATTATGTTGGTTTTTCTTTTTTTTTTTTTTCAAATTTATTTGACAGACAGAGAGCACAAGTAGGCAGGGAAGCAGGCAGAGAGGATGGTGGGGAGAAGAAGGATTCCTGCTGAGCAGAGAGCCTGATGCGGGACTCGATCCCAGGACCCTGAGATCATGACCTGAGCTGAAGGCAGAGGCTTAACCCACTGAGCCACTCAGGTGGCCCTGTTTTAGTTTTCTGTTTTGTTTTGTTTTTTGTTTTGTTTTTTTGTTTTTTTAAGTAGGCTTCATACCCAGCATGGAGCCTAATGCGGGGCTTGAACTCAGGACCCTCAGTTCAAGACCCCAGCCAAGATCAAGAGTCAGAAGCTTAATTAACTGATCCACCCAGGTGCTCCCTGCATAGTAAATTATTAATTATGGCTTGAGATTGTCAGGAAAAATTTGAGCAAAAAATGGACTAGAAATTAAAGTGAGCTTTTATCTTTAAGACAATTATATATCCCTAGAGTTTTTTGTTTGTTTGTTTGTTTGTTTTAAAGATTTTATTTATTTATTTGACAGACAGAAATCACAAGTAGGCAGAGAGGCAGGCAGAGAGAGAGGAGGAAGCAGGCTCCCCACTGAGCAGAGAGCCTGATGCAGGGCTTGATCCCAGGACCCTGGGAACATGACCTGAGTTGAAGGCAGAGGCTTTAACCTACTGAGCCATTCATGCACCCTTCTCCAGGGTTTTTGCTAACAAAGTTATTTTAGTTTCAAAATTCAGGTATAATCTGCCTAATGGGTTGATTATAATGGTGAGAATCAGGAGGGTTTTTTAAAGACTTGATTTATTTTATTTAGAGAGAGAGAGAGCGCTGGGGTGAGGGGCAGATGGAGAGGAGAGAGAAAATCTCAGGCAGAGTCCCCACTGAGTACAGAGCCTGATGTGGGCCTCAGTCTCAAGACCCTGAGATCACGAACTGAGCTGAAATCAAGACTTAGATGCTTAACCGACTGAGCCATCCAGGTGCCCCAACAATCAAGAAATTTTATACCAGATTGCCCACTGGTCAGATATGTCACTAGCATTGGTTAATGCTTTCATTAATGAGAATGCAGTTAATCCTCCTGTTAAAAGATAAACTGAGGTATATTAAAAATTTCAGAAATTTACTTGCTCAAAATTTCATTAGACTCAGAAGTGATTGGGGCACTCCATTGACAGAAGCTGGGGAAAAGATTTTATAGAGAAGATGTGGAATCCAACCAGGGACATGATCTGATTTGTTACAGTTTAGGCAGTTGCCTTATTTGGGAAGACTTAGTTGGCTCTTTGTGGTTCACTCTGTAGGTTTTGATTTCTTGACCTTGAGGCATTGGGGGCTCAGGCTACTGGGCCATCAGAGCCACCTCAGACAAATGGCCTCTTTGTTTAGTTGATTTAACACTCCCAAACTCAGAATGATACCTTTTTTTTTACATTCGTGATGATTTGGGGTATAACATACAGAAATCTCAGTTTACTCTGAGTAGTGAAATGAAAACAAAATCAAAAAAAAATTAACAAATAGACTGCAAGATCAAACAGGTTTTGTGTCTTTTTATATGATAGTACTGCATCAAAGCAAAACAAATTCATGACCCTCACTATGGGGAAAGGCTATTCTCAAGGTTTTTTTTTTGTGAGCTAGGTATAGACCAGGGAAATGTATTGTTTAATAACCACGTACTACAAATTCCAGATACGTAAAAAGTCATTAATATTCTTCTTTACTTACATGCTGTCATTGGCTTTTCTTCCTGGATTTGTTGTCATTATTATTGTGTGTGTGTGTGTATGTATATATATATAATGTTTTAAATATTTTCATAGGTGTGCTTGTGACTCCTGTCTCTCTAGCCCATGTTTACTTCAAAATTCTTAAATGGCTCCCAAACAGCAAACTCATCTGTAACAAACATGTTTAGGAGCATAGCTATGAAGAGAGTAGAAAGAATATCCTGATAAATTCTTTAAGATTTTTTTGTTTTATTTGTTTTATTTTATTTTATTTTTATTTGACAGACAGAGATCACAAGTAGGCAGAGAGGCAGGCAGAGAGAAAGAGGGGAGAAGCAGGCTCCCTGCTGAGCAGAGAGCCAGATGTGGGACTTGATCCCAGGACCCTGAGATCATGACCGGAGCTGAAGGCAGAGGCTTTAACCCACTGAGCCAATCAGGTGCCCCTATCCTGATAAATTATTTTTTTTAAGATTTTATTTATTTATTTGACAGAGAGAGATCACAAGTAGATAGAGAGGCAGGCAGAGAGAGAGAGAGGGAAGCAGGCTCCACTCAGCAGAAAGCCCAATGTGGGACTCGATCCCAGGACCCCGAGATCATGACCTGAGCCGAAGGCAGTGGCTTAACCCACTGAGCCACCCAGGCGCCCCTATCCTGATAAATTCTTAATGCCCTTTTCCCTCACCAAGATTTTGGCCAATTTCTCCTTCCCCAAATATCCAAATCCAAGGGATTTATCATCTAAGTTAGATGGAGGTAGAGAAGCCATGTGGGGAAGAAGGCAGCCAGTGCCAGGCTGTTCAGGCTGTCTTGACCCCCTGGATATTCCTTTTAGCCTGGGCTTATAAGGCCACGTGACAAGGCCTTTTATTTTGCATATCTGATACTTCTTCAATGCCGGAGCTTCTGTCTCCAAAGCCTTTTGTGGAAAACTTTTTGGGTTTTCTTTTTTTCCTTCATCAGTACTACTTCAATATTTATGAGATCAGAGGTGTTATATTCTCTTTATTATCAATTAGTCAGGGCTTGGTATCTACATACATTGATTGATAGCTACTGCAATGCTACTATGGAGACTGGGAGTTGGACTTGGATAAAGATGGGTTACTTACATGGTCTGAACACAATTAGATAAGCATATTTGAGTGCTTTTTCTTTTTTAAATTATTTTAATTAACATATAATATGTTATTTGCCCCAGGGATAAAGGTCTGTGAATCATCAGTCTTACACACTTCACAGCACTCACCATATCACATACCCTCCCCAATGTCCATTATCCAACCACCCTCTCCACGCCTTCTCTTTCCCCCACAATCCTCAGTTTATTTTGTGAGATTAAGAGTCTCTTATGGTTTGTCTTCCTCCTGATCCCATCTTGTTTCATTTTTTCTTTCCCTAACCTCCAAATCCCCCACTCTGCCTCTCAAATTTCTCATATCAGGGAGATCAAATAATAATTTTCTTTCTCTGATTGACTTATTTTGCTCAGCATAATACCCTCTAGTTACTCCACATCATTGCAAATGGCAAAATTTCATTTCTTTTGAAGGCTGCATTGTATTCCATTGTATATATATACCACTTCTTCTTTATCCATTCATCTGTTGATGGACATCTAGGTTTTTTCCATAGTTTGGCTCTTGTGGACATTGCTGCTATAAACATTCGGGTGCACATGCCCCTTCGGATCACTACGTTTGTATCTTTAGGGTAAATACCCAGTAGTGTCATTGCTGGGTCATCAGATACCTCCATTTTCAATTTTTTGAGGAACTTCCATGCTGTTTTCCAGAGCGGCTGCACCAGCTTGCATTCCCACCAACAGTGTAGGAGGGTTCCCCTTTCTCTATCCTCGCCAGCATCTGTTGTTTCCTGACTTGTTCATTTTAGCCATTCTGACTGGTGTGAGGTGGTATCTCATTGTGGTTTTGATTTGTATTTCCCTGATGGCGAGTGTGACTATAATAATGAAGGTTTAAAAATATTTTTTAGAAAGGTATTGTTAGGATAAACTAGCTAAAAATAAGTTAAAATAGGAAAAACGAAAAGTTAAAAAATTAGAATAAGAAAAAAAGTTAAAAAATTTAATTAACTTTGCAAGACTAAAGAATCATGGGGCGAAAGCCATGAATTCCATGCTTTGCTTTCTTCTCCTCTGGAATTCCGCTGTTCTCCTTGATCAGTGAGCTTGGGCTTGGCTGGATGTTCTTGCTGATCTTCTGAGAGAGGGGCCTGTTGCAGTGATTCTCAGATGTCTTTGCCCAAGGTGGAATTGTGCCACCCTTGCCAGGGGCCAGGTTAAGTAATCTGCTCAGGTTCACTCTCGGGAGCTTTTGTTCCCTAAATGCTTTCTGTAGAGCTCTAGAGGACAGGAATGAAAATGGAAGCCTCCCAGTTTCTGGTCCAGAGCAGCCAAGAGCTCGAGGCCCCACTCCTCACTGCGCCCTCAGAGATAAGCAGTCAATCACTCCCATTTCCCTCATCTCTGGTCGCGCTCTGAGCTCACCTGGCCTGTGACCAAGCATTTCTGTCCTGCTGCATGGCCCCATTTGGAGTCTCCAAACCCAGCAGATTCCTGCTGTACTGCTCCTCCCAGAGGAGGAAGTTGAGTCTCCCTGGATCTGCCACTTGTGGGGTCCCTGCTTGAAGAGCGGTGGTCCAACTGTGCCTTGGATCATAGTTTAAGGTAACCCCGTTCTGAAAATTCACTCCTTGGCTCTGTCTCTGTATTTGGCTTCCCCGCTCCTATACCTGGCATCTCGGCCATGCTCAGACACCTCCAATCTTTCTGTGACCCCGTGGGACCTGAGACCACACTGTCCCCATGAGGGCTCCACCCACACTTAGCCTCTGGAGTGATGTCCCTCAGTGGAGCGGACTTCTAAAAGTTCTGATTTCTTGCTCCACTGCTCCCCTGCTTGCTGGGAGCTGGCCCCTCCCCCTGCGGTCTATCTTTCTGTCACTTTGGATTCTTCTTCTCCACACGTCCTACCTTTCAGAGTGGTTGATTTTCTGTTCCTGGAATTGCTGCTGTTCTTCTCTCTTGTCTCTTGTTGAGTTTGTAGGTGTTCGGAATGGTTTGATAACTATCTAGCTGAACTCCTGGGCTCTGATGTCATTTCAGTCTGCTACTCCTCCGCCATCTTGGCTCTCTCCCTGAATGCTGTTTCTTATTTGGAGATGTGTTAGACATCTGAAGCAGAGGAAAAGCCTAGTGAATAAATGAATGAGGCAGGCATTTCACATGCCATTGAGGTAGTAGGGATCCCTAACAAAATAGGGGCCACTGGCCTTATTTGCTTGAACATCTGTGTGTGTGATGTCTGATCACAAAAAATTTTAAAGATACACAAAAGTAGAGAGAATAGTAAAATGAACAATCAGGAACTCATCCTCTAGATTTAACAATGGTTACTTACTGTTTGGCCATATTGACATTATATCACACACACACACACAGACACACACACGTATATGTATATGTATATAGGTGTGTGTATAAAATATATATTTAATTATATATATATTTATGACATATATTAGTGTATATAAATTATATATGTATATGAGTTTTGCTAAAATATATTAATATAAATTACCGAACATGTGTTTTGAAATCACTACAACATTGTGATTATTATGTGTTCGTTTAGCTTATTTTCATTTGAGATATATGAAAGGCACCTTAAGTGTCTCTAATAATAAACCATGGGAATGTTAAGAGCCTTAAATGTCACTTTTGTTGTGGTGACATTCTTTCTTCATTTGAGGATACTCTTTCATATTTGTATTAGTTGTTCATGGAAAATATAGTTGAAAATGCAACAGTCTATACAAATTAGAATATTTCTGACAATTCCCTAGGTAGGTATATTTCTCTTAAAATTGTTTTTTCAAATCCATGGAATATAAAAATGTTAGGACAGTATTCAATCAAGGCAAACCACGTCTTGGCCTCTTTTGCTACAAGGGGGTTTTTGAAAACTATCTAGGATTATGATTTAACCTGTATCTGAAAGGGTATCATACCTTCTTGCCTCCTGAGGGATACAGGTTCTAGAATTAGGATTTAGGCTAACTTTAAATTGTCCTGGACCTTTAAGAATAAAGATGATGAGCGTAAGCATAGTCACACTGGGATGAATCTGACTAAAAGTTTTTTACTTGCTTCAAATACCAACTAATGGGCATTTGGATGGCCTAGTCAGTTGAGTGTCTGCCTTTGACTCAGGTCAAGATCCCAGGGTCTTGGGATTGAGCCCTGCATCAGGCTCTCCACTAGCGGGGAATATGTTTCTCCCTCTTCCTCGGCCTTCTTTTCCCCCTGCTAGTGTTCTCTCTCTCTCTTTCAAATAAATAAATAAAATTGTAGACAATAACAACAAAACCCCAAATAAATACCAACTGGAACTATTAATTCCCATGGAGTTATCATTTGTACTTGTATCTTACTTGATGATGATAAGGCAGGGAGACAAGCTGAACAAAATTAAGTTGTTTTGGTTTTATGCTGACCCTTAATGTAAAAGCCAACAGGTCTTAAAAAGAATCATAAGGTCTGATTCATGGAAAACCACAGGAGTCCACTCCCTCCAGCAGTAAAAGCCACATAGGCTGCACATTCTTAAAACTGCTCCTTTTGGTAATTTACAACCCTAATCAGAACCCTAAGACAATGAAAAACTAACCACCTAAAGTGAGTCCCTCACTGTACAGTTAGCTAATTTAAAACAAACAAACAAACAAACAAAAATAAAAATAAACCCTAAAACTCAAAACTTCTAAAACCTTTTGTTAAAGTTGGGGGGGGTCCTCTTCCTCATCTGGCAAGGGAGACTTTCATCCATGATGTAGCTCTTTTCTTACTTCTATACTTAATAAAGCTTTATTCCTTTCTCTAAAGGGCTTGCCCTTGAATTCTTTCTTGCACAAAGCCAAGGACCCTCTTGGCAATGGGCCTGAGGCCCTACCTCTTGGGGCCTCGGCCTATCTAACATCAACTATGCTTCTCTTTGTCTAAGTCTTTCCTAGATTCCAGATCATATCCTACCTTCCTTTCTACCTGATAATCCCTATTTTATTCATGTTTATGGCCAAGATGGCAGACTGTATTCTCAATCCCATTAGCTTGTCCAGGCTTTGTCTGGGTATCTTCATTCAAGGGTGCTCCTTCCTAGAATGGCTCCCAAGGATAAATGTAATATTTTCTTATGTTTGCCCATTGTTTTTTGATTGAAAGAATACTTTCCCATGGAATCTGCTTAACAGTTACCTCAGCTCCAAGATTTTCCCATTGACTAATTAAACTTTTGGAGCCCTTTCCTGGAGCTGTCAGAGTGTAGGAGGAAGATAATTGACATGGGTGGTGGCTCTGTGGCCGTACATTCATTCAACCATGGTGGGCAGTGGGCTGGGCTCAGGGTTCTCCCAAGGACAATGTCATTCATATAATTGAGTTAGTTGAGATAAAGCACCTAGCACATAGGTTACCTAGCACATGGTAGGTCTTCTATCCATACAGATTTCCCCTTTTGTGCCTTCCACAGAAAGAAGGTGGAAGGAGGGAAGGAGAGAGAGAGAATCTAATGTGTATCCTAACAGATGTTTCAGATTCATTTCTGAAGAGATCATGTCCTTTCACAGCTGACCATATTCTTTCACTGAATTTGGCTGGAGTTTTAAGGTATGCTTACCTGTGGAAGGAAATGTAGGGGATAACTGCCCATGGCAGTTCGCCCCCAAACTAGATTTAGATGTGTGACGGGCATGCCATAGAGCTCTCACACTCTTTCAAGAGGGTAACACTTCAGAGTGGACTAAATCCTCAGTTTGCCCGCTTCTCTAAACGACCTTCTGCAACCTGGAAAAGGAAAATTCCCACGTCCATTACAATCAGTAAATACCTTCTGAACACATTGGCAGTGGACATGTTTGCTAGGCACTGAGAGGGTGGCAAAATGACTCACCTATAGATCATATTTTTTGCACTTAGTACACACACCCACACCGGGGAAAGCAGCTGCTTTCTGGCAGGATGGCTGTCTCCAAAGTCTGAGCAGCTCGCTCATCAGATGGTGTATTCCCTGGGACTGACCACCCAAGCAACATACTAAAGCGTCTCCTTATATAATAGTCACATCTTTTTGCTCCTAGTTCTTTTTGTATTTTTGCTTAAGAGAAGACCAGGCAAATGGCTCCCGAATGTTCTCAATTGACAGCAATTTTGTCCATTTACACATGAAAGCATGTGGAATGAACAGGCATGGAGGGAGAGTGGTGGGCAAGCCCATGGAGCCAGCAGAGAGCATGGTCTCCATGCTAATGGGAGGAATTATAAGAAATCAGGCTTACTGAATCTTTCCCCGAATGTGCTATTAAAAGGAAGCCTCACAGATTCTTAGTTATTTGGTCACCTCTGTATGCAAAGCGTTTGGAAGGTAATTCTGGATATTATTTGATCAATGGAAAGCGATGAATCATCACATTTCAATAATACTGAATTTACGGGAATGATAAACGAGCAAGTGATTGGTGTGGTGTCCGGGGAATGAAAGGGAATGCAAGCCGTGCAGATGTTGTTCAGCTAGGGACGTGAAATTAACCAGTGAGGCACATTTGTCAGAAATTTCTCACTCAGGGTTTTATTTATTCCCCCTACCTTCCCCCATCATTTATCTTTTCTTAATGTTTAATTAACAGCCCAAACAATGTTTAGGTAGCCTAGATGAAGCATACAGAAAAATCCCTGATAACTTTTTCTCTTCTTTCCATGCTTCATTTTAATTTTTGTACAAATGGGATACACTTTCTGTGCTGTTTCATGCTTGGTTCTTATTTAAAATTTCTTTTATTTGTTATTTATTTGTTAAAAATAAATTTTCCTGTTAAGAAAAATTCTTTACCTTTAGCATTGAGTATGGTGTGGTGTTGGTTTATGGTTGACTTTATAATTGCTGTGTAACAAAATGAGAACTCTGAATGGCTTCAGAATAAATGCTAGATTTCCAAATCCACTCTACAAAGTGAAAATGCATTTATAAGTTACTTATTTTATTTGTAGCTAAAGAGAAGAGATTAATGGGAGATGTCTCAGACCTGCAAAGAATAAAAAACAAGTGTCTAATCAGTGTACATCCTGTGTAAAATATAATTAAGATATGTTTCTGATATTATTTGGAGAATAATTCCCTTGAAAAGCGAGCATATTGTGTTTGAAAAAAATCAGGGATGTGTGTTTGAAAAAAATCAGGGATGTGATGTGTTTTTCCTTTCTGGGTTGATTTAGCTCATGGTAGACAAGGTTAAAAAAAATGTACTGTATCTTTCCTAAAGTAAGATTATAAATATTGTATGTGCAGAATAATAATCTTAAATCAATTTGGATTGCCCTTTGTGTCTCCCCCACCCCAGAGCTAGTCCTTAAACCATATAAAGTGATTTGTCTGGAGTCCATTAAGGATTTATTATATATCAAGTATGCACACCCTCTGTGGCCATGGGGTGAGGAAACCTTACTACAAATTAGAGTATATGGCTTTATTAGCTTCCTCTGGTTGCTGTAACAAATTACCACAAACTTGACGGCTTAAAACACAGAAATATATTTCCTCACAGTTCTGGAGGCAGGAGCCTGAAATTCAGGTGTGTCAGCACAAGTATGCTCCCTCTGGGAATCCTTCTTTGCCTCCTCATCTTCTGGTGGCTGTTGGTGCCCCTTGGCTTGTGTCTGCATCTCTCCAATCTCTGCCTCTGTCTTCACATGACCATCTCCTCTTCTCTCTGGGTATCTCTCCTCTGTGACACTTATAAGGACCGTTGGCATTAGATTTGGGTCCCACTTGGGTAAACCTGGAAATTATCTCATCTCAAGATCCTTAATTACATCTCCAAGATCTTTTATCCAAATGGGATAACATTTATAGGTTCCAAGAGTTAATGCATGGACATATCTTTAGGGGGCCACAATTCAGTCTTCTGTGATGACTCAGGTCAAGACTGCTAAAAACGTTGGAACTTGATGAAGTACAACTACAGTTTTCCACTTCATGAACCCTCATGAGATTTTAATTTGGCCGTTTTGTTTCAATACTGCTTCTTCCCAGTTTCTCTAAAGACTCTTCCCATGCCAGTAAAACTTTGCTCTGCACCTAAAATAACTAGAATAATGCCTTCTACATAGCGTGTGTGAGATGAACAGCTGTCAAATGAATGAGCAAATGAACTGTCCCTTCATTACAGGCTTCATTATGGAAACAAGATCTATTTTTTGAAAGTTTTCCAAATATGGTTTGGAACTCTAATATTGAAACTGATTTGGGGACATACATCTCCCCCATACTCAGTCACTTCTAGTGTTATATAGCCTACCAATTGAGGGTCACTGCTCTAGAAAATGTAAGATCCATGAATCTTTTGGATTAGGAGAATGGCATGCTAAATCCTCAGATAAAGGTTGTACCAGGAGAAAGATCTAGCATTCAGAGCATCCTAAATTTGGCTACAGTGGGGGTGCATAAGGAGGATTTGAGAAACAGTGGGAAATTAGTTGAGAAGGCCATGTGGAATTTGGTGAGGGTTCTGCTTATAGAAAGCTGATGATTTTATCCCAGAGAGCAGGAAATTCAGATGGATTATATCGTCTAGCCTCCTTTGATCAAAATAGAGGTTACTTTTTCTTCTCTCTCTTTCATTAAGAAGATATTATGAATATATCTTTATATACAGAGACATAAAAAATTACTCCAGTAACTGCAACTCAGAAATAAACTTGTACATCCCTGTATGCACCGTGCAATAAGGGCAGTGAAGGTCTTTGACCTGGAGGAGAATTTCAATCCATGATGAAGGAAAGGACTGAGTCTTCCTGAGCTGCAGGGCAGCGCTGATCCTAAGACAATAATGAGTCAAGTTGAACCCTGAAGTGAAAAGCCAGAGAGAGTAGAAGGAAACCTAGGACTATGTTGTGAGATGATATAGGAAAAGTGGCTCAGGATGTCTGTCCTTGGATGGTGCCAACAAGATTGCTATGGTTATAGACCTGCTGGTTCAGGGGAACTGGAAAGTACCAGAGAGCATGAGATTTGGAGGGATGGCTCACAGAGTGGGAGGAAGATTCCCTAATGCGAAGAAATTATTGAACCAGTAATTTAATCATGCCATGATGAACATGGCAATAAATTATCACAGCAATCATTTCTATACTTTGATTTTTAAATTAATTTATGAGTTATAGCATGAGCATGTCTAAAATTGTTTGAAGCAGCCTCCAACTGGAATCATGTATCCATTGTATATGTTTGTTGGTGTCTTGGCCCAGGCTGGCCTTGGTACCTAAGGAGGATCTCTTATTCCCAGGGGATGGAATTGAACTCTGCACTGATTCTGATGCATACTCAAGGTTAAGAGCCCCTCTTCTAGGGTAGCCAATTCTAAAGGACTTGGTGGCAATTCTCAGTGTCAAGAGTTTGGATTGATTTGAAGAGCAGAATCTATTCTGTGAGAAAGTCATTGGCAGAAGCAGTCAAGGTCATCAAGTTTCATCAAGGTTAGGCTTTAGGTGGAGGAAGCTGTCTTGGAGATCCAGACTGGGGCTTATCATACAGAGCAGCCACACTTATGGGCAGAGCAAGGGGGAGTGCCACCAGAGCCTCAGAGGACTAAATACACCCAGACATAGGAGATTGCTTCTAGGTTTAGTGTGCTGGTGGGTCTGAGGCACTCACACACTGCCAGGCTGGATTCACTCGGGTACAAGTGCTAACTAGGATAGACCTCCTAATGGCAGAACTGTGGCACTTGCATCTGGGTAGGACAGGAGCTGGCAGGGGGAGGCACATCTGGAACTGGCACTTGTTAGGCTCGTCCTTTTATCTGGAGGATTAATGGAGAATGTGATGTGATAGCACAGGAGAGCCAGCCAGAGTCTGAGTCAGTCAGTCCCCCCTCATGGGGCAGAATGGCTGCCGAGCACATAACAAGAATAGATGCATTTTCTGGCAGTTAAGCCACCCCTTTAACCACTAGTCCTTGATTTCTTGGCATTATCCGCAGAGCCAACTACTTCATACCCTATTTAGTCATGTATTTGCTAAACAAAACTCATTCATTGTAGGAGATGTGGTCAAATGTTTCCATTCGGATGACTTGTGTGTGTGTGTGTGTGTATGTGTGTGTGTGTGTGTGTGTGTGTTGGGGAAGGCGATGAAGGGGTGGAGGATTCTGGGGGAAATAGCAAAGCTACTTAGTGGAGACAAACAGCAAAAGCACTGCACCGTCCTGAGCTAAAATACAAATAGGAGTGTGGCAAAATTAAACTATTTCGTGTTGTTCAAAGATAGTTTAGATTAAGGAAATATTAAAGCAATATGAAGATAAATGGTTAATTCAGAGTCAAGGATTTTTTTGTCCAAGATGGGAAATACATACTGAAGGGAATTTGGAAACTGAAGAAAACAAATCTCTTTACAGAACAGATTTGAAAGGACGATTCAAGTCCTGATGAAGGAGCTTAGGATATGGTGTGGCCGTGGCACTCTCAGGCACTCTTTGCAGTGGCGCAAAGTGGCCGATGACAGGCCGTTAGAATGATTATTGCTGATGGGTGAGGCAGGATCCCTGGGATTCAGAGCGGGCTGGGGCTCTGGCATGACTTTCAGCTCACTGACTTTCAGTCCTCAAGGTCGGCTTGGCCTGATCGGTCATCTTCAACTCAAGGTAATAGCAGTAATTTTCACTTTATTCATTTCTGCCTCTAGGCTGGAGATTCTTTAGCACATCACTTAGTGAAGGTGTTGCCAGTTTCCCTCAGCTTTTGATGAAAAGAAGATTTTTGATTGTGACTAGCATTTTAAGCTCTCACATCTGCCTTTGACTCAATCAGTCATTTTCTGGGTTGTTTTACATGGGACATACATTGGAATGGATGATTCTTTCTTTCCTTCCTTTTCTTTTTTTTTTAGGAAAAAAAAAACAACCTCTGCTTTGTGGGGAGATTTTCCTACCATATAATACTTTAATTCAGGGAAAATAAGTTATGATCTGGTGAGAAACTATCGGCTGCCCCTTCCTTTATGTGGTAACATTCTAAAGCTGAGAATATACTTCTGTGGAAAATCTGAAAAGTTAAAGAGCCCAGTGGCCCATGGTTAAGTATCATCTCTCCAAAACATTTTCAATCTTGCAGATCAAGGTGGGTGAGTCTGGCCTCACAGGAACACACTTTTAATTGATTCACCAGTTTCTCCAAGCAAATTCCCCAGACCTGCGCAGTAATAGACTCATACCTGAAGCATTATGGAAAATGTATCTTTAGGAGAATATACAAAAGAAAAGAACTTTCCAAATGATGAACAATGATAAAACAAGGCAAAAATAAAAAATATCTTCCCTACCTACCCTTTTTGGGTACCTCCTTTCACGTTCACTCCCTTCTGAGTCACTAGTCTTGGCAGTTCTGGTGTAAACATGAGTTCTTTCTGCCTAAGTATGGGCACTGAAATGGTGTACTGCTGCTCAAATGGCTCTTAGAACTGGACCCTCTGTTCTATTTCTGTTGCCTCTGTTCTAGTTTTGGTCCCTGTCGTCTGTGGCAGATACAATTGGATTACTCCCAGTCTCTCCTCTTGGCAATCTCTGCTTTAAAGGGTCACCACAGATGCCTTTCTAACACCTTAATTGGTTCATTTCACTTTGTTCCTCAACAGTAAATAACTTCCAGGACCCAAATCAGGAATAAAAGTTAACTCCCACAACATGGAGATCCCCTCAGAATTCGGACAGCATGTTGAATTTTTAAAAATTTTTTTAAGATTTTTATTTATTTATATGACACAGAGAGAGAGATCACAAGTAGGCACAGAGGCAGGCAAAGAGAGAGGGGAGGAAGCGGCCTCCTCACTGAGCAGAGAGCCTGATGTGGGGCTCAATCCCAGGACCCTGGGATCATGACCTGAGCCGAAGGCAGAGGCTTTAACCCACTGAGCCATCCTGGCGCCCCACAAGCTGAATTTTTTAAAGCAGATTTAAAGAGATAATTTAGGCTGAACATGCATATTTTAAGTCCATGTGGAGAGCAAACATAATGAGAAATCCATACATATTTGGTTTAACTTCATCTGATTCTATACTAATGACTTTATCCAACAGATTAAATATATTTTAATTATCTAAAGTAATTGACAGAGAAAATTATTCACTCCCCAGAAGCAAGCTCCTATGTTGTTCAGAAAATTCAATATGAATATATTATAAATGTTATATAGTTATATTTATAATTATGGAACTTAAAAAATGAGAAAACCACTTTAAGTGGTTTCCTAAGGCTACAGAATTTTATAAAATATGAAAATGTACTTAAAAAATTAAGCAATATAAATGTCAGTGAATATACATACATAACCACAGTTTAATAATCAAAATTAGGATATTAACCTTAATGTGATATTATTATGTACTTTATTTAAATTTTGTCAGTTGTTTCATAAATATTCCATTTTTGGTCCAGGATCTAAACCCAAGATTACCCATTGCTTTTATTTGACATATCTCTTTAGTATGTTTGACTTTATCTGTCATTTATTTTAGGACAACAGCAAATAACTCTCTAACAGCCCTTATGCCTCCATCCCCTCACCAAAAAACTCGCCAAACCCTGAGTATTAAGAGGCTAAACTCAGATTCTAGAAGCCAAAAGGAAATAATATCTTACCTAAATCTTAGACTTCCCAAAGCAACGCTGAATTTCCCAGAGATTTTGTTCTCCTTTATGCAACTCATGAAAAATGGATTATGGATCTCCTGAGACTTCCCAGACATCTAACTGGAATACCAGCAGTAAATGAACAGATTTGCTGGAACATGGTGCTATTACCTGCCATCTTTTTCATTACAACTCTAGCTAGTGATCCTACCAAACAAAGGGTCAGGATATAACATAGGCTGTTCTGCTGAAAAGTCAGTCTGCATTTGTGGAAAATCATCTCTATACCATGCCAGGTCAAAGAGTTGAGAAAGGGTAATTGACACAAAGAAACGGGAGGGAGAGGTAACAAAATCAAACCACCTGTAAGAAGGAAACATTGAAACTGTTCCCTAATGGTTGTACCTTAAGAGACAAAAACAAAAAATTTAGGGACATCAAGTGTTGCAATCCTGAAGTAACTCTTGACTCTGCAGATTGACATTTTGTTCTTAGGTGTAGGTATTAACCCTGGCTATTTAAATATACATTCAGTTACCACATGTTTATCAAACACCTTCATTCTTTATGTAATTGATAGTTAATTGCAGAAATTAGTAAAACACAACCCTTATGCTGGAGATGCTCTAGTGTAGGTAGAGCTGTCAAACAAATATAATACTGGCCACAACTGTCATTCAATTTTCCAAGAGCTACATTTAAAAAAAAAAAGGTGCAATAAATTTTAATAATTTAGTTTACTCAACATATCCAAATATTATCACTGTGTTATAGCAATATAATAGAAAACATTCAGATCTATGTTGTTTTTACATTCCAAGCCTTTAAAATTTGGTGTGTCTATTACAATTATGGCACATCTCAATTTGGACTCGCCACATATGATGAATAACCATACGTGGCATCCCTATTGGACAGTACAGGTCTGGAGCAAGATAGGAGTGGAGTGAGGGTAAAACTGCATTACAGGTGTGAAAGTCTATGATCCAGGTACAACCAAGGGTTCTGGGAAGGACAAAATTAAGTGACATGCTCCTTGGAACAAAGATATCTTGTATTCCAGTGCATGTCCTGCACTTACATACTTACTATAGATAAAGTTTGAATATGTTCACTTTTTGAAAGGAAATGAAAAATCATCACTGAACATTGAAGCCAAGTCTTGAGTGACATGTTGGGGTCTACCCAGTAGCAAAGGAGGTAAAAGTGGAAAATGAAAAATATTGCCAGCAGAAAGAAGAAGATGTAAAAAGCTCTGAGATCTGGGCTTATTTCAAAAGAACCTGCCTTTTGCTGTAATCACAGATCTGGTTTCATTTCAAAATTGAAATGATCCATTGAGCTTGCTCACACTTTTTTGATCACACACAATTTTGGAGGAGAAGTTTGCAGAAATAAAGAATAGAATTGTAAGGTAGTTTGTGCCAGACAGTTAATCGATGTAGAAATTTCGGGTCAATTTTTTGTTTTGTTTTGTTTTTCCCAGGTCCTTGCCATGGATTTAACACACACATAATATAAAAATATACAATAAATATATGTATGCTGTTTATATTGCTTAGGTTAGTACAGAGGATTCTGAATTCGGATCCAGTATGGCATAAGGAACATTGTTTTTAGTTGCTTTAAAAAATCAAATGAGTAGTGCTCTCCTGTTAATGTTTGAAAGATGCTTCACAGCTTTGAATGAATTGAGTGCAGAGTAACATTTGTAAAATCCACCTGACCAACGCCAGATCCTCATGAAACTGATTGTTCCCTCTCCGTGGAAAGAATGTATGGGGGAAAGGCACCTCCACAACTCTTAGCCCTTTTAAGTCAGCTTCAAACTCCCCCAAAGCTGATGAAGGTCATTTCCCCCAGTTTAATTTTGTCCTTGTTCTGTAGGTAAATGATGAATTTACATATGTAATGTTCACAGTCAGCAACCGTTTGCACAACACTGGAGCCAAATAAAGAAAGAAAAAAAAATAAGAGAAGGAAAATCTATTTGAAAAATGCAGTTGAATACAGCACCCCTTTACCTACAAGCTTAAATATGCAGACCTTTCTTTTATAAAGGAAGGTTGGTAGGGGGAAGGTAACTGAACAATCTTAGAATTGAAAAGCACACCAGCCAAACAGAATTGCTCATTTTCCTCAGGAAATAGCAAGAAAGGTGCAAATGAAGACCTCCTCCAAATGCAAACCCACTCAAATGAAGTGTGAACGCCAATCAGTTTTAGCAGTGGTCTGGCAGCCTCGGTTCCAAACAGCAAGTAGAGACAGCAAGTGCCTGAGCGTGATTTGCCAGCTCTGTTCTGTGGGCTCACCTAGCCTGGCCATGAGATGCAGGCGATGCCCACCCAGAGCAAAAGGCCAGTCTGACACCCAGAACAAGAGGCAGACTCTGCCCTAATTACTCTGGCAGCAAGCTTGTGCAGGAGTGACGTCCGGCATCTCTGTCAAGGTCTGTTCGTTGTTGGCATGCTCCTTTTCCAATTTGTGATCCATGTGTAAGGAAAATGTGCAAAACATGAAAATTAATGGTTATGTGAAAAATACCTACGTGGAAAGCAACCTTTTTATTTATACTAGATTCAATGAACTTACTTAAATATTTCTTTCTCTTTAATATTTCTTTTTTTCTGGGAAGATCGGCCTAAAGTCTTTATGTGTATGATTTTTAATTCAGTGTCACACATGGCAGATTATATTTTTTACAACCAAACAAAATGGGAAACTTTCAAAACATGGAGTTACATTTGTAACAGTTAATATTATCAATAAATCCATTCTGATTTAATACGTTTTGCCAATTCAAATCCAGAGGAAGACATTTTAGAAAAATCTTTGCAAAGTCAACAAACATTACGTCATAAAGTAATATTGTTCTATTAATAAAATGTTTCAAAGCTTAAAGGGGAAAAAAATCTTACCAATATGCTTTTAAGTTTTCATGAAAAGCAGGAATGGAATCTGTTTTGAAGCCCATGTCACTCTGAATGAAATTCAAAGTTGGGAAAACATTTGAACCAAATTTGTAGGAGTAGCACCTTCCACTGCGTTCTGGCTAAGCTTCAGGATGTGGGAAGAAGAAAGCAGGGACAAATTTCACAGCAAGGGTAACGCAAAAGAAAAATGGAAACCACATTTTGAATAATTTCCATCAAGTATTAGCAGAATTTAAATAGTCCAAATTTTGAACATCCCAAGATTCTTCTTTTGTAAAACCCAAACACAGCCAGGCGACCATAAGAAAATTAATGTGAGGTTTTTTTTTTAATGTTAGAAATAATAGTACCCTTTATTTGTAAGTCAGAAACTTGTAACATTAATGATGCTAGACACACAAATGAAACCAGAGTAAAAGGAAAAAAAAAATCCTCAAAACAAGGCAAAACTATCACAAAGCTGGCGAACTTTTTTTCCCCACAAAAGTGTTACTACTAAGCTATATATTTGTTGAAAGCAATGTGGTAGATAAAAAACAGGTGGGAAAAAAAAGTAACAGAGGAGAAAATCACCCACAATAAATCCTCACCAAACTAAACACAAAACCTTACCATTCAAAAGCTCCTAAAAACGTCACTGTCCATATTGTGGTTGACCCTGATGGTTGGCTGTCCCCATAGGCATTATCAGCCCCTGTGACACATGTCACCTTCCACCACAAAGGCTGGAAAAGCTAATTACTTATTTTCCCAGCCTTCTTGAAGCAAGAAGTGACCACGTGACACAGCTTAGTCAGTGAAACATAAGTATCTGTGGGGGAATTTCTGGAAACATTCTTGCATTCCCAATAGATTGAAGTAAGTGCTATGCCTTTCTTCTTTCCTTTTTTATGCCTTGAATGTGACTGTGATGTTTGGAGCTGGGGTAACATCTTGTGAATTTGCAGAGAAGGTACAAGTGGATCCCTGAGACATCATCCCGGACGTCTCTGAGTGGCTGAATCACTGCCACTTGTCAAATATCTCCATTTACGGGCAAAAAGAGATTACTGATCAACAGAACAAAATACTTTTTCTAGAATCATCAGAAAACGATAAATTGTATTCTCTATTACGGGGTTTCAGAAGCTAATAAGTAACAACCCCATTCCCTGAGTCTGAAAGCAATTGAGAGTCCTAACATTCATACAGAAACCAAAAGAGTAACATTATTACATTTTTTGTTGTTGTTGGAGGGTGTGGTTTTGGGCTGGAGGAAAATAACATTGCTAATAGGCACCCCATAATTACATAGCTTTACTGACTTAAATCCAGGGAGTTGGGCAGTTACTCGCCTCGACATGTAAAACCCAGAATATGCCTTCATCATATGGACACAAAAGAAGTCCCCCCCTCCACCGCAAAAAAAAATAGGAGAGGAGAGGGCTGAGGCATAAATATTTAGTTTTTATTTCCAGACTCCTCAATCAGCAAGGAGCAGCAATCTGTTGGGGCAGCCTAGCCTACTTTTCACCTTTATGTTGCTTAATACAAACAGCTTTTCCTTTCTGGGATTTTCTTAGGTCCACCGGTAGGCATTTTTATCCCAAGAAAACCCTAAAGTGGATCAAAACAGAACAGAATTACAAGTCTGTCCTTAGTGAAAGAGGAGTGTTAAAGGAGCAATTGCAATAGTATATTTCCCTACTTCTCTCTGCAGTTCTATCAGTTCTGCCTTTATAGCTTGATACTTTTACTGGTCCATACACATTAATTCTTATTATATGTTCTTGAAGACTGGACTTCTTTACCATTTTGGTGTATCCTTCTTTATCATTTCTCTGTTATGACTTCTGATTTGTTTCAAATTAATATAGCTACTCCAGTTTTCTTTCTTTCTTTTTTTTTCTTTTTACTCCAGTTTTCTTTTGATTGTTATTAGCATGGGCTCTCTTTATCCCTGTACTTTTACACTATCCAAGACTTTATATTTAAATGGTTTTCTTGTTGACAACATGCAATTGAGTCATGTTTTTTTCTATCCGCTCGGACAAAGTATGTCTTTATGTATTTCTATTATTCACAATTAAGGTGATTATTGAAATAGCTGAATTAATATCAACCCTGTTTGTAACTCTTTTGTGTTCATTGTATTTGTTCTTTGTGTTTGTGTTTTTATTTTTTTATCTTGCCTCTTCTGTCTTCTCTGGTTTTAATTGAGGATTTTATAATTTCATTTTATCTCTTCTCTTAGCATATAAATTATACTTCTGCTGTGGACTGAATTGTGTTCCCCCAAAATTTGTATGTTAAAGCCCTAACCCCTAATGTGACTCTGTTTTTTTTATCTTATGACTAAATCTCAGTCTTTTAGTTGGCCTTTGTTCTAGGGCTATGACCTTCAGAACTATTTCCAGGGCTGACCTTCACAAATGTTTCTTGCTTTATATCCCCTTTGTCCATCCCTTATGTGAGACAGGAACTGGAGTTTGGTAATTACTCTTCCAGGTGGGTGAGATAAGGTTCTAATAAAGTCTTTCCCTTATAAAATCAGTGTCCTGAAATATACTAATAAAAAATTAAGGTATAGTGAGACCAAGAGATTTGGAGATGATTGCCATCAAAAAGATAGTTTATTACTCACAGATTCCAAAGCAAGGGGCATGCCACATCATGTTAGGCCATACGGGGAATCATCAGGGTCTGTCATGAGGCAAGAAGGGGGAGGAGTGTGGGCGAGAGCCTTTATAATAATGTCCACAGAAAGGAATGAGTATAGCATGATAAACCTCTTAGGAGTGACTGGTTATCATTGCTTTATTGGGCTCCGGAGTCTCACCACTTGTCTTGTACCTAGCTCTGGGATGATAAAGGCAGGTGGGTACTGGCTAGGAGTGGGAGAACCTGATAAAGGAGGTGATTGGGTGTGGCTTCTGGATTGGTTGGTTTGCATTTGAAAAAGAGCCACTTACTCTCTCTAGGATTTGACAGTCCATCTAAGGTCATCAAGGCTCCAAGAGGTCAGAGCATCAGAATATAGAAAATAAAGACATGGCTAATGGCTAATGGTTAATACAGTGTGCCCCCCACTCCACCCCATAGAATGCTTGTGGTGTTAGTTTTCCTCTTTGTTGCAAGAACTGGGTGAAGGGAGGCAGATTTTTTTTTTTTTTTTTTTTTTTTTTTTTTTTTTGGCTCTTCACTGTGAGAATCTGGTGGGGTTCGGGGAAGTAAAACCTACAAATGTAAGAGAGCTCCCCTGAGACAGCACCAGAATTTCCTCTCCCTTGTGCTCGTCCACTTTTAGCCCCCAGAAATTTTTGAAAAGTATCATTTTAGTGTTCTCACCAGTTTATGAGCAGCTTTTGCTCTGGGTGAGCAGATCTTGGCTGGGACTAGCTATTCATCTCACCGGTCACTCCAGATTTCACTGTGACGCTTGGCCCTGCAACTTCTATTTTCTAACGGGTCCAAGAAAAGCCATCCCTGTTCAGTTCGTTGAGCTTTTTCCTTGTTATAAAGATGGAAGTGACGACTTCAAAGCTCTTTGCATTTCGTAGCTGCAACTAGAGGTGCTGGAACTGAAACCAGAAATCTGGTCATTAAAACTGCAATATCACTGGTGCTTTCTAAAGATTACAGCGCTTAACTATCTACAGATTAAAGGTCCTGGTCTCCCACGATGCAAACTGGCTGAGAAACATAGTAAAATGCAGGAAAGAAAATTCTAACATGCTAAAAGTTTTGAAGTCTTTAGATTACACATGTTTTTCTATAATGTTATGTCCCCATTAGCAGGGTTTGCTTCCTCAAGAGCCTAGTGCTGCCCCAAAATAGCCATTTTTCTGCCCACAAACAGCCAGTGATATGGACACAGTCATGATATGCTACAGAGTTCCCTGAAAGTAATGTTACGAGTGCTTGCTAAAACCAATCCTAAATCTTTCCTTTCAAACCATGCCCATTAAATGGTTAAGTATGCTATCCTAATAACTAGCTGCATGGCACAATATTATCTATTAGAGATGCCAAGATCAAAAACTTTCATGGTTTCTACTTGCAAAAGTCCAAGATGTAAATAAAGCCTTATACCTAACTGTATCACATGACAAGACTCCAACAGTGAGCATTATTCTGTCTCCTCAACCTCTCATCCTTATCTGTTCCTCAATGTTCCTGGCCAGTGAACTGAGTGATGGGTATTGATAGGATCAAACCACTAATCCTCCTCTACCCTCCTGGAGTTAGAAACAATTGGGAGATTGGCAAAGTAGTTGGATAGATGGAGATGTAAATATCACCTATATGGCTGATATAACTATATTGGAGGACAGCAAAAGTCTGATAGATAAGAGGGACTGATATTTCTAACTGCTTCTCAATTTAGACATGATTACAGCCTACCTATGGGAAATAGCAGATGTAGTTACCCAGAATCACTACTTTCTACCATTTTGTGGCAAAGAGGGCAAAAAAAGCCAAATCTCTCATTCTTAAGTACTTTTCAAATATTAGCTCAATTCAGTTGAGAAGCATTGACACCTATAAACAGCCCATTCCAAAACCACAGGGAAGAGTAAGAGATTGGGCAAGATGCTGGATGTGTTTCGGTCGATTCCTAGTTGCAAAAGCTCAAAAAATGGGCAATACACATTCTTTTATTAAGAGGGAAGAAAGAAGGAAAGTATTAGAGCATTTCATAAATTTTTATATCCCAATTAGTGAAATTATAAAATGACATACTTAAATGAATTGGCTTCAGTTGACTGGAAAATCACTTATTTAGGCAGCAAATACCTAGTAAAAAGACATATTTATGATTGCCTGAGATCCTGGAAGCTAAACATTGCTATAAGCTTTCTCTCTCTCTCTCTCTCTCTCTCTCTTTTTTTTTTTTTTTTTAGAAATCTAGGAGTCATCAAATGCTGTTCCTTTATCATACACAAAACCAAAAAGTTAATGAACAAAGTTAATGATCTTTTAATTATGGATTTGAAATACATTGTTTGTAAAAATTTTAAAGATGTATGCTTTCTTTTAACCTAAAGGAGCCATCAATTATGTATATTAACCTGTATACCGCAGTATTCTTTAGCTCATTATATTCTGTAATTTTTTCTTAAAGATGTTATTTATTTAACAGACAGAGATTGCAAGTGGGCAGAGAGGCAGGCAGAGAGAGGAAGGGAAGCAGGCTCCCCACCAAGCAGAGAGCCCCATGCGGGGCTCGATCCCAGGACCCTGGGATCATGACCTGAGCTGAAGGCAGAGGCTTAACCCACTGAGCCATCCAGGCACCCCTCATTATATTCTGTATTTAACTGTCTTCATGTGCCAAATTATATTTAAGGAAAGAAATCCTTTGAAAATTATTTTTATATATTACAATTTCGAATAGAGTATTCTGGATGTGATCAACTCAATATTGGCAAAATACTTTCATTTTTTTCTTGTTTGTAAATCATATAGTCTTTATCTATTTGGAAAAGTTGCTATGGTTAAAGAGGCAGATTACAACAGTCGGAAGTTGGCATGAAGTACAGATTTATTTTTCTAGTTGTAAAGAATTCTTTTCCCTTTAATTCTGGGGTTTTCACTTTCTCACATCTATTTTAAGGAAAATTAACATCATTTCCCTTTTTCACCTATAGAACAGAACTTGCGCTGCAGACAAAAAAGACACCTAGAGAAAACATGGCATGTGAGCAACGTGTTCTTACATGATGAGACATTCTCACAGGAAGGAAAATGGCCTGCTCATCCTAAAAAATTCCATCAAATTATAATGTAGTATGTGCAGTAACTTAGGTAGTTACTCTAGCAATAACTTTTCTATAATTTGTAAAAATCAAATAACACTGTATTTAAGCAGAAGGATAAACATGTCAATAGGCATTCTTAAAATTTCTGAGAAACACAAGAGTTTAATTTGACTTAACACAAGCCAATGCTACTATTTACCCCTCGCTGAGGATGGGAACATAATAGAAGCTATTTAAATTCATTTAAGTTGATTATGCTGATCTTTTAAGGTATACATAAAAATAAACAACCAGCTCTGTATATTATATCAAGGCCTGTGAAATTAGTTTAGAGAAATTTGTATAAGTATGTGGAAACTGGTCCCTCACTCAAGAAACACACATTTTTGATGGAATATGTCTGTCATTTATTTTCCAGATATACAGAGGAGGTATTCTTTCTTTCTTTCTTTTTTTTTTTTTTAATATTTTATTTATTTGACAGAGAGAGAGAGATCACAAGTAGGCAGAGAGGCAGGCAGAGAGACAGGAGGAAGTAGGCTCCCTGCTGAGCAGAGAGTCCCATGTGGGGCTCGACCCCAGGACCCTGAGATCATGACCCGAGCGGAAGGCAGAGGCTTAACCCACTGAGCCACCCAGGCGCCCCTATTCTTTCAAATCATAATATAGCCAGCAATTTAATTATGGGATGAGAATTGCAGCACCATTTCTTATTACCTTTTCTCATCTTCCTTTATTTATTGTTTTCTTCTTTGTGTAAGTCTGCAGAGAAGTGAACTTTAGTGACCATGTCCATAAGTGACCACCAGAGAATATATATGTATATAACTAGCCAAATAGAATAGATGGCCTGAAGTACCTTTCTTTTCTTTTTAAGTAAGTGCTTCACCCAATGTGGATCCCAGTGTGGGGCTTGAAGTCTTGATCCCTGAGCTCAGATCAAGAGTTGGATGCTTAACTGAGTAAGCCATCCAGGTGCCCCTGAGGTAACCATTTTTATTTTATTTTGTTTTGTTTCATTTATCTTTTAGAGAGAGAGCGTATGTGAGTAGGGGGTGGGGAGGGGCAGAGGGAGAGGAAGAGAGAGAATCTCAAGCAGATTCCCGACTGAGCAGGGAGCCTGATGACGGGTTCAATCTCACGACCCTGAGATCATGACCTGAGCTGAAATCAAGTGTTGATTGCTTAACTGACTGAACCACCCAGGTCCCCCTGTCCCCCTACCCCCCAGGCAATCATTTTCAGTTCAGTGACTTTTAGTGAACATGTACTGAGCACATACCATGTGTTGAGTGTGCACCTGGTTATACAGTGTTGAATGGGGAGACAACTTCCTACACTGCCAGAAGTTATATTTCAGTGAGGGTGAGAGATAAAAAAAAGTACTCCAGTAAAGAAATAGATACTCAAGTAGTGGTCATTGCTTCAGGATGATGATGGGAAGTGACTAGAAGACACATGGAACTAGATACAAAAGGTATCTCCAAGTGTCATTTAAAATGAGACCAGGGGACACCTGGGTGGCTCAGTGGGTTAAAGCCTCTGCCTTTGGCTCAGGGCATGATCCCAGGGTCCTGGGATCAAGCCCCGCATTGGGCTCTCTGCTTGGCAGGGAGCCTGCTTCCTCCTCTCTCTCTATCTGCCTGCCTCTCTGCCTACTTGTGATCTCTGCCTGTCAAGTAGATAAATGTAATCTTAAAATAAATAAATAAAATAAATAAATAAAATGAGACCTGAATGGCGAGAAGGCAGGCATGTGAAGAACAGAAGCACCAATTTTCCAGGAAGATAACACAGGTCTTAAGGTGGAAATGAGTTTGATATCTTCCAAGAAGAGAGAGAAGCGTGGCATAAATGGAGAGGCTGAAGAGGAGATTAGGAACACCTAAGTTTGGTAATGATGGATCATGTAGGGACCTCAGATGTGACTAAGGGGTTCAAGTTGTAACCTGGTGCATCTGAAAACCACTGGAGGGTTTCCGTAGACAGGTGAAGTGATTTTAGTTACGTTTTAAAGATTACATGTAGAAAATTGATGGAGGAAGACGAGAATGAAAGTGATGAGTTTCAAGAATGGTGGCTGGTGACAAACAAGATGGAGAGACAGAGAGAAATTACGAGAGCCTTTGGCAGTAGAACCAAAGACCGTTCAGGCTGATCGGCAATAGGGCGTAAGAGAATGAGAGGAATCAATAGTTTCTTGTTTGAGCCATTTGGAGGATGGCAGTGCCGTTTTATAATGACTGGGAGAAGAGTAGGTTTGGGACCCGAGAATCAAGATGTGGGTCTTCAGATGTTAAGCTTGAAATATCTATTAGATATCCAAGTAGAAGCAGTCATATAGGTAATTGGGTGTATGAATCTGGAGTTCTGAGAAGAGGTCTGGGTTGAGAAAGAAATTGGTGATTTGGCAGCAGATGGGTGGCCTTTAAAGTTATGAGGCTGAATGAAATTTCCAGGGAGAAATTGTCAAAGGAGCAGAGAGAGTCATAGCCTGGGCACAGTTCAATATTAAGTAGAGAAAAACCCAAAGTCATGACCCATGCCCAGTTTCTGGCATTACTCTCTCCTTTAGTTTTGACGCTACGAGGTTATTAATCAGTTATTTTCTTTGGGAGAGAGCTATCAGGGTGCAATTGTGATGGAAGTTAGTTACAATTTATTTTTTCTTCCAAAAATGTTGTCAAAGTAACTTTAAAGAAATGAATGGATCGTTAAGTAGTCGCTGTCAAACAAAAGAGATTAATCCTCTGACTCCAGATGGCTCCATCATAGTAGAATCAAGAGAGATTTTCTTGCCTCTGCCCTTAGGTTTGTTTTCCCTGCCAAGGCTTTATTGCCAAACTGACGATGTTTTCATTATCCCTGATGTCCTAATTCAATCTCCTATTCCTTATAGGATTATGGCCAAAGTATTTTATCTTTTAGTCATTGGTCTTGATATTCCAGACCTGCCTACAATACCTTGGATCAAATTCACTTCCATAAGTTTCTGGACCCCAAATGAGCCTCGCTTCTTTAGGCAGATCAGTTTCCTGTAGAGTTTAATAGCTCACCCTATTCTTCCCATTTCTTCTGAAAGGCTGCACTGAGTATCATCCTTGTTAAAGTGGTGGCATCTGTGTTCTTGTGCAAGACCAAGTTGTTTCAAGGGGCCACCCGAGGTCCTCTGGAATCACATGAAACAACCCAGATGGAAGGAGACAACAGATGTCATCTCACTTCTGTTTTCATAGCCCCCTCTCCTGAACAGCATACAGCACAAAGCCCTGGTTCCTGTTCCATCCTTGCTGGGAATTGTTGAGTCATTCCCTCTGGGGGAAGTCTTTTAGGTTTGGGAAAGAGCAGTCAGCATAGAGACCAAAATACAGTTGAGACCCTGCTCTGCGAGTTTGTTTTCTCCCGCAAGTATTACATGAGTGAGGGTTCTTCTGTTCTCCAATATGTACCTTCCGGGATATGCAAGGTGTCAGATGCCATGTTTAAGTTCATGTTCTTGAATTTGGGGTTCATATAAATGGGGCTATGTTAGAAGTTCCTAAACTTTCTGGATTCTGGACACCTTTGGTGTTGAAGCAATTTTTCATGGCACTCCTACCCCATAAGAACTACCTAACTATTCTGTGTTTTAACTAGTTAGGTTCTCTATTGCTTAATAATAGGGGTTTATATAGTGTTGGACATCTGGGTTTGCTGTGTAAAATTTAAAATGTTTTGCAGCACCAGTGTGAGTTTTGTGTCTTGGCACTCAGCTACGAGCTGTGCAGATGTGTGACTAGCTAAAACAATGTCAAACCCAGCACACTCAAAGCATCCCTCATGGAAAAGTATGTCATAATGGCAAGTCTCCTGGACTTCTTAATAGGAATCTAGACTTCAATTATTTGGAAAATATTTGAATATCTGGAAAATGTATATGATGACCTTAGAAATTCCCAATTTCCAGCAAAAATGTAACAAATGGCAGGAGTCGAGGAATTAGTCCAGGCATTCGCTGCTCATTATTAGGAGCAGTAGTGTGCAAAATCAGGCAAGTCTGTATGAATGTGAATGCTCTTCCAAGTCTGTGTCAAACTGAAAGTTTATGAAATGTAATAGAAAGCCGTTCCCTGGCTAGTGTTGGACAACACATGTTGAGCATTTGTTGCCCTCCTCTTATCCATTCTAAATGTGAAAGTCTGCCTGCGTTTGATCAGTTTCTCCCATCATTAACAGCCTATAAAAAGGCATAAGAGGATAGCAAAAATATTTCCGCATATTTAAAAGAACAAAGTGATGAACGATGCATTTCCCCCAGAATCCAGGTGTCCTTCCTCCACAATTCTCCTGTGAGCATTTTACTGCTGGGTTTAACAGCCAAGTTTCAGGAGCAAAAGAAGATGTCCCTTTGCTTCCAATCAGGGGGTATAAATGTTTGCATTGTCTTGACTGCACTTAACCTTACTACTAAGACCATAAACCAGTTGTAGCTATCAGGGTCAGCATCTGTGACAAAAAACAACATTATGTTTCATCTCTGGCTTATTGTTAATTGTTAATTTTCGTTCCTGACACATAGCCATTTTACATCCTTCCCGATCTGTGTGGAATATAATCTATATGTGGTGATGCTGAATTGTCTTGCCATGGAGATTAAAAGAATTTCTGGATATAATTAGTTAATTGGCTGCCTGGCACTTTGAAAAGCGTGAGCTCGGTGTTTCCTACCCTGGAGTATAACCTCATAATGACCACCCACAGTCTGGTCCACACAGGAGTTTGGGGACAGACTCACTTATTTATTTGTTTAAAATTGGTTAAAATCTGTGTGCCTGATCTTCCTGCCAGAAAATACATTTTAATTAGAAATGATGATCATGCATTTGCTGAGGACAGGAGAAAGGGAAGGAAGCAGGGAACTGGCCTAGACTGTATGTTTCAACCCAACCTTGCACAAGACAGAGTGCATCCACGTAAAACCTAGAGTTAGCCTTTCTGTATTTCATTTTGACTTTGTATAAGACTCTGGGGGAATGGAGCCAAATATATTATTTCTTTTATGTCTGGGAAATAGGCGTGCCCAAAACTGCCTGAGGACACCACTCAGCATGTGTTGGACATTCAGTAAAGTTTCCTGACTCCAACCATGAAAGTCTTTCCATTCACTTCCTCTCTGGAGCAGGTCTTGGCAGACAAGGCAAGTGGCTAATGGTGGAAGATGGGCTCTGCTAGGACTGGGAATTACATCTAAGTAATTAGGAATACTGGAATCCAAAGATCAAAACCAAAAGACCCAGGGTGAAAAGTGCATCTAAAACGCCGGAACCTGGACTCCACACTCTGCTTGGCAACTTATCAAGAAAGTAACCCAGGAAAAAACAAGGTGGAAGGAGATGGTCTTATGTAGTTTTTACATATGGTTACTTCTTTGTCTGGTTGTGGGGAAGGCAGTAGAAGAAATGTGATTTCTAGAATGACAACTACCATTTGCCTATCTTTTCCTAGTCTCATCACTGTCTGTATGCTTTTTTCTTATTTGCTTCAGTCGGAGACTCGCATGATTTATTGCATTTAACTAGCAAGATTTATTGAAATTTTAGAATTTAAAGTGTGAGAATTATACATTGTTCTAAACACAAAGGCATAATAATAAGAATTATTATTTATTGAAGAATACTATCTATGGAAGCCTGGACAAATTTAATGTTTTGACAATTCAACAAGAAATTTGTATTCAATATTTTGATAATGGAACAAAGTATTTTTATTACTGTATTGTCTTCTTTTCAGAAATGAGAGAACTGAGCCTTTACAGAGTTTTAGTAACTTGGACAAAGGTATAAAATTAGTAAAAGGCAGAAGCCAGAATTATAACCTAGGCCTTCAGCCATCAGACCAACACTCATATAGCCTTCCTTGGCAGTCCCTCTGGGATCCCCATAATCCTGACACAGACATACAGCATAATCATGTGAAAAGTGCTGAAGAACATTCCAGTGCAGCATGCGCGTGAGTGGAAAGGGACATGGTCCAGAGATAAGAAAGGAGTGACGAGAGCCCCTGAAGATTTTAAGGTCCAGCAAATACATGAGGAGAACAAATAGAAGCCTTCCTCTTCAAAGAGGTAGTAAATGAAACTAGTGACACCGAATATTAAGTTTAAGTTTTCATTTCGATTAACCTGAAGAAACAATGCACTTGATTCAAAATCCAAGAGACACAAAAGTGTATAGATAAACCCCTTTCAATCCCGTTTGTCCCCTCCATTTAGAACGCTCGGAGACAACTGCTATCTGCCATTTTCATTTTCATGGGTATCCTGGTATTATCTCTTCAAAATTTATGTTCTCTAGCTTGAGGTGATCAGAGTTCTTTAAGATGCTGATTTGGGAACGGAGAGATAGTGGCTGTTGACAAACCCTATCTCAGCCATGCCTTTGTTTTTACCATATCCAACTAATCAGGTCTCACCCGTTTGATAGTTGCGATGAACCACTTTAGATCAAGTGCCTTTTGTACATTCTATTTAAAATTTTCTAAAGAGAACCCGCATGTAAACAAGATGATGTGTGTGTTGGGGGTGGGGAGCGGATTTCTCACCTACCATTGAAAAGAAATTGCTTTCAACTGGAGCACTTCAGAAGAACTAAATCATGTAAATCATTCTTAGTTTGTCATCAAAATAGCCTCCCAGAGGATCTCAAATTCTCAACTGCCTACTTCCCACCGCTTTCTTTGCCTAAATATATACACATATCCATATGTGTGTGTGTGTGTCACATTCTTTGAAATAATAATTCTTTGAAGACTACAGAATTTGCACTTTTCACTCTCAGATTCTCCTCGTCTCCCATGTGTCTGCCTTGCTGAGATTTGTGACAGCTTTGGCATCATCTCTATGTTATGACAGAGACGGGAGAGACAGCTCTGTCCCTGAGAGCAGTCAAGTGTTGTTAGCCCCTGCCTTGTGGGCAGAGAGGAGAGTGAAAATAAAGAGGCGACCCCTCTTTATTCTTTCCGGTGGCCAGGCCCCGACAGTTGCACACTGGGCAGAGCGACACCCCCGCAGAGCTGTCACCTGCGTCTCACGCACACATCCACGTCTGCGGGGCAGCTGGTGAGCGTACATCACAACGCTTCCCGAGGAACCACGACAGACTGGCACGCAGTGAGGTGGGAAAACTCTGTCACTGGTCTTGATCCCGCTGAGTGGTTCCAGGGCGCGGCTAGCAAGGACAGCAGCTTCTAAGTCAGAGCCTGGGGGGTTGTGAAGCAAGGGCCAAGGATACTTCAGGAGAAAACACCAGGTCCTGTCCCCTCCACATCAGAGAGTTCTCACAGCCTCCATGAAAACAGAGAAAGGGAAGGGTTTTCTCTCGACAGCCCTGCTCCAAAGGAAGAGGTCTTCTCCCCACAGAGGAGTATAGCGGGACCAGCAAGAGTATTGGAGCCAAACCGAATTGAGTCCATATCTTCTTCTGGCTAGTACTAAATCTGTTACTTTAGAAGGTTTTCCTGGTTTGAATCTGAATCCCCTCACCCATGAAACAGGGATAATCGTCGTGTAGAAATGCCAGCTTTGCGGCATTGTAACAATTACGAGAACTAATATTCAGGATTCAGAGTATTCAGAGGACTTGGCATAGCTGGCACTCCATGGATGTCCTCTCCAGGTACCTGCTTTGGAGGTGGGACACCGACGCGTGCAGAAAATCTGAGGCCCCTCCCGGCCCCGCTCCCCTCCTCACCACAATAACAGCTTCAGAGTCTGGGGAAGTTGCTGGGGGAAGTCGAGTTTGGAGATGGTTTCGGATCTGTTTTCTGGAATTCCCCCTCACGTTGCTTCTCTCCTTTTCCTTGTAAGGAGCAGAAATTCAGGACTGGCTCCCTGTACAGATGTACAAAATGCTTAGTCTCTTGCGGCGAGAAGCGTGGTCTGACCAGCTAAGTTGGCTGAAACTTCCAAAGGATATTGATATCAAAATGCTTACTTTTCTCACAAGATCCTTATCCCAACATAGAAAATGGGTAGGAATGTGGAATATATGTGAAGAAATTGCCCTACTTCAATTCCTGCAAGGGTCTATCACTGTGTCCAGTGTCCTCTATGAACCAAGAGAATGAATGGGGGCAGTTTTGGGTCCCAAAGAACTCAATGACATCTCCCATCATCTATCGGTAACATATTTCTATTATACTGCTATGGGAAAAAAAAAAAAAAGAAAAAAGAAAAACTGCTATGAAATTCCGGTATAAATGACTTTTCTTGCCTATTATTATTATTTTTTCATCTTATGTGCAATTATTAATTAGTCAAATTGGTACTTTGGCAAAATTGGTATCTTGTTTAACAGAACATGCATACCTCTCCCTCAGACTCATGTACACTATGGGAAAAGGTTCTCTTATGAAATTTAGAATCTCTCTGTGACTCTGAGGTTCAGTGTCTGTAATCATTTGGTGATTGAGTTTTTATGTTTTTGACATCCTTCTAAGTGAATTCTTCTCTGATGTCAAACCTGGAGGAGTAGCTTGTCTTTCAATGTATTGACTTCAATGTTAAGGGGAGAACATCATCCAGGAAAATCCCCTTGGCGTTGTAGCAAATCCCAGGCAGTACTATATAGGTAATTGTGAATGGGCTTCCAGACACAACGAGGACCCTGTGGATAATCTGATCACTGTAAACTGTTCAAAGTTCCCCATATATGAAATTCAGGCCGATGCAACCATTCTCCTTGGCCACCCAAGCAGTTTCCTAGGGTATATTAAAAAAAAAAAAAAAAAAAAGATCCAGACAGCAGCTGCAGAAAATTTGGGGACCCTTTTCCCTTTGAGTGAGTGTTTCCAGAAAGCAAAATAAATAAAATGTCAGAGTTTGTTCATCTGGTTGGCAAGGCAAGCTCTCCCTCTTCTGTGGAGGAGGTTGAATTGAGGAATGTTGTGGTTTCTGGGATTCAAAGCTGGAGACACAGCACAACACACACCTTATTTGAGAGTGATTCACATCATACATTTTCATAAGGCATGGACCAGAAAGCAAGCTTTGTTTTCAAAATGTGTTTCCTTGGCACTGGTTACAGCAATTTGGTGTGTGGTTCATTGTCAAAATGCTGTGGGTGGCAAAAGCAATCGAGTGAAGGTGCATGAAATATTTAAATTGGGGTGGCTTTCGCTCAGGCTTTACTCTTCTCCTAACACCTGTATTCCAATGACAGCAATTAAGCCTCTTGTAAGGTAATAATCTGTATCACAGGATGTCGGAGCTGGCAGAAACTTACTGAGCAAACTTTTTCTGTATTGCAGGGCCAGAAAGGAAATATTTTAGGCTTTACAGACCATACAGGCTCTGTCACAGCTACTCAGATCTAGTCAATTCTGTCATTGTCAATGAAACCAGCCAGAGGCAATGCGTAAACTAGTGGGTGGGGCTGTGTTCCAGTGAAGTGTTATTTATAAAAACAGGCGGTGCCCGGATTGGGCATATTCGTTGCAGTTTTCTGACCCCTGGTTTAGAGCCCTGCTTCCTGTTCACAGAAGAGGAAACCAAACCCCAGAGATTAAAAGAATTTGTCACTATCATAGGCCAGGTTGTGGCAGGACACAACATATCCAGAGCCCACATTTGGTCCTTTTCCTTCTCTTCACATGTGTGTTTTTCTAATCCTAAAAAACAGTCCCCCTGTAGACTCAGAAGCCTCGAGGAGAAAGAGACAACTTTCTCTTCTCTGTTTTGACATTACTTTAGCTAAAGTAAATGTCTAAACCTGAGAATACTACTGTCGTCGGAACATTTAAGAAAAGAAATCTGTAACAGAAGAGACAGATGTGAATATGTTTATGGAAAACACATGTGTGCATGTTGGGTACAGAATTTGTTGCTTCGAGCCATGGGGGAAAAGTCATTGCTAACAGGGGAAGAGCAGAAGATTTGGACACACATGGCCTGTTTCTCTGCTCAGAATGCGGCACCCTGCTTTTCCCAAATCTCCGGTCTTGTTCTCTGTTCTAGTTGGACCAGCGCTTCAAGCTCCTCTGTGAGGCCTCTGTATTTTGTGAAGCCAGTGACCTCACCTGCCGCAGAACTTGTTTCACACTTTTTTCCTTTAGGGGTAGTCTCTGATGAGGTCAGGGCCTATTTTATTTTATTTACATTTTTGTTAATTTTTGGTAACGGTTAATAAAAGAGAATTAGGTGGTGAGAGGAGAAAAACAGATAAAATATTTTCAAGGATGGATTGAGAAAGAGAGAGGAAGAGAGATGGAGGCATCGCCTGTCACTCTCCTTTCCCTCAGGGCAAAGGGGGTTAAGAAGTGGGTGAGGGAATTAGAGGGGGCTGGGTTAGGGTTGCTGTATTAGGCTCAATTGGGGGAGATCTCCTTCCAGATTATTTAAGGCAGAGCCAACACTTTACGAAAAGCTGTGCCTGGAAAGGGTGCACAGGTATTTTCTCCCTTAGCTGTGCCCAGGTCAGTACACTCAGCAAGTCCTCTCAAAGGCTGTTCTCCCACAGCAGACTCTATGGAGCTGTAATTCAGACACATACAAACATGTGTTACGTGAATACAAGGGTTTCCTTTCCAAATAAATTTGAGAAATTGTAGATTAAACAAGGTTCTGCAAGTGTCTTTTTTTAAAAATTGTTTATTTCTTTATTTGAAGGAGAGAGTGAGAATGACAGCGAGAGAGGGAATTCTTAAGCAGGGAGAGTGGGAGAGGGAGAAGCAGGCTTCCCACGGAGCAGGAAGACTCAATCCCGGGACCCTGGGATCATGAACTGAGCTGAAGGTAGATGCTTAATGACTGAGCCAGCCAGGTGCCCCAATTCTGCAGTTTTCTTACTCTGGGACATTTCAAAGCATTTAATGTGCCACTGTAAATCAAAAATTTCTAAGATAGAGATACAGTCTGCAGTGTTTCCCTAACATATGGGATCATTGGATCATTTTATCACAAAACATATGAGGGACAATGTCCTCAGAACACGGCTATGAAATGCTGATTTCAGTCATCTGCATGATTCTGCATTGGTAGAGTCTCACTTTCTCCACCAACATGTATGTTCTTCTCCAGGTTTAGGTTGGGAGCTCCTGAGAGCAGATCACGGTGACACTTAGTGGGTATCGAATGGATAATTGCCGAGGAGTCAACAGGTCAGTGTGTGCTATGACAGTTCAAGTGCACGGGCCTTACTTGCTTTCATATCTCTTCCCCCAAGTAGTCTTCTGTCCCTTCTGAGTAGTTCTTCTTCTGTATAATGTCTCCTTATTCCTTGTTCCATCCTCCTATTGCACACAAATGCAACAATAAGGGGCGGGGGGTCTTTGATTACCTAGGGGACCCATAGAGGTCCTCGGCTTCCCTATGGCCTCTTTGTGAAAAATCAGCTAGGGGACAAAATTCCAGCCATGATGGCCTCCTGTTTTTTCATGATACCCATTGGCTACTATTCCCTCCTGCCCCTTCCCTTCCACACTTGGCCCTCCTGATCCCATTTACCCTGCTCTTTTTTTCTTCTTCTTTTTTTTTTTTTTTTTTTTTTTGGTTATCACTTATTAGCCTCTAAAACATGCCATTCAGTCAGCCTATCCTAATCCATCTTTTTAACAGCCTATCCATTCAGCCTATTTAACAAACTTCACATTTTGACAATGGCATATATAATTCCTCAATTCTCTAATTGGTTCTTTTTTCATATTATCCCAGTCTTGTTTTAGGAATACAATTTTTTTTTAAATTCCCTGCCTCCCGTATAAAAATCACAATTGCTCATTTCACCTCTTATAAGAAACTTTCTCTGAAAAGCACCACCTTCAATCCTAGCCCTGCTTGCTTCTTGCCCATCTCCCTAGAGGACAAGGCAAGCTCAGAGAGTACTCATTTAAAAGTTCTGATATGGGGGCAACGGGTGGCTCAGTCAGTTGAGTGCCAGACTGTTGATGTTGGCTCAGGTCATGATCGTGGGGTCCTGGGATCGACCCTCCTATCATGCTCAACGAGTCTGCTTGGGATTCTCTCTCCCTCTCCCCTCCCCTACTACTGTTTCACACTTGTATGCGCAGCCACGCACTTTCTCTCTCTCTCAAATAAATACATAAATCTTAAAAAAAAAAAAGTAGAAAAAAGCAAAGTTCTGATAGGGACAGTAATGATAGGGCCATCCAGCGTCCCTGTTGGGGTACATCGCACGTGTATTCTGGAGCTCCAAAGCTCAGTCATGAGGGCCACATTCTTTTGGAACATATGTGTCTCAAAAGTTCTATCCTGATTCAGTTGTACTGAACCCTCTTGTACTAAACCGGCTTTGCCATCCCAGAAGGAGCTTTGGAATAGGTAGCTTTGTCACAGCATACTTTGTTTCTTACACTCCCACCTGCTCACTCTACCTAAACAGCCTGTCCTCCCTGCTGTTCTTCCAACATAGCGACCACATTCTGGTCTCAGAGCCTCTGTGTTAGTTGCTTTCTGTGCCTGGAACTCTCTTTCTCCCAGCATCCATGTGTTCCTCACTCCACTCCTTCATGTGAGGATTTACAACTCATTACTCTATATAAAATGAAAATAACCCACTCTGGCTCTCTCTAACCATCGTTTTAATTTTTACCATACCATTTAAAATCTAGTACACTATATCTATTTCTTCATTTTTTTTCTTTCATTTTTGTTTTGCTTGTTTACAGACTGTCTCCATTAAAATATAAACCCTATGAGAGATCATTTTCATTTTCTGCAAAAAAAAAAAAAAAAAGGCAATTTTTCATTGCCTTTTCTTTTTCTGCTATATCCCCAGCATCTAGAATAATGCCTGGCACATGGTAGGTTCTCCAAGAATATTTTTGAGTCAGTGACCCTAGAAAGCAGGATTTAGACAGTCAGTTGGGCGGGTAAATTGCAATCAATGTGATGACTTAGCCTGGAGCTTGGGAGACAAGGTGAAAGTAAACTGTAATTTGTGCAGATAGCAACAGTAGGCATTGCCTGGAAGAAGCATTTGTGTGTAAGATACTTTATTTGGGGTTTGTTGGAGGGAACTAAGGACAGCAATCCCAGTCATTCTTTTAAAATATGTCAGATCATGTCACATTTCTGCTTAAAACCCTCAATGCCCCTCCATCCCACTCAAGCAAAACCCAAAGTCCTTCACATGGTCTTTAAGGTTTCCTTCCTCCCCTAGCCATTCCCTTTCTCATTAGTGCTGTCTGAGAGTGATACACTATCATCCACATATATCATTTGGAAGTTTATAGTAGAAAAATTAAATGATAAAAGTAAGGAAGTGGAATTAATTTCAACAAAATACTTTAACCCAGTATACCCCAGATATTATCAATTCATTATGTAATCAATGTGAAAAATTATTACTGAGGTGTTCCCCCTTTAATTTCATACCAATTCTTTGGCATTCGGGAGCATTTTAGACCCACAGCGCATCTCAGCGTTGAACAACTGTGTTTCGAGTTCTCACTGGCCACGAGTGTCTGGTGACTTCCATGTCAGATGGTATCTTTCTTAACTTCCCTCTTCCGGGTCACTCCATTCTAGCTGTTTTAACCTCCTTGCTCAGCCTCTTTGCCATCCCTATCATAGGTGAAACACATTTTTACTTCAGTGAGGTTGCCAGATTGAGAAATTAAAAATAAATGACACCACTTAAATTTTACATAAATAGCAAATAACTTTTCAGTATAAATATATTTCAGATATTACATGGAGGATACTGGCAACACACAGGGATATACTGGCATCACATGGAACGTGCTGGTGTTTTATCTGCCTGCCCTATACCTCAGGCCATTTGCATTTCCTCTTTCCTCTGCCAGGAATGCTCTTTCCCAGTTACCACACTTCCCTTGCTCATTTGTGTCTCAGCTCACAGGCCTTGGGGAGGCCTTTATGCATAACCCCATAGTAAATATGTGTCTCCACAGCACTAATAATTATTTCCTTATTCTATACTTCTTGGCACTACTTTGTAGTTTTCTAAAATCTCTTTTGTTTACTTAAAAATCTATTTTTTTGTCTATTTAAAATTTAAAGTTAAATTTAAAATCTACTCTTTTCTATTTAAAATCTCTTTTTTGGTCTATTTTTGTCTAATTTTGCCACCCCATTAGAATATAGCTTTTGTGAGAATAGAACATTTGTTCCCTATTGTCTCTACAGTGTCAAGAAAAATGCTGACACATAGTAGGCATTCAATATATATAATAAATGTGTTCAGTAAAAAGGGGAAGATAGGTAGTAGAAAGTGATACATATATATATTTATAGTCATGTATTTTTGAGTCAGACATTCATAGAATAGGATCATGACTCTGTTCTTTATCGGGTGTCTGACTCATAATTTCCTAAAATGGAGTTTTATTAGGCATCTAAGGGACAAAGGTAAGGATTTAAAAAAATGTTTGCTGTATAATAAATGTAGTAGTGGTATCACAGTGGTAATAGTAATAGTAAATAACAATAATTTTTGTTCTTCAGGTTGACAATTCCTTAGCTGTCTTCCAGTCTCCAAAAAACTCTAAAAATTGAGTCTTTTCTCAGAAGTTTGAGACATCTCATTTGGAGGCAAAACCAATCTTGAGGTCACATGAGACTATTTAGAGTCTGTGTTTATACAACTTAGTATGACTTTATATATATCATTGCTGAAACGTTAATGTGTCTGATCACAGGCTGCTACCTCAGACCCATCTGTGGATAGTTATATGCTACAAAGCAAACGTGCTATAAACTTTCTTATATCTGAAAAATTATCTGAATTCTCAAGTACATCTGGCCCCAAGATTTCAGTAAAGGAGGACGGACCTTTATCAGCCACTCCAATTTTAAAGCATTGCCAAATAGGACATGAAAGAACAGCATCTTGTTAGGACTGTTAAGTCTTACTGCTCATTAGATTACTAGTTTTCCCAGAAGATAATAATCTACATTGTTCTTTCCCCCCAAATCCTAACATATCTAGAAAAAAGTAAACACAAACAAACAAACAAAAAACATTGATCAGGAACATTCTGCTGTGTCTATCATTTTCCTGTTCCATTGGAAATAGAGCCAGGGTAATGCAAATTAAAGCAGTTCTAGTAAACCTATTTTTTTAAATAAAGATTTATTTATTTATTTATTTGAGAGAGAGAGAGCACACAAGTGGGAGGGGCAGAAGGAGAGGGAGAGAGAATATCAGACAAACTCTGAGCTGAGCGTGGCGCCTGATGCAGAGTCACAACCTGAGCCAAAACCGAGAGTCAGTCGCTTAATGAACTGTACCACCCAGGGGCCCCTCATAAGCCCATTTGAAAGTGACAGGTCTTTTGAGTGGAGATGGAGCTCTGAAATTATTAGCCCTTCAATTTAAGGAATGCTTTCTCAGAAAAAATCCTGACAGAAAGGAGTTCATGTCCACCCATATCTATAATGATAACCCGACTGGGTCTTGCATCCCCTTATCTTACAGTCCTGGGGTCAAACCTCACTGCTATTGAACAGGAACGTGAATGCAATGAAGAGAGCAGTTGTGAGGCAGATGAAGTGTTTATGGTGAAGATATAACTGGTGAGGAATATAACTGAGAACTTGTTGATTTTTCATGCTTTTATCCACAAATGCTTTCCCATATGGCTTCAGTCTTGTGTTCTGTACACGTTTTTTAAACTCCCCTGCAGTTCCTCATTTTCTCTAATGGTTGCAAGTGGCTAATATTTTTTCTTCCTCTGTGTCACATCTGTATGACCAAGTACCTTTCAGCCTAAATCATGTTCCTCCTGCCCATGTCATGTTTAGTCTAATCATATTGATTTAAAAGTGTTTGATTCCTTGGTAAAATATAACAAACAAAATAATCCTAGGCATATATAACTACACGATTATCTCTTTTATGGTACAAATCACAAGATATATGTAAGACATAGTATCTAACTACCTTCTCTATTTTAATGCAATACATAGCCATTCCTATCAATTCTTTAACATTGTCCCACCTGAAAATAACACCAACAATAGATTTCCTACAGCATAATTGCTATGGTCTGAATGTTTGTGTCCCTTTGCCCCCTGCCAAGATTTATATGATGAAATCCTAACCTTGAAGACAATGGTATTGAGAGTCGTGGCCTTTGAGAAGTGATCAGACGGTGAGGGCAGAGCCCTCATGAGTGGAATTAGTGCCCTTATAGATAGGTCTCACAAAAATGCAAAAACTCCTTAAATTGCATACTAGATATTTTGTAATTAAACAATTTTAAAACTCAAAGAAAGACTTTCCATTGGTCCCAGTAATGCCATACCCTCAGAATTTCTAAAAGAGCCACAAGCTCAATTTTTAAAGCATAAAAATAGACATAAACCTACAGCTCTTAATTTGCTTTCTTTGATTAAATGCACTATCACAGTGAAGAATAAAATCTAATCTGCACTAAAGGTGATCAAACTCACCAAGATAATTTCCCCCATTGTAATTAGGAACATGGAGTAAGGGAGTTCCTGCAATGATGATTAGTAAGCTCCCACCCCCAGGTTTTTGTCCCACGCTTAGGAACCCTTCCCTTCCCACCACTTCAGTTCGGGGACTGATGGTCCGGGAGGTAGAGGGAACCTGTGCTCTGTGGTCGTGTTGCAGGACTGGCTAAGGAAGGATAACTTTTCAATGCCCCGGCAATCAACAGAGGACTCTGAGAGCAAGGAGCAGGAATGGAAGTGGATTCTGATAAGAGCCTGGTAAGAGTCTGCAGAAGTGGACCGGAATTGAACTTGTTCCAGCACAGTGGATTTTTTTTTTTTCCATTTTATTTATTTTTTCAGCGTAACAGTATTCATTCTTTTTGCACAACACCCAGTGCTCCATGCAAAACGTGCCCTCCCCATTACCCACCACCTGTTCCCCCAACCTCCCACCCCTGACCCTTCAAAACCCTCAGGTTGTTTTTCAGAGTCCATAGTCTCTTATGGTTCGCCTCCCCTCCCCAATGTCCATAGCCCGCTCCCCCTCTCCCAATCCCACCTCCCCCCAGCAACCCCCAGTTTGTTTTGTGAGATTAAGAGTCATTTATGGTTTGTCTCCCTCCCAATCCCATCTTGTTTCATTTATTCTTCTCCTATCCCCCTACCCCCCCATGTTGCTCAGTGGATGTCGCACAGTGGATTTTTTTTGTTCCTGTTTCCAGACCTGTTCTTACCATTTCCCTTTTGGCCAAGTGTAATTGATTAATTTTTTTTTGTCTGTCCCTAGTCTTATTGTAATACCTGTCAGGAGAATGAATATATAATGCTTTTCTTTTCTCATTACTGTCCTAATATTGGCACTAGAAATAACTAACGTGCCATTCTGTATTATTAAGAGATTTGTTCCATGAGTGATAACGAACTAACATTCCTTATCTCATTCTCTAGTCCCATTTTGCTTGCAAGGGAGCCAGTTCAGATAAAAATTAGCTTTGTGCTTAGGCTGAATTCATTCTGTGGAATGATACTATTCCAGATACATTATAGGAGGATTCCCTTGTTCTGAGTACTGATGGGGGAAGATTTATCTAATGTAAAAAAAAAAAAAATGCAAAGAAATACAAATAGTAATTTCAATGCACTTAAAAGAATGAGATAGACCTTGTTTTGCAAGCTCTCTTTTATATATGATAGCAGATGAGGAAAACAGGTCAAAAGTCTCTACTATAAATTAAAGATAAAATCACTGGGAAGTGTGATCCATGAATATGTGTGTGTGCGCGCGCATGCACGCATGCTTGCATGTGTATTTTGTATCCGTTACACAATAACGAATCTGCTAGATTTAGGTAACAATGATAAGGATATATTACCTACCATATACTATGGGTCCTGTTGTTTATATGAAAGGTTAAGCACAGAAATGTGAGGTTTGTAGAAAATAACCTTTTTTTTTTTTTTTTTTTTTTTTTTTAATCTTGCTCATCTGAAGAATCCCCTTGGACTTCAAAAGGGAGATCCATACTTAGGTTGGCAAGCAGATCTTTGCAAATATTTGTTAAACACACTTTGTGTGTACCACTCAGTACAAGCAAGACCAGCAGAATGCTGCTGTGTGTCTAGAAGAGTTCAGAGGTCTGGCCAGATTTTTTGGAAAGGATGTGTGTGTATGTGAGTGTGTGTGTTTATTACCACTTTAAAAAAATAACAGAGCAACCACATATTGCATGTTTACTCAAGGCCATGAGCTATTTCAGTCCCCATGCACATATGGCTTCCTTTCTCTTTACAAACTATGTGATACGGAATTTTATAACAATATTTTAGGAGTAAGGTAACTGGCTCAGCAAAGTTAAGACACTTCCTCAATGTCATACGGTCACCAAGTTACACAAGCATAATTGAAACCTAGTTCTATTTAGCCCCAAAGTCAATGCACTTTCTCGATAATTCTCTAACATCTCACGTTGCAATTTCTTTTTGAAGTTTTGTTTTTTTTTTTAAAAAAAAGATTTTATTTATTTATTTGAGAGAGAAGCAGAGCATGAATGGGGGTGAGGGGCAGAGGGACAGAATGAAGCAGGCTTCCTGCTGACCAGGGGGGCCTAATGGGGGACTAGATCCCAGGACCAACCTGGGATCATGCTGAAGGCAGACGCTTAACTGACTGAGCCACCCAGGTGCCCCATTGTTTTGAAGTTTTAAATGCAAAAAGACCTTGAAGATGGAAGCTGATTATAGGCAGATAAGAATTTGCATTTCCTTGATAGTACATAAGGTGTATTTTCTTATGTTGTGAATTACAGCGATTTTTCAACTTTAATTATTGCACATCAAATATCCCATGTGCATGGCACCTAATATACCCATATGTATATAGATGCTTTGAAGGTGTTACTGCTACTGTTAATAAATTATATTCATTAGTATAAAGGCCCATTCACTTTGTAAGCTTTTGGCGCAATAGCCTTAGTGTTTAAAAAAAAAAAAAAGCCCAACACCCTGTCAGAGCAGGTAACTACACCCTATAAAACTCTAATGTAACAAGAGTCTGGGATCTAGGATCACTGTGTAGGTTTTCATAACTACTGGGTGGTTGTGTGGACACTGGCTGTAGAATTTAACCACTCTAAGATAATATATAATACTTCTCATTATAGAGAAATATGTTCATTCTACAACCATTGAAGGAAACAAAAATTTCCAGCCGGACCTCAGTTCAGTGATATTGGATTGTCTAGGTATTTCAGCACCACACTTTAGGGCCACCAACCTTGACTTCTAGTTAGTTACAGAAAGTAGTGCCCAATTAAAATGCTCCTTGGCAAGCAACTTTCTTGAGCACAGCAGACTAATTAATGGAGGAATTAGGGAGAGAGCCATGCTTTAAATCATACTGTCTAACCTCAGAAGAAGGAGTTGGCCAGTGCCAAGAATACAGCTGCAGAGGATAGTGAACAAGAAGGAATAAAATTTGTGCTGATATTAAATCTTACCTACCTGAAAGGGCATTGAATGACACTATACCTCATTCTTGGGTTTATCTGATAACTGTCAGAAAGTGGCACGTGTGTGAAATAGTTTACAAATTTGTGCACCTAGCATTTTAGCTTTTACTCTGTTTATATCTTGAAGTTACTGCTGTATGGAAATTGATGTTACTATTATCGTATATGATTTTTTAAAAAAAAAACTGCTTCAAATGGTTTTTCAGTTAATGGAGGTGAATCTGACTTGCTTTTTTGGATGTTCTTGTTCTCTTTCTATCTCCCGTATTCTGCTGTGATATGATCACATGCAAGAAGTAAGCAAGGGGATCTCAGTGTTTTCTTGAGCATAATAAGGGATGACATCGTTTGACATACTTTTAAATGATTTGCATCTTGAGAAAGAACCTATATATAATGGTAATTCTTATTGCTTCTAAAAAAATTTAAAAAGACAGTATATTTATAGCCACTTCCTGAGAGTTTGTCCTGCTTCCTAGTTCAACCAAAGCAAGAATGGGTAATGTCTTCACAATCTGCAGGGAAATCTATGTGATTGTAGTGCATAACACATACACACATACACACACACACACACATACACACACACAGATACCCAAGCACACAGAAATAAATCTCACCGGAATTCTTTAAAGGGAGGAAAGGCTTTGGCTTTTCTCCTCTAGAAGGAAGAATTTTGATTCTTATAGACATGTAGATTGTATTCAGTCCAGTCTTTTTTTCATAAAAAGAATTAGATATTCTTTAAAGAAGTGTTTGAAGGTTAAAAAAAAAAGAAGCATTTTGAAAATGACACCCAGTACAAAAAATTAGAGCTTTACATGTATATCAATTTGTTGATTTTGCTTATTAAGAAAAAGCTGGTAACCCTGAAGCCACATGGCTTAAAAAATACTGCTGGATATTTTTATTGTACCCTATGCCTATGTACTGTTTGTTCCAAGAGATGCCACCTGCTTTTCTGTGGCCACTCCTTTCTTTAGGGATCTATTACTAAATCATATGTGTGTATATATACCCATGTGATATATATATGTGTATATATATGTATATATGTGTATGTATACATACATAAAAATATATCTGTATATAGATGTATATATATAAATTATATAGATATATATGATCCATCTTATATAGATAATATAGATTTTATATATTTATATATATATATATATATATGGGTTATGTACTTGCTAAATATGTTTTTTTAAGATTTTTTTTAAGTAATATCTATACCCAGTGTGGGGCTCGAACTCACAACCCCAAGATCAAGAGTCCCATGCTCCACTGACTGAGCCAGTCAGGCACCCCTGTAGTTGCTAAAAGTCTTGTTTTCAATTAATGACTCTCGATTAATTTATGTTTATGCATGGTTTTGCTTCTCTCCAATAAGCTCTGCATGACGCTGGCTATAGTTGAGTTTTTCAGATTATGTTATCTTTGGCAACTGCATTATTTCTGCTTAATAAGTGCTCTCTTTGCTCTGGTGACTGCATAAGCCTTCGAACTCCTCTGCATATGAAGAGTTGCTGCCTACTTGAGAAGGAAGCAAAAAATGGATCCTCCATCTTTGCAGCACAATGAATTTCCCACTTTAGCATCATTAAACATGCCTTTGGTGGTCATAATTCAGGAGTGGCCTGGGGGCATTATTGCTTTAACACTTTCCAACTAATATTGTGAAAAATGATCTGTGGCTGAAGGCCCGCTATGTGCAGTGAGACTTGAGTCTTCATGGTCAAATCTATCAGAAGAAAAATTTGAAATGTTGTAACACTCCTGTAGGATTTCTTCTTGTGGAGTGATGAAGAAGGACTATCCGTAATCCCTAGGGCAGTGCTGCCTGATAGAACTTTCTGTGATGAAAGAAGCATTCTGTATTTTTGCTGTCCAGTATGTTGACCACTAGTCACATCTACTATTGAGCACTTGAAATGTGGCTAGTGTGATTAGGAATTGAATTTTAAATTTAACTTTAATTAATTGAAGTACGGTTTAAATGGCCACTTGTGGCTAATGCAGCTTTAGAGGATAACTGGAAAGTTTGTCCAGAAATTTGTTTTGGGATCTATCTGTGTAGCTCTGTTATATATCGGGAATTCTATCACTGACTTTCAGCTATCTAGTCATTAGAAAAAAAAAATAGAGGTATGTGTATTTAAAAGTGTATGTGTGTGTGTGCACAAATGTGTGTGTATAGATAAAGATAAAAATGTGGGACTGCTCTTTAGGGAGCCATCAATCTTGATAGAGAGATGAGCATGGGATAAAATTTGAGAATGTCTGCATGATCATCTGTGTTCAACATGCCCAATTCTTTTGATCTTCCCTGAGTCAGCTAGAGGAAGAAGAAATTAATGAAGTTTTATTATTTGCTTAGCTTTTAATTTAAATGTATTCTCACATCTACTCGTTCTTATTGGTGCTATATAAAGGCCTCTGCATATCAGTGGAATTTAGAAGACAAAATCATGGAGGTTCCTTTTCTGTGTAAGAAGTTGTACCTGAGCCTAGAGCTTCTGATACCTTGCAGATACTAATAGCCCAAGAATTTGCCATTTAACCTTCCTGATAGATTAGATGCCGCATGTAATGGCTGCATGACAGACAAGAATTTAAAACCTATTTCATGAGATTATATTCTGGACTCAGCCCTCTACTTCACTAAAATTATCAAGTCAACTTTTGGATTTGGTTATAGAACAGATTGCAGCGATATAATGCCACCATTTGAACGCTGGGTAAAATTCTGTCTTTTTGGCGCTTGACATATGGAAGATAATGTTAGTCATTATGAACTGTGCAAATTCTCTAGGCCATTTAGGTAGTTAGTAAAAATTTATTGACTGTTATTATTGATTGACTTCTCTACTGAAAAGAATACTCAAATTACATGACATTATATTGACAGGTGAATTTTTTTTTTCACTGAGTTAGAGAATGCTTATTTTTCTTGTCCCTAATAATTTCCCTTCTCTTCAGAAATTTTTGTTGGTATCCATAATAATGCCATATGTGATTATAATTGGTTTATAAAACATAAAAAAGGAGAAATCAGAAAAATTTATCAAACATTCAATAACTCTCACTCATTTTTCACTATGAAAAAATCTTAAACTGAAGAACATAAAAACATTGATTTTAAATCAAGAATAAAAGACACATTTCTTTCTACTATTATTTTTATTTTTCTCAGGGTACTGGCAAATGCAGTAAGACGTGAGGCAAAAATATTAGCTAGTTAGTAAGAAGGAAATGAACAAGTCGCCATTTTTTAGTTTTTTCCCTGTAGGGAAATTTCAAAAATAAAGCAAAACTACTAACAATTTTTACAATTAATAAATTGATTATAGGTCAATAACTGTAATATATTCATTGAGATCACAAACTCTGGAGTTAGACTGGCTGATTATGAATATCATCGAGATGTGTAATTTTGGGTAAGGGACTCTCTCTATGCCGCAATTCCCTCAGCTATCAAATGGAGACAATACTTACTCTATAGTTATGTATATAAAATGGCATGCTTCATGTAAATTAGCAAACTATCTGCATAGTATATGTAAATTAATTATTGTTGCTACTTAATAGATATAATGGAAAAACTCCATTCTAGAAAAATATGAAAACGGTAATTTAAAAGACAGTAGTGATAAACTGGAAATTTTAAGGTTGTTATCTTTTTTTTTTTACTAGAAATGAAGAAAGACTGTAGATGATGTATATTATAAACCCCATAGCAACTATTGACTTATATAAGTATAAATAATGAACCAAGAGTAGAGCTAAAATAGTATAATAAAAAAGACTTCATAAAAAAGAAGACAAAAGAAAGAGGAATAAAAGAAACAAAGGACAGCTAGAACCAAGAAAAAACGATTAAAAAGTGGTAGGTATACATCCAACCATATTAATAAATGCAAATGATCAAACCGCACAATTAAAAGGCTGCACTTGTCAAGTTGGATAAAATGTGAGAACCCAGAGACAGGACTGTCTAAAAGAAAATCACTTTAGGAATCTAAAAGTTTATGTGTTAAAAATATGTGATAAAAGATGTACTATGCAAAGATTAATCAAAAAAATGATGATGATGTAGTTGTTATATTAATATAGTGTAAACTACCATTCATAGTGAGGGATACTACCAGGAATGAAGAAGGGTATTAAATACCAATTAAGTGGTCAAATACGTGGCACAGAAAGCTGACAATACTAGATGAGTTTGTAGTGAACAAGAGGGCTTCTTCACAAAACAAAAGCTGATCAAACTGAGAGGAAAAACAGATAAATCCATAATTATAGTGAGAGACTTCAAAATCTTCTCTTCAGCACTCAAAAAAGTAGGATAAAAAATCAGCAAGAATGTGGAAGACTTTAATATATAACAGAACTATCAACCCTAACAGTCAACCAACCTGACCAATCTGTCATTTTCCAAACACTTCAAACAAGACCAGCAAAGTACACATTTTAAGTATACATGTAACATTAACCAAGATAGACTATATTTTTAACCATGAAAATATCTCAGATCTACAGAAATTGAAATTATATACAGTGTGATTCCAGTATTGATTGCATTCAATCAATAGGCCAAGCTGGGAAGGCCTGACATTTGAGCACTATTGAGTCTCCATATCCATGCACATGGAATATCTATTTACTTCTTTTGATTTCTTTCATCAGAGTTTCATAGTTTTCCTCATATCAAGCTTGTACATCTTTTGTAGGATTTATACTTAAGTATTTCATTTTCAGAGGTGTTAATGTAAATGTAAATATTGTTTTTAATTTCAAAATCCAATTGTTCATTGCTTTTATACAGAAAAACAGTTGATTCTGTATGTGAGCCTTGTATCTTACAACCTTATTACAGTCATTTATTACTTCCAGGAGCTTTCTCCTTGATCCTTTGGGATTTTCTATGTAGATAGTCCACATCATCTGCAGATAAAGGCAGTTAAATTTTTTTTTTAAGATTTTATTTATTTGACAGAGAGATCACAAGCAGGCAGAAAGGCAGACGGGGCGGGGGGGGGCGGGAAGCAGGCTCCCCACTGAACAGAGAGCCCTATGCGGGGCTCGATCCCAGGACCCTGAGATCATGACCTGAGCTGAAGGCAGAGGCTTAACCCACTGAGCCACCCAGGCGCCCCAAAGACAGTTAAATTTTGTCCTTCCCAAACTGTATACCTTCACCTTCCTTTTCTTTTCTTATTCCTTTCTCTAAGATTTCAGGAATATGTTAAAGAGGAGGGGTAAAAGGAGATACTCTTATCTTATTCCTGATCTAAGAGGGAAAGCTTCTAGTTTATCACCACTGAGTATGCTGTTATCTGGAGATTGTTTTTATAGATGTTCTCTGTCAAGTTGAGGTTTCCTGACAGTTTAATATTATCAAATGCTTTTTCACATCTCTAGATGTCATCATTTCTTCCTCAGCCTGTCGGTGTGGTGGATTAGATTGATTGTCAAAAGTTAACAAGTCTTGCATACCTGGAATAAATCCCATTTAGTCATGGCATATAGCTGTTTTTATACATTGTTGGATTTGATGTGTTATTATTTTGTTGAGGATTTTTACATTTGTGTTCATAAGAAGCATCAGATTGTTGTTTTTCTTTCTTCTAATGTTTGTCCAATTTTGGCATTAGGGTATTGCTGGCCTTATGGAGTTAGGAAATATTCCCTGAGTTTCTGTTTCCTCAAAGAGATTGGAGAGAATTAGTCAAATTTCTTCTTAAATGTTTGGTAGAATTTACTAGTGAACCCACTGAGCCTGGTGTTTCTAGCTTTGTTTTCTGTTTTTGGTTATTAATAATTTATTTATTTTCTTTAATAAATATAGGCCTATTCATATGATCTATTTCTCTTTGAAGTTCTATAGATTGTGCCTTTAAAAGAACTGATGCATTTTTATCTAAATTATTAAATTGGTGAACAGTAAGTTGTTCATGATATTCCTTTGTTATCTTTTTATTGTACATGGAATGTCCTCTTCCTGTTTTAGAATGCTATTATTTGCTTCTTTTCTCTTTTTTTCTTAACCTAGATTTTTAAATTTTATTACTCTCTTCCAAGAACCAGCTTGTGGTTTTGGTATTTTTTTCTCTATTAATTTCCTTTTTCAATTTTATTGATTTCTGCTCTAATTTTTATTATTTCCTTTCTTCCATTTATTTTGATTTAATTTGCTCTTTTTTCTTAATTTAAGACAAAAGCTTATATTATTGATTTTATATCTTTCTTCTATTATATGTATTCAATGCCATAATTTTTTCTTTAAATACTGTTTTTGCTTTATTCCACAAATTTTGACAAGTTGTGCCATCATTTTCATGTAGTTCAATTTTTTTTCTCTTGAGATTTCTTCTCAATTTGCATGTCATATAGAAATGTATTGTCTAACATCCAAGCGTTTTGGGATTTTCTAGCTATTTTTCTGTTTATTTCCAGTTTAATTCCATTGTGGTCTGAGAGCAGGTATTGTATGATTTCTATGCTTTTTAAATTTGTTAAGATATCTTTTATAGCCCAGAGTGTGGTCTATTTTGGTGAATCCTCACATGAGCTTGGAAGAAAGTGTAATCTATTGTTGAGTGAAGTAGTCTATAAATGTCAATTACATTCAGTTGATTGATGGTGCCGTTGAGTTCAACTGTGTTCTTACTACTTTTCTGCCGCTCAGTCTGTCACTTACTTATAGAGCAAGGTTGAAGTCTTGAGCTATAATAGTGTATTCGTCTGTTTCTCCATGCAGTTCTATCAATTTTGTCTTACATATTTTAAAGCTCTGTTGTTAGGTGCATACACATTAAGGATTGTTGTCTTAGTGGACTGATCTATTCATCATTGTGTAAAAACCCTCTTTATCTTTCTTATTTTTTTGAAGATTTATTTATTTGAGAGAGAGAGAAAGCACATACACACACACAGAGGGAGAGGAAGAGGGAGAAGCAGACTCACCAATGAGCAGGGAGCCTGATGCAGGGCTTTATCCCAGGACCCGGAGATCATGACCTGAGCTTAAGGCAGATGTTTAGCCAACTGAGCCACCCAGGCACCTCCAAACCCTCTTTATCTTTAATAATGTTTTTGGTTCTTAATTTGGCTATGTCAGAAATTTCAGGTTTCTTTTGATTAATGTTAACAAACATGGTATAACTTTCTCTATCCTTTTACTTCGAGTTTGTATGCATCTTTATATTTTAAGTGGGTTTAAATAGACAACATAGAATCATGTCTTATCTGTGTTTGTGTGTCAAGTCTCTGTCTCTTAATTGATGTGTTTAACCATTGACATTGGAAGTGGTTATTATATTTATATTTATCATATTCATTGCTGTTTTCTCTTCATTGTCCTTGCTTTGTTTCTATTTTTGTCTTCTATGTTTTTGTGCCTTTGTGATTTTAGTCAATATTTTATTTTTTTAATTTTAAATAAATTGAAGATTTTATACGATTTCACTTTCCGCAGCATAGCAGTTGTACTTCTCTTTTTACTTTTTTGGTGGTTGCTTTAAAGTTTACAGTATACATTTACAGGGAGTCCAATTCCACTTTCAAATAACATTATACCCCTATGGTATACCCTTATGGTATAAGTATCTGATAATAGAGTATTCCTAATTCCTCTCTCCTGTCCCTTATAACATTGCTGTTTTTTATTATATTTATCCACAAACTATAATTACTGAATATATTATTGCTATTATTTTTAAACAAACTTATCTTTTACAGCAATTAAGAATCAGAACACTAAAAGTTTTTATTTTACCTTCACATTCCTTTTTTTTTTTTTTTTAAGATTTTATTTATTTATTTGACAGATAGAGATCACAAGTAGGGAGAGAGGCAGGCAGAGAGAGAGAGAGGAGGAAGCAAGCTCCCTGCCAAGCAGAGAGCCTGATGCGGGGCTTGATCCCAGGACCCTGGGATCATGACTTGAGCGAAAGGCAGAGGCTTTAACCCATTGAGCCATGCAGGCGCCTCACATTCCTTTTTTTAATGTTATGCCTTTCCTTTATGTAGACATCAGTTTTATTTTCTGCCTTTGAGAAGAACTTCTTTTGATATTTCTTCCAAGGCATATCTACAAGTGACAAATTTCCTGAATTTTTTATTTATCTGAGAAAGTCTTTATTTCTCCTTTATTTTGAGTGATAATGTTTCTGGATATGGAAGTCTACTTTGGTGTGTGGTGTGTGTGTGTTTGTGTGTGTGTGTGTTGTGTGTGTTTCCTCAACACTAAATAATTCACTCCATTCGTTTCTTGTTTGCATGGTTTCTGAAGAGAAGTCTGATGTAATTCTTACATTTCTCTGCTTTTGGCTTATTTTCCTCTCATTTCTTTCAATATTTTTTGTTTTCTTCAAATATTATATGCCAAGATTTTTGTCATTTTCCTGCATAGTGCTCTCTGGGCTTCCTATACGTGTTTTTGATGTCTGACATTAATCTTGGGAAGTCTCATTCATTATTGCTTTAAATCTTCTGGTTTTTTTCTCTCTTCTCCTTTTGGTGTATTCCTGTTATACATATCACATCTTTTTTCTAATTATCCCAGATATCCCTTGGATATTCTGTTCTGGTTTTTTTCAATCATTGGTCTCTGTGCATTTTCATTTGGGAAATTTCTATTGACTTCTGCTTTTTTTTTTTTTTTTAAGATTTATGTATATATTTGAGACACAGAATTGGGGGAGGGACAAAAGAAAGAGAGAGAATCTCAAACTCCCTGCTGAACTTGACACTGGGCTTAATCTCAGGATCCTGAGATCATGACCTGAGCTGAAATCAAGAGATGGATGCTTAACCAATGAACCACCCAGGCACACCTCTATTGATTTATTCTTAAGTTTGCTGTTTCTTTCCTCAACCTGTCCAGTCTGTTAATTAGCCCATCAAAGGCATTCTTTTTTTTTTTGTTACAGTTTTTTATTTCTAGTATTTCTTTTTGATTCTTATGTTTCCCATTTCTCTGCTCACACTACCTATTTGTTCTTGCATGTTGTCTACTTTTTCTATTAGGGTACTTAGCATATTATTCATAGTTGTATTATCCCAGTCTGATAACTGTAAACATCCCTCATATCAGAGTCTGCTTCTGATGTTAGTTCTGTCTCTTCAAGCAGTGTTTTTTGCCTTTTAGTATGCCTTACAATTTTTTTGTTGAAAGACAGACATGATGTATCGGGTAAAAGGAACTGGGTAAAGCAGGTCTTCAGTGATGTGCTGTTGAGGTATGGGAGAAGGGTAGCATTCTATAGTTCTGTGTTTGGTCTCAGTCTTTTAATGTACCTATATCCCTGTGCTGTGATCTTTACCCATGGTTTCTGGTGTAGCCCATTCCTCAATCCTCAATCCCCACTAAGTAAGACAAGGAAGCTAGACACATCTGGATATATTTCCCTATTCCACATGGAAGTCTAGAGGAGAGGTATTTCTCTTCCTCCATGTGGAAGGCTGCATCAGACTGCAGCTGGGTATTTCCCTGTGAAAACACTGCATGACCCCTGGAAGTACAACCCACAAAATTGTGGGAGTCTTTCTAAGTTTGGGCCCTCTGGAGCTTTTACCTCAAAATTTTTTTTTTTTTTAAGATTTTAGTTATTTATTTGACAGAGAGAAATCACAACTAGGCAGAGAGGCAGAGGCAGACAGAGAGAGAGAGAGAGAGGGAAGCAGGCTCCCTGCTGAGCAGAGAGCCCGATGCGGGACTCGATCCCAGGACCCTGAGATCATGACCCGAGCCGAAGGCAGCGGCTTAACCCACTGAGTCACCCAGGCGCCCCTACCTCAAACTTTTAACTCAGTTTACACTGAGCCTCGAGGAATTTGTCAGTTACAGCTCTGGGTTTCCTCCCCTGGTACTGGTCCTAGAGGTGGCTTCTTCTGAGTTTCTGCTCTGCTAAATTGTGATTTTCTGTATCTGGCTGTCGACTTTCCAAATGTGGGAGCAGCAATTTGCTTTGTTATTTTAGTTCTCTGATGGATCCAAGAAAAATTGTTGATTTTCCATTTGTTCAGTTTTTTTGCTGTTGTTGTATGGATGGGAGTGACAACTTCCAAGCTCCTTAACTGCCAGACCAGAAACCAGAAATTGTTCCTTTCTACCTCTTAAACAAAAATGTGAGGGTGATTTGTGAAGGTGCCCAGAGTGATAAGAAAGGAGCTTGAGAATGGAACTCTCTTCCTGTCACACACACACACACACACACACACACACACATATTGACCATATATTGACACATACACATACACATACACATTTTGACCATCAAGATAGTCATGTCCCTTATCCTAACTCACTACACATTTAGTTGGATTTGGAGACAATGCATGAAAAACTGAAGTGTAACAGTTCTAAGTAAAGGGAGAAATTAGAGCTGTGGAGCCAGTTAAAGAAGAAATGATTACACCCTTCTTAGAGCAGACAGAGTTCCATGGAAAGGAAAGTTACATGTGGGAGACATTTGTTCTTGGCCTTCATGGTAAATAAAAAGTTGTCCATCTCTCAGAATCTGAGACTGGTTACTAGAAGAAAGTTGAAAACCAGGACAGTTTGAGTTACAAGTGGTCAAATTGGTCCCTTGGTTCCTTTTGGATATTATGATATTTACCATCAACAAACTTGTTGAGCTATACCCTTGAATCTTACACTCTTGACCATGTTTATGTAAAAAGTTTAGTTGTATTCTTTAATGGATTGTTTTTGTATCACTCCAAGATGTAAATTCTCAACAAAGAGGCCATGACCCAACTTTTATATTTCCAGAACAACTTTAGTATTATTGCCCATGAATTCAAACTAGTTGAATGTGTTGGCTTTCTTATAGGTGATGATTTGCATTAGCATGGCTTGTGGAGTATTTTATAATTCTGTTTATGTGCTGCATTTATGTAGAAAAGGCAATCTCATGGTTTTTGAAGTACTTGATTTGTTGTAAAAAATGTTGTTTTGCCACTTGCCACATATATCGATGAACTGATCTGAATGACAAGTTCTGAAATAAACTGCAGGTAATGAATAATTTCTAGTTTAGTCAGTTAACAAAAAAGTAACATACCAACGACACACAAAGCATTGTACCATCTGATGAAGATATATACAATGATTTGGTTCAGTTTATTGCAAATTTGGGGAGTAAATTTGTTGTCAGGTGCTAGATGCTAGAGATTCAAGGGTAAGTGCAATTAGGCTCAGTTTTGGAAGCTTTTAGTTGAGTGGGAGAGATAGATACATAAAAAATATTTGTTGTAGTAAGTACAAGAAATAGGCTTTGATAAAGGTGTTGAGAAGCACAGAGCAATGTTATATAGTCCAGACTATTATTCCCAAAATGCTAATAATCCAGATGGAAAATAATTAAAACACCAAAAATGCAGTGTTGTTAATGATGACAATGACAATGATATGTTTCATTCATTTCAAGCTTAAAATGTTACTTTTATCAGTTCTCCTCGGAAAGGAAATATTTTTTCTTTTCATTTTATTAACAATGAGAGTAAAGATTGGAGAGATTAAGCCACTTACTGAGTAGGAAAAAAAAATACTATGTGGCAAATTAGAGACCAGAATCATAATCACCTGACTAATACAGGGCCTTCCTCATAACAGTGTAGGAAGAAATTAATAAATTTGTAACTGAGTAGGATGTATGTTAATGCCAAATGCAGAGTGTTGAGCATGGAGGATATCAGAGAAGGCAGATGTATTCTGATAGAGACAGAAAGGGTTGAGATCAATAGGGAAATGGTAAAGGGTATTCCACAAATGAGGAATGACATAAAGGAAGTGTCACAAACTCTCCAGGTGACTTTAGGAGACAGTAAGTACACACATTTAATGAAGTAGAGTTTTTATAAGGATAAAGGTGAGAAGTGTAGTAGAGATTATGATCATTAATTGGAATGAAAATTGCACCACCTTTCAAGGATGAGCCTAATTATAGCAACCGAGAAGCTTAAGTATTCAGTTTGACTGTAATGGTTCAAATGCACCTGCCACAATTTATTCATGCTGCCATTAATAGACTAGCTGTCCTAGTGAAGTCATCTGTATCAACAGACACATCTGTGTCTTCTTGTGTTGGTTCAGTAGCATTTAGTCGTCTGGGACTACTTGCTTTATAAATAAATATTCCCATATTGAAGGAGAGTTTGCCTTTTCTGTAACCACCCTCCCCAAAGCAGACATATTTGTCTTTTTAGTTCCATGAAGACTGTGTTTAACCAAAGAAACCCCACTATGCCATCTCCAAAATAAAGATATAAGAGAGAAAGTCCAGCTACCAAGAATGGAACAAAAAAGACTGCCCTCTATTTCTGGAGCCTTCTTTTAGTCAACTTGACCAATAAACAGTTCTCTATCTCTATTCTGGGTTTCTCTCTTCCTTGTTTTGTGTGAAGCATTTCTTAATCAAACAACAGATAAACCTACGGTTTATTGCTGCCCTTTTAATTTTGCCCCTGCTTCTGACATTGATCACAGAAATTAGCAATCCCATTCTCTCTAGCAATGCCTCTGGTCTGGCCATTGATCTCATATTCAAGAAATATTGGCCTATGTGCTACTCAATTAGTAGCAGATAACAGCAATTGAAATGGGGAATATTCCTAGAAATGGACAGCTGGCCCCATGTTTTTCTTCATCAAAGCAGAGAAACCTTTGCAGCGGGACTAACATGGCTCATAAGACTCAACGAAGCCTAGCCTTGATCATCTTTACATTCTATGGATTGACTTATTGTTGAAATTCAACATTTTGGCTAAGCTAATAACTGCTCCTTCTGCCATTCAAGAAAAGAAGATTGAGGTAATTGTTTTCATTTTCATAAATTTTCCATGGGACAAAACTTAACCACATCATTTTGGGTGGAAGGAAATCACCTCTTCTCTATCAACTACAAGCCAGTGCCTATGCCAAAGACCTGTGCACCTTGGGGAATGTTTTGCCTTAGTCATGAGCTGGGAAGAGTTAACCCCTCAGCAGGGTTTGAAAAACAAACACTGTGCTCTACTGGACAAGAAACTCTGGCTTCCTATTTTGATGCATCTTACTGGATAAGATGTATATATGTCAGTAGAGAACTACTCTGCCCCTCCCCTGGGAACCTGAACAAGCCTCATGATGATGGCCATCAAAACACTCCCTGTATCTTGAGAAGAAACATATTAGAGATCTCTAACACAAAAGCTAACATGGGGACCCTATGGATTCTAGGCTGTTGACTTGTAAATGAGTTGGTGTCAGCACCAACATTTTATCTAAGCCTGAGAAGTCCTTGAAAGGCCTGAAATGTGATCCCTAGGCCAGATCAAGTATGACTTAGTGGGGTGACTTTCTTGCCTTGAACAACATGGCGGCGGTCTCACACCATTCAAAATGAACCTAAAGATTTGATTAAGTCTGTGGTGAGATGGTCAAATGGGCTGTTTTATTGAATTAATTGCCTCCGTCAAAGCTCTCAGTCTGGATATGCTGTATTGTTATAGTCCCATTAGAAGGGATGTGAAAATTTCACGTGAAGTCTGCACCTTTTTATTTCTAATGGAGCAACAGTAAATGTATGCAACTTAGAACCAAATCCAAAGTGCCTATATGTACATATGAAAATCAATATTTAAATTGCTTCTAACTTTTACTTTTTAGCATTAAAAATGCAAATATAGACTGTGACATTTCCACTTAGAAATGCGATAAAAACAATTTGATACTTTATTGTGTTCTGAATTAGAGTATTTTTGTCTGTGAGTGAAAAATTTCCAAAAGGTAAAATGGGAGAGAAAGCAAATTTGGTTGTGTTCGCATAAGTAAAACCCAGCTGATCTGATGTTATACATTTATGGGGAAAAATATTGCCTTCTGCTCTGAGCAATTTTAGTTCAAAAGATGAATTTTTCATCATGTACCAAAAGTTACAAATCAGGGGTGATAATTAAAATACATTTAACCGTTTAAGTGTAGCATTTCTTTATGTGAATTCTGTGATGTGCTAAGAATAAATGTCAAGGCATGTGAAAGTTAACTAGGGATTCAAGTCTCCATCACCTGAGTTGTTCTCTACAAAGTTATTTACTAAGCTACATTAATGTATTCCAACTCTAGCATACTGGTTAGAAACTTTGGCTGAACTTTAAATTTATTGCGGAAATGAATATGATCCTTTTTAGAGAAATCTGGTACAGCAGTGGGTTAGTAAAATGAGGTAGTATTTAATATGTTTTATGTCATGACCCCTTTTGATAATCTGATCCTTTCGCCAGGGGAGAAAAACATACATATAGATGACATTTTGCATTTAATTTCAAGATGTTCAAAGGTCCCTGAAGCTCTTGGCTCCAGGTTAAGAACTCTTAATCAAATGAACAGATATTTGATTATAAATCAGCAAACTTAGATTCTTACCTGACTTTAATGCTGATGAACTGTGTGACCTCAGATAAATTATGTATTTTTGTGCATTAAAATCTTCATCTATAAACATGATTGCTAATATTGGTAGTAATTTATTCCTTAATATAAAAGAGAATTTCTGGCTCTCTGGAGACCTATCACCAAATAAATCCAAGATTATATTATTATTAAAAGTAATGTGTGGCCCAGATACTGCATATAATAAATAATTCCAATTTCATATATCTGCATATATATTTATTTTCTTCTTTTCCACATTAGAAGGATAAGCCTTAATCTCATTTTGTTTCTGGGGCTTTCCATTCTTACCAAGGCTTTCTTGTGACTATCTAATTAAAAAAAATATTTTGATAACAAATCATATATAGGTGATTGATAGCATCCACATTTTATTATCATTAATTACTTCCTAAGTATTGGTTTTAGACAAAAAATAATGCTTTAAGACTTCCACTAAATTGCCCTATGGCACTTCAAAGGTTTCTTTGGGATCATTAAAAGTGATAGACCCTGTTTAAATCTGAAATCATGTGGTTACATTGAAGGAATTTCAAACCGATGCCAGTCATTAGCATGACTTGCAATCATTTCATTTGAAATGCAGCCCTACTAGAGTTTGGTCTCAATTTCCCTAGCTGTCTCAATTTTAGACAGGGGACAGCCATAGCTCTTCATGGTCTTGTGTGTGATTTAACACAGCCCTGGGATCTTTCCATGTTGAAAGACAACTCTCTTGCCAAATTCATCAGCTTAACTTTCTATCTTCAGGGACTAAATCAGGACAGGTCAAGATGAAAATTGGACCTGTTAATGCAATAATCAGTCACTAAGTATAAAGAAAACCAACAAAATTAGTGGGGATGGACATTCTTTGTGGTAGGACATGAATCAAGATTTGGCTAGGCTAACTGATCATTTGGGGCAAAGAAATATCAACAATTATAAAATGGGAGGTTCGAATGTTGAAATCATCGTAATGAGCTATTAACAAATCCCAAGTGCTATAAAATCATTGGTAGATATGAAACTGTGGTTTAAGGGTGTATGGGAATGATTCATTCTTGCTTTGTGGTTCTTAAAATGCTACAGGCTCTATGGCAAGCTGCCTGATTATTGTTGGACCTTTTTGTATTTCATTTCAAATAAGGATAATAAACCATAAAGTCAAGGCCATATTCTATAAACTTCCTCTGAATTAAAAACTGCCAACATATGCTTTCCACTGTCATTACTGCCTTGAAGAATATTATTCTTTTTTTATCAGGGAAACAAAGGCCAAAAGATATTCTCTTAGTTTTCCCCCCGATTTTTAACATGTTTCTCAAACTTTATTTGTTGTTTGAAATATAACATCTTCAGAAAAAGAGGGTGTTCCCTTGTTCAGTAGTATCATTGTTTGGAATCACAGGATTTATTGAGGAAATTTAAAAACTTGCCGCATGAGAATGGGCATAGAGTCACATGTAATAGATAGCATGTTCCTAATTCTAAGTTAGGTGAAGTAACCGTTTTTTCCTCATGACATTGATTATACCTGTAATGTAATAGTTACCTGTATTACTATTTGTTTACTATCTGTTTCTCTCACTTATTAGTGAGAGAAATAGACATGATCATGTCCATTTCATCCTTAAATTTTCTAGAACTTGAGGTAATATCAATCAAAGAGAAAATAAATATTTTGTGGCTATTGTATGGATGAATGTTGAATTTTTCAAACTTCTTAGGCAAAATTCCATAGTACTAAGAATAATTACGACCTTTAAAAATCACATTATACCAATTAATTAATTATAGGGATCAAATTTGCCCTTCTCAGCAGTGTGCTATGCCTATGTAACCTTAACTCCCTTTGCAGGGAATCAGCATTCATTAGATACATCTTATAAAAACTCCACCATTCTATCTGATGCTCCTACTTCAACATTTTCACCATTCAGTACTCTTTACCCTGTCACAGTTCTTTTTACATATTGAAACCTATTTTACTCTGTCTTACCTTATAACTTTAGGGCTCTCTCCTCCCTTCTATCAGCTTTGTTTGAACTGTCCTCTGATGTGGCTTATGGGGCTCTTCCTAGCTTAACCCTGACTTAACCACAACTCAAAGCCTTTTCCAAGTGACATCACTTCCACTTTTGGTCCTGTCTCTTGGTTCTTCTCACATGAATTGGCCCCTTGGACACCCCAGGCAGGCCTGTGTAGCATCTATGACATCTGGGCATGGACCCCAGGTGTTTCAATGTGGCCAGTTGCCTCAATTTCCTTGAAACCCTTTTAATTTATTTTCCCCATTTAGTCCAGGAAGCATGATTTCTTGACTTCTCTCCCTTTTCCAAAAAAGCATGCAAATCCACCTTAATTTTAAAACATGTTAAAGTATAATAAGTATAATTGATGTAAAAAATGTTCACAAGTAGGGCTTGATAAAGACAGAGAATTTTTCTTTTCCTGTGGTTTTTACACTGTTGTAAGAACAATGTTGTTTTATGAGTTCAAATTCTTAAGAGCATAAAGACCGAAGATGAAGTAGTAATTGCCAACTAGTAAGTGATAGATTAAAAGCATATGAGAGGTTCTAAAGTGCCTCAATGTATAAAATAATGAACTGTGGTATTAGTGTAAAAAAGTAAATTGCTGAAATTATGCTATTTTAATTCTTCCTTAGAAATAGCTATCACATTGAATCAGTAATGTTATGTTTCTTTTTCTGCCTTTAAATGAATATGACATTGTTTTTTTCAAAACCCTTCAGATGGTATAACGAAGAAGTTCATCCAAAAGAAATGATCTGTGACTTTCTATCTGCAAAAGCAACAAAAAATTGTGGTCTTTTAGTGGTAGGAAAAAATGCATTAGAAGACTCCACTGGTAAATAGAAATGCAAGTCTTTCTGCAAACAGTGTAATTAGAAGAGACAGGGTCAGAGAGTAGGAAAACCATATCATAAACCATAAGTGAACTCATCTTTCTTAATTTTCTAACTACCTCTTAGACTGAGTTTTGAAGGTCGAATGTCTCTTTCAGCTAAGGAACTCCTTCTGAATGTGAAGGCAAGTCCAGAGTTGAATGGGAACCTCACGCTTTGGCAATCCTGTCATCAGTGAAAGAAACATGAGGGCTGTAATTTTAAATAACACCATTTCTGACGTTTTGTTTAGCCAATACAAGCGACATGTACAAATTATTTCATACCATCCATAGTTTATCTTTCCTTAAAATTGGATTTAGTACGTCTTAACTACATCTACTTCAAGCTGTCTTCCCTGTGTGTAATGGAGAGAGAATGTTGGAAATCTTGGGATATTTGAGTCCCTGCTACGTTCTCCTATCCGCGACATAGAGATCAAAGAAGATTTAAGAGGCCTTAATTTCCCACAACTTAAAATGGCGTTTCAGAATATTCGTGAGAACTTTCATAATCACCAATTTTGCAAGCAATCTACTCTCACTCCCTACTTTTCCTTCATTCAAGGATCATTTCCATACGACTGAGTGACACTAGCTCTTCACCTGATTACCTCTTTGAGGAAAGAACACTACTGATGAATGATTTCCCACTGTGGTCTAGAGTTCTTTCAAAGTATGTCTGCTATTAAGATACAATATGTGATAATGAGTCAAATGGTTCTAATTTTTCAGTTGCTTTCATCATGGCTTGACCTGAAATATCCATAATTAATCTGTTCTAACAAGCATTTATTAAGCACTGATTATATATTAGTAATATGCCAAGAGAAAAATACAAAGGTGACCAGATACACTCTAGTTTAAGTGTATCAACGATGTCTAGTCATATTTCATTCTCTCACTAACTTGTTGCTTTGCAACTATAGGGAGTTTGATTCTTATGTTTTTCACATTTACTTTTTAGTCTTCTTTCCATAGGAAGTGACATCCCATTAGTGCAGAATAATGTTCACTTATATAATTTATATACAGTCTTTTAAAATTTCAGATAAGAAAGCATGTGTAATGTTATATGGGAGCACAAAGAAAGAAATGAGGAAGATTCTAGTGAATTGTTTATTTCAACACAACTCCTGCTAATATCCTCAATCATGGTTAAAAGGCAAACACATGAATTAAAAAAAAATATATATGTAACCTACTTTTCCCTTGACATGCATAAAACCTCTCCTTTCTTAGTTAATATAGCCTTAGTCACCAATTATATATAATTTCTAAAGTATGTGTTTATAGAATTTGGTAGATATAAATGTAGTGAATGATCCCCAGTTGTTTTGGAGATGGGAGAATTATTATTTTACCATATTACCATTCAGGTGAATCATTTGAGAGATCACTGAATTTTCACACAGGGTTGGCTCCATAGAGGGTACATCTGAATATTCTGTGTTGTCACATTACCCTGAAGGACCGGAGCCCCTCACAGACTACAAGCCTCAGGAGACCATATCAACTCTGACCTCTTCTGTGTCTTTACTCTCTGAATGACCCTGTCAACAACCCTGAGGCAGTTTAAGCATCTCTGTACAGCACAGTATTTCTTTCTGTACTTACCTATTTCTATATGTTTCTTAATAGCTTAATTACTTTTGAGCAATTCAATTTAATCACTACTTAAATTCAATTGTCCCTCAACAGTCCTAATCCAGCTTCTGTCCAAGTGAACTTCTTTAGCCAATATCTTATTATTTATTATATTTGACCTCTTAGCAATATTTTGCTACTGTTAAATTGCTCAAAAGAATATTTGGTATTTCTCTGCCTTCCTAAAATACCATTTTCTACTTTATTTATTTATTTTTTTGACACTACAGATTTCCTTGTGTTGCTTCCAATTCTCTGGACATTCTTTCTTAGAATATTTTCAAGGCTCTTTTTCCCTTACGTGTTCATCTTCGTCAGGATTCTGTCCCCAGCTCTGCTCTGTTCTCACTGCAAATCATCTCCTTGGTAACCACACCCACTCCAACAGCTTAAATTTCATATAAATCTGCTCTCCAGACCACCATCTTGCTTTCAGAATCAACTCACACTTAAATGCCCTGAACTATTCATCTTACCACACAAACAGTACTCAACATATTTAGAAACTGTCTGCTATTTTCATGCGCTGGTAGGCATTGGCAATATAAATAGGGGAAATAAATAAATAAAAGACACCTAAGGGGTCTGATGGAGAAAGAGACAATCAGATACATCAGAAACCATGAAAATTATTATCATATGTTTAGTTCATTATACTTTTTCAATGCACCACAGGGTGCAACTACTCAATCCTTATTATTTATTTATTCTGTTGATTCTTTGCCCTAAATATAGCTTGAAAATGTCTGTTTCTTCCTGCCTTGCAAATGCTCTGTATCAGGAGATCTTCATCTCTACCTTGGGTTATCATGTAGCAACTTCTTAAATGTTGTTTTCATGTCCAGTTTGACACACCTCTGAATCCACCTCCCAAGGTGATCAGAAAGAGCTTTGTAATATTCCATCATGCCATCCTTTGTTTAAAATCCAATAGTAATAATAATCATAATGGCAATTTGTCGAGTATTTACTATGTTTTGGGCATTTTTTAAAGAGTTTTCATTTAATCTTCACAACAACCTTATTAAGGATTGTTACTCTATTCTATAGATTTAGAAACTGAGACATAGAGGAAATTTATATCATGCCCAAGGTCAAGTGGTAGAGCCTGGATGTGGACTAGAGAAGGACTGGAATGAAAAATTTTCACTGATTATCACTGACTATCCTTCTTCTTAAAATATTTCAATGAACAGGTGCCTGGGTGGCTCAGTGGGTTAAGCCGCTGCCTTCGGCTCAGGTCATGATCTCAGGGGCCTGGGATCGAGTCCCACATCGGGCTCTCTGCTCAGCAGGGAGCCTGCTTCCCTCTCTCTCTCTCTCTCTGCCTGCCTCTCTGCCTACTTGTGATCTCTCTCTCTCGCTGTCAAATAAATAAATAAAATCTTTAAAAAAAATATTTCAAAGAACAACAAAATAAACACCAGTGTTGCATAAAAAATGAAATACAAATTTCTTACCTACCATATAAGCATTTGCAGGATCTTGACACCACACTCATGTGTCTAAATTTCCATTTTGAAGTTGCAATTCAGCGGTGATGAATTTCATATTAACACCCTAATTCCTAATTTCAGGGCTCCTCTCTGTTGCATGACTCCCAAACATGCCAGCCTGTCCAGATGGCTTTCCTCATACTACCCCAGAAGGGGGAAAGAAACTGGGGTTTAGGGAACTGATGCAGTTATTAGTGCAAGCCATGATCCAGAAACCTCACATTCAAATTCAGGATAATATAAACAAATGTAGACATTAAAAACTGAACCAACTTTCTCTTTCTTTTTCATGTCCACTTGGATACTGCTGAGGATAGTGAATAATTTTCTCTTTTTTTCCTGGCATCATTCTTAACCCCTCTAGTAAAGGGCCACTTTTGAAGGCACACCAGGGCAACCAGATGAGGTTGCAGCAGGGGCTCCACTGACCTCAGGCTCTGCCGGGTTACCTCGACAGCTGAAAAGAATAAATCTCAGCCACTTGTCATTTGTTTGCAGCACCCAGAATATGCCACAGTACACTGGTTGGTAATCTTGGCTGGTACCAGTACACTGGTTGTAAACCAGTACACTGGTTGGAAACCATTTCGGATAATACTCATTGTTCCTTGTTTTGCAGGAGTTTCACAGCTCACTTCATTAATCATCGCTGTTTTTGTTTATGACAACAGATTCTTGCAGAGATCCATCCAGACCACGGGCTTGTCCCTAGAATCATGTGGTCCCAGTCTACTGTCTACTGTCCGCAGCAATGGTGCCGTGCTTGTAGACACATGTCCCAGAATGTGTAGTCTGTGCAGTCACTAGGAGTCATGCCTCTTCCCTTCAGTTTCTTCCTTTCTTCCTTCTGTTATTTCTGCTCCTTCCTCCCTCCCCCCTCTCCTTTTCTCTTTTTCCCCTCCTTTCCCTCCCTCCTTCCTTCTTCTCTATCATTGGTTCTCTCTCTCTCTCTTTCTTTATTTCATGAGGGGAAGTACAAAGTTGAACTTTGTAAGACTGGACATTGGAAGGAAAGTCAAAACTTTGAGACAGGCAGGGATGGCACTCTATCTCCCTCAGAATCTGTGCATCTTATGAAAAGATGAGGCTCCTGGATTTTATATGAAAAAGACTGAAAGGTTTTTTTTTGTTTTTTTTTTAAGATTTTATTTATCTATTTGAGAGAGAGAGCTCATGCACAAGCGGGATGGGCGGGGAAGGGGGCAGGCAGAGGGAGAGGGAGAAGCAGGCTCTCTGCTGAGCAGGGAGTCCCCATGACCTAGCTGAAGGCAGACGCTTAATGGACTGAGGCATCCAGGTGCCCCAAAAAGACAGAATGGTTCTAAAACAGGTGAGAGAAAGTAAGGAGGCACATAGTAATTTGCCTGCTTCCATTCAGTTTTTCAATATTAGTAGACAGAAATACAGAAAAGGGATGTATATATAGTTCATCAAATATTCTTTTGTTCCAGCAGAATTATCCTTCTGTAAATGACTGCCCGATTTATGAATGCCTTCTTATTAAAATGTGTGTATCAGCAGAATGCAGATGGACCAAAGTCTCACCAATACAGAGCCATAGGTTCTTAACATCTCAATGTTTCAGATAGTCTAAATTTGGGATGTATTTAGGCTATATTGTCTATCAAATACTTGATGCATAAATATTCCTAATTGGACATTCTACTTTGCCTAAAATTCAATAAAAGCTGCTGTTATCTTATATTGTATATAGGAAAGCTCTTCTTGGATATTTTAAGGAATTTTAAATTTGTCCCAATTTATTTTGAAAAAATCCAAAATTGCTCTTGAATTATATCATAATTTTCTAAGTGTTAAATGGAGTATTTAAAAATCAAAATGCAGTCTCATTACTTTTAAAATCAGATTCACAGTAGAAAATTAAATGATTCTGCTATGTTCCATTTAAATTTTACAAAGGTTTTAAATATCTTATTAGAATTGGGGAATGTGGTCTCTAGTAACAGAAAAAGAAGTTGCAATTATTTTATGGTAAGCATTCATTCACGCATATTTATTAAGCAAGGCAGTATGCTAGGTTTTGTGGTATATCAGAATAAATATGTAAAGCCAAAAGAGAAATCTAATCTTAAAATGTTTATGGAAAATCCACTTTGTGCATACAACATCTTTTTACTAATCATAAAGTTTACCTGAGGCAACTTGACGAAGACACACAAATAATTTATAACTGTATAAACCAAGCAGGAAGTTCCAAAGCAGGATTCTGGCTACTTTAGAGTACCTTGTGAATTAAGTGTTACAGGAAGAAGAGACTCTGTGGACCAAAGGTGTTGGTGAAGAACTTTCCAAGAAGGGAATTAAAGTGACTTTGATTTGAATGTGGGAGGCAATCCGAAAGGGGAGTAAGGCTGATGTGAGGATAAGATTTTGAAAACATCTCATTGGTGGAGAAATGAGAGTGGGAAGCTGGGACACACTGGCCATGAATGGGTCTTGTTGGGAGAAGTAATAGGTGATTTGCTTCAGGAAGCTGGCTGTTTTTATAGTGGATGAGCCTAGGTTCTAAGGGAAGGAAAATGTGGACTGGACATACCTGCTGCCTTTTGGGATCATGACTGCTAGAAAAAGTGATTTGTTCAAACCCATAATTTTGCATTTGAAAATTTTTTCCACTTTCTACTTTAATGTGATATTTATAAATCTCTCATCGTTTGATTCTCCCATTTGAAGTGTTTTCTTACTATGTTTTTTATTTTTTAAAAGATTTTTATGTATTTATTTTAGAGAGAGAGAGACAGGGAGAAACACATAAAGAATGCAAATGGTGGGGAGGGGGAGAGAGAAGGACAAGCAGATTCAGCGCTGAGCATGAAGCCCAGTGTGGGGCTTGATACCAACCCGCTGAGATCATGACCTGAGTCGAAATCTAGAATCGGATGTTTAACTGACTGAGCTACCCAGGCACCCTGAGTATATTCTTTAAATACTGAATCAATGAACCACTCCACAGACCAGTTAAAAGTAAACAAAGATTGAGGAAGAATGATTGGTTTAAGGCAGAACTGATGAGAAGAGTATGTTAAATCATCCCAGAAAACTAGGATTGTGGAGGTTTAAAATATCTGAACAGTCTGAACTTCACAAAGACCATTTCAGTATATTTTCATTTTTTTGATCAATCTTAAAAAAGTCTTTTATAGACTTTAAATATTAAATCTTCCTTTTAATCGTAGGTATTTCTCTCTACTCTTTTTTCAGTGTTTCATCTCATTCTTCTCTTAATGCTTCAATTCCTGTTACCATAGTTTTTGTTATTTTACATTAGAAAAAAAAATTAGTATCATCTCCTGTAATTCCTATTTCCTTGAGTTCCTTATGTATCAAGTTTTTATTAAGCTTCTTTTTCTTTCATCATTTTATTTTATTTGCAATTTGAACATTTTTATTCCTGGTGATTTTTTCCCCCATGGAAGAGTAAATTAAGTCAAATCTTTCAAAGAAAAGGCTTTTACTTAAGGTGAAAAATGTTGTCTTGTAAAAAACAAAAACACGTTAGAAAACTATACATATTATTGTACACATTCTCTTGATACTAAGACCAGGAGGATAATAATGAGAAGAGTTACACACAGTCATATCTTGTACAATTATTCCAGCAAAAGCAGAGGATTTTGACTAAACTCTTCTACTCTTAAGCTTTTAGTTCCATGATCCTCCAACTGAGGGCAAGGCCCATTGCAAACAAATATCCCCTCTTTGATAAGTGAATACTAAACCCTCTTAGCTCTTTGAGGATGTGGTTTAATCGGAAAGGAAATTGGCCTTGTTTATTGCCTTTCTTTCTTCTGCTGCCCTGAGTGGATTTTCATGCTGGTGAAAATGAGATACTGGCAGGGACCAGGATTAAAAGAGGGAGGATATTGGGCCCATTTCCTCCTCTGATTCTGCCAAGCCAATTGCACTCTTATAAGTAACCCTCCTGCTCCTCCAGACTTGAGCCTCTCCTGTGCAGAAAATTAGGACAACATCTGAGGAGGTCTAGGACACGGACAACTGTCCACTAGGGACCAAGCTAAGAGTGGTAAACCAATTTCCACTTGTGAACAATGCCAGAATGCAACCCATATGTCTCCCATGGTGAAGCAGTGTAGTGCGTCATTAACCCACTGTGCCACTTAGCAGCTTCTCTCTGCTTGCTGTCTTGTGAATTAGCATCTCAGCTGCCACCACACCAAACCCTGGGTTTATTTCTGCAAGGAGGGCTGCTGAATGAATAGTGGTTCTCGGTAACAAGTGATCCGGCCGCAGCACTCTCACATTTTCAGCTGAAAGCAATAGCAATTTGCCATTCAGTCCTATCTTATCATCATCATTAAGCTGGGAAATCATGATTTGAAGGCTCATTGCAATGTGCTGTCAACCCTGTATCTTGTAATTTTAATATGTCTGTGGTTAATAATTAATTGCTTTAACTCAGTAGGTGGGTTCTGAATTTGGCTCCCGAATAGAAATCCCTCTGAGCTGAAATATTCTTTGAGACTCCAACATCTTACGAAGCTCCCCCCCTCAATGAGCCTCCTTGCCTTCTTATTTAAATGATCTGCCATATAATGAAATCTGGATCAAAAGCCCCAAGCTTAAAATATACAACAAAAAGCTGCTTCTGGGTGAAGAGTTTGGATCCAAATCAAAACGTTTCTGTGCTCTGGCCATTATCACATGCAGTTAACTGCTGGGAAATACTGATGTTCAAAAGATATGGGGGAAAAAGGCACCTGCTTTCTCACGCTGGTGTATGTTTGTCGTCTTGATAAAAATGCAAGGCAGCATATGCAGAAATTGTGCAGAAACACCATTCACATGGTAATTCCTTTGTATTTGAATAATTTCTTTTCAGGTGCTGAACTGAATGCCAGGCTCTGGGAGGATTTGAGCATCTCCCTGCCTTAAGTTCTTCCCTGACTATATTTTAGTGTCTGGTTCATTTTTTCATCAAAGAAAACTACTTTGTCAGGTCTTCAGAATGGAGGTGCTGTCCCTTGATTTCCCTGGAGCACAAGCCATGATGTGGAAAGGTTCTTCCCATTTTTTTCTGATGAATATTGCTCAAAATCTAGCTGGGATATGAACACTCTCACTCTCTCTTTCAGCCCAAATCTTTGGTCTGATAGACTTAACAAGAGTATTTGGGTAGACTCAAGGATGCCCACCACAAGTCAAGCCTATGATAAACCTGAAGGACATTTCGCCTTGCGAACTCCAGTTATACTCTGCATTTCCATAATACTAGGTACACGGGCTGCTTGTTCTCACAATCTGTACTTGCCTGATACTGAAATTCGTGAACTCTGAGCATTAGTCTGTTTCTATCAAGAAAAGCTTAAGATTTTTCCAGAGTTCTTCTGGGAGTTATTCTTTAGAAATTCTGAAGAATATATTGAAAACAAGAAAAAACTGTATATGTAGAAGTTTGTGATATAGTACACGAGAGACAGCCTGAAGGCTTAATCTCAGAATCATATATAATCAGATACTAATAATTTGCTGGGAACTACATGTTGAGAAGGACAGAAAGGTGGTGACCAGTCTCTGATGGTGTAAGTTGTTTGAGAAATCACTGATGTTTGTCATTTGGGTAGAAAGTGGGAATATCACACTTAAGCCCTCTGACCTCCACTCTGACCCGAGGACACCACTTACGATTAGACCTACTGTAAAGTGCATATAGTAACCAGCTGGTGGGAAAGGGTATTTCAAAACTGAAATATATATTGGTTTTTCTTAAATTCATCAAGACCTCCTTTCAAACAAGTCTTCTTAAGTCTCAAAGACCCATTAGATGTGGTCCAGTTGTTCTTGTTCTATAGTAAATACCTTTACAGTGATATTTAGTTTTAAAATGTAATCATACTAACATATTTGGGTTTTTAAAATCTTGCTCTGTAAGGTTTAATGTTTGAGGCTTTCAGTTCAATATACTATACTACAATAGGGCAGTGGATGTGTCTCTACTTGGGGCTCAAAATCAAAATTCACAGGCTTCAGCTGCAGAGATGGTTAGGGGGATATATATAAGAGGTGAATTGGAGCCAGCTCATACCAGTTTGTGAGCACTGATGGTTAAATTCTTAGCACTCTTGTGAGCAGTTTGTTAAATAGAACCATTACTAAAAATTAAATTGTACAAACATATAACTAACTAGTTCTAAAAACAAAAGGCATATATACTTGAAACTCATCAATTCCTGTTTCACTACATTTTGTTCTTATACATGTTCTCTAAGTTATTTATTCCAAATTATGTCTGTACGATTGGTATACATATATATGGATATACACATACAACTAGAATCACATATATGCATCATAACTCACCATGTACAATGGTGTGTTTGTGTGCAATTTCTTCCCAACTCTGCTTTTAGTGATAACATTTTGGTGGCTGGGAAATTGCATGGTGGGGGCGTATACACCACAGAAATTGGCAGACACTAAAATAAAGGCATGATTTATTATGTGGACTATCTAGACCACAGATTGCAAACTTTTCTGTGACAGGCCAAATACTAAACAGGTAAGGCTTGTTGACCATACAGGTGGTCTTTGATGCAATTATCCGACTTTGCAGTCATAGGCAATACATAAATGAATGAGTGTGGCTCTGCTTAATAAAACTGTATTTATAAAACCAGGCAGTCAGCCCACTGGCCATAGTTTGTTCTAGACTGGAGAAAGTAATAGAAAAGTGTTAATTGCGCAGGCTAAAGTTGAAAGTGTGCATATTACATAATGCCATTACCTACTGAATTGAACAAAATCTTGTGAAATTACTCTTTCAGTGCTTGAAAGAATTCAGTAAAGATGCAGGTCAAAAAGACTGAAGCAAATTAGTATAAGCTGACTCTAGTCAAAGAGGAGAAATTTGTGAATCATTAAAAGTAATGCAATGGATTGAAATGCAAAAGATTTGTTTACATCCATGGGTTTAATAGCAATACTCAAACACTGGCAGGTGATCTATGAGGATGCTAGGCAGCTGACCCTGATTTTGAAAATTCCCATATAATGGAAAACAATCAAGATTTTTTTTTCTAATCTTTTCTGTCTGAACAATACTTCAGGGTGAGAAATTATTTTGCAAGGTGCCATCTTTCTCTATGGATTATTTCAGCTAATAAATGAAGAAATGATAGAATGTCAAGATTTTGTAAGTCCTATTAAGTTAATGGGATCTAGGCTATTATCTTAAACAGCTGAAAACACAACAGAAAGAGACAGCTGATACGATGTAACTCCTGATTTAATTATATAATACCATCTATAAAAACAAATGACTCAAACAATCAGACCTGAATGTGATCAGACCACTAGATCTAACTATCAGTTCATTAAAAATTAGAGGCAGAAGACCATATTAAACACATCATGGTTATGCAATTCGTAAAATCCACAGTGTGGCAAACTCTGTAAGAGGAATGATCCAGTTTCTTAAACAATAATAACCAAAAAAAATTGTGAAGAGATAAAATTAGAGGACTGGAAAAACATATAATTGAAGATATCTGAAGAACAAATCATCCAATTGCAAAGTTATGATCTTAATCGGATCCAAATTCAAGCAAACAAATTGGGGGAATGGAAGCAATGAGTGATGTTCAATGATAAATTGATATTTTTAAATGATATAAAATGATATTTTTAGGTGTGATAATGACATGTTTATAAAAACAAGTGCCTGACATCTAGAGATAGATTCCGATATGTTTACAGAATAAATAAAATGATATAGAGCATGAAATATTTTATATATACATATAAACATATATGTGTGGTTTTAAAATACTCAAGGAGAGGGAGAAAGTATAGTTAAATAATGAATGATGATTGACCTTAGGTTGATAATTATTGTAACTGGATGATGGATGCATAAGCATTTGTTATTCTATTTCCTCTACTTTGTATATTTGTAATATCCTATAATAAAATAGAAACAAGTAGGATTCAGATTCTAATGCTATCGTAGTGTTAGGCTTCTTATAGCTGTCTGATCTTGAGGATAGATTTTCTTAAGCTAGTGGTAACTTTTTCAATAGTGTTCAAAGCAGATTGTTAGGCAGTCATAAGACACATCTCAATTTCATTCATTCTTCTAGTTTCTACAAAAACTGTTTAACACCTTATCCCCTTGTGTTAAAACCTCCTTTCTTATGCTCACTCTCCACATTGAAAGTAATCTGAAGAGAATTTCTGTTGGCATCCACCACCATATCCCCCACCTACTAGAGCCTACATCAGCATACTCTTCCTCCCACGTTTCTATCTAGATATTGTCCCTCAACTTGTGGACCACATACCAACCAACCACTTATATCTACTCAGAGACACTTCTCCATCAATTCTCTCTTTTTTCTCTTATTTTAATATTTTACTTTTATTCCTAATTTTTGTTGTGTCATTATTCCTCTCATTGCAAGCAGAATTTCTCTTAACCATACTTCCCCTGTCAGCTACAAGTCTGCAATAAAACTCTTCAGAAGATAGGTTGCTATGTGCTGTCTCCAATTTCCATTTTTTCATAGCTTCTTAAATCTATTCAGATTGGGCATTTGCTCCTATGCTCCACCAAAGTGATATGTTGAGATGACCCATCACCTCCACATTGCTAGACTGATGGTCAGTTTTGAGGTCTTGTGTTACTTGACCTGAGAGTACATTTGCCAATGTGGATCATCCATCTTCCTCTTTGGGCTTGCTCATTTGGATTCTAAAACTCGATACACTCTACTTTCCCCTCTCACCTCGCTAGTTACTTTTTTCTTATCTCTGCTGGCTTCTCATCTCTTAGATTCTCATTGCTGTGCCCTTGGGCTTAATCCTTAATGATCTTATTCTTTCCTTATACTCTCTCACCTAAAGATCTCATCCAAGTACACGATCTAAATCCCATCTACATGCTGACAGCACTCAAATTTATCTTTAGCCCAATATCTGTACAAAACTCCAAAACACTTTATCCAACTATTTACTTCAGATTCATTCTAGGATGTCAAATATATTATCTCAAATTTAGTACATTCAAGCACGAGCTCTCATTACCTGTGCCTTCCAAAATGCACCTACCCACAGCTTTCTCCGACTCCATTCACTTGATGCCCATTACATTTTCGTTGTTCAATTCAAAACACTTGCAGGAACTTCAGCCCACATCTAATCCATCAGAAAATTCTGCCTTTACTGTATATCCTGGATATGACCACTTCCTACCACCTCCATGGTGAACCACTATTTTTCACCTGAATTACTGCAACACCCCACATCCACTAGGCTCCCTGTTTTCACACTTGTTTGCCAACAGTCTCTTCTCTACACAACAGCCCCAAGGGCGCTTTTGAAAATGTGAGTTATATTATACCCCTCCTCTGCTCTACAACCAGCAATGGCTCTCCATTTTATGCAGAGAAAAAGAGTTTTTAAATATGTTTAATTACCCCAGTGATATGCCTGCAAGCCCTACCATAACCACCCTGTCCTCATCTCCTGCTTGTCTTTCACTCAGCAGTCCCCAAAACCCCGTGACCTCCCTGTTGTTGTTTTCTTCTCCTTTCTTCTGTGTATTACTCTAGGTTTTCCCTCCACCTGAAAATGTCTTTCCCCAAAAATATTCATTTGGAGATACCCAGCATCTCTTTCAAATCTTCTCATAAATTTCACTTTTGCAATAAAGTCTGCCCTGTTCCTTCTGTTATATACTGCAGACCACATCCTACTTTCCTACACCTACATTCTTGACTTCCCATTCTCTGTTTTCATTTTTCTTTTCCTCCCTCCCTCCCTCCTTTCCTTCATTCCATCCTTCCTCTCTTTCTTTTTCTTTCTTTCTTCCTTCTTTTTCCTTTTGCTTCTTTTTCCTTCCCTCCTCCTCCTCCTTCTTCTTTTTGGTACATAGCACTGATTATTTTCTTGCCTATTTTACAGCTTCTTATTATGTTTATTGTTTGTTTTCTGTCTCCTCACTATAATATGGTAAGAAATTCTTCTTGGTTTATTTTATTTGCATACTATCCTAAAACCTATGAATGTGCCCCACACATAGTAAATAAACAACATTCATCTGTTGGATTTAGTGTTAAAGTAAAAATAGTCAATCAAATTCCTTTTCATGTAGTTATTTTTATAGCAGTTATCCAAATAAGAAAATACTTTGAAAAATAATTTAAATTTCATTGAAAAATATATTAATCTTTTTCCTAGCAAAATTAAATTTCTGAGGAAAGTCTTATATTAAAAATCTGTCTATATATTCTGCATACATAGTAGTTGGGAGTCAGGGAGAGGATATAAGGAGATATTAAGTTGTTGGGGGAGATCTAGCTGGGGAAAAATTATTGCAAGTATTTGGGAAGCAACAATATTTGTGGAATGTCTTTCTGATGCCCTTCAAAACAAGAGTTAGAGACTGAATTAGAGAAACAAAGACAAAATGAATTTTTAAAGTCATTTCATCTGTCATCTCAATAACTTTTCTGGAGAAAACTCTGACTGCAATAGTCTTCAATGACTCAAGGATTAGAAGTTCTAAAACTTTTTTTGTAGGATTATTTCACAATTATAAAAAGTCATTAATTTTAAAATTCTTTTGAAACTCTTCACATTATGCTGGAATGTCCTATGTATCCCATGGTTACTATTGTGAATAGAATAAGATCTCACTGGGAAATAATTTTTTAAAGTTTTATTTATTTATTTGAGATAGAGCGAGAGAGAGAGAGCACACAAGTAGGGTGGAGGGGCAGATGGACAGGGAGAAGCAGGCTCCCCACTGAGCAGGGAGTCCAATCCAGGGCTCTATCCCAGGACCCTGAGATCATGACCTGAACTGAAGGCAAACGCTCAACCAACTGAGCCACCCAGGTACCCTGGGAAATAATTTTTTTGACTCCAAATAAGATAGTATTAAACTAAAATGCAGGAGTTATTTGGTATTCTAAATGAAAACTTGATTATTTCAAGGTGTCATCACTCCATAACTGAAAATGGAGCCTGTTAATAGTACAATTTTAATAAAAGTGCTTCTACTAGTGTTTTTTTAGTGGGGAGTTTTCCTTACCCTCCTAGTAAAACACAGGATTATCACCAACATTTGTTATCTCTTTGAAATACTGGTCAGACAAGTTCCAAACAGGATAACTACATTTAACCACATATAATTAGATCTTACGCACTGTAAAAGATTTGTTGGAAACCAAGCTACTTAGCAAGCATGCGGTTAGCCTAGTTGAATCATAAATGAAGATTCTGTTTGGTAACCACTGGGGCATTGTGGTCTAAGGATGGCTGTTCTGGCTTTGGCTCTCCATTCCTAATCTCCTGGAGAAGGAGTGTTTACATTCTATAATTATGCTCCCAGCTCTACACCAAGTTGTGGCTTACATTTTAAATTTCAGTGTCCTCTGGAATACTGTCGGTTTATCTTTTTCAAGATTTGCCTTGAGAGCTCTGCGTTTTATTGCCAATTAGATAGATTTCCTAAACCATGGTCTGAAGGGAAAGAAAAAATTTCTGAAAACATTAACCATAATAAATAGGTTTTAGAAAAGTTTTAAATCCCACTATAGTTAATCAGTTTGAACAAGACATTTAGGCTGTAAATAGCATTTTAAAGTAAACAGAGCTTTACACAAAGTGACAGTTAGAATTACATTTTCTGCTTCTGAGTGTGAGAAAATTAATGTACCAAAAAAGTGCCTACTATTTAAAGATGTTTGCTCCAGACATATTTAACAACTGAGATTTGCAGTGGGTAGACCACTGAAGTGTCTCGTCATTAAATTACGTACCGTACATTAGAAACAGATGTACTCCTGGAAGTCTTGCATGACAACACTGTTTTGCAATTTACTGATTAAGACAATGCCAAAAGTAAAAACAGAACTGAACCAACAGGTCAACGATCTTACCTTAATCATGGAGAAGGAGGGAGACTTTTGAGAAGGCCTTGTGGTTTTCATTTGCAGTTTGATATAAATTTGGAATGCTAATCCTTCACCTTGTTTTTCTCCACTAAGGAATTCACAAAATTATTTATTTTAAATATCACTCAAGCTTTAAAATATTTAGATTTTGGGGCGCCTGGGTGGCTCAGTGGGTTGGGCCACTGCCTTCAGCTCGGGTCGTGATCTCGGGGTCCTGGGATCGAGTCCCGCATCGGGCTCTCTGCTCAGCAGGCAGCCTGCTTCCCTCTCTCTCTCTGCCTGCCTCTCTGTCTGCTTGTGATCTCTCTCTGTCAAGCAAATAAATAAAATCTTAAAAAAATATATTTAGATTTTGGCAGATCAGTGTTAAAACCTATTTTTGGAATATAGGGTCACAAGAGAAATCTTAAAAGCAAATGAAAAGATAGGGGTTGGAAAAAGTTATACCCATTTTTTCTAATCAATAGAAAAAATAGGTGTATAACTCTCTGGAAATGAACTGTAGAAAGCAATATTTAAAAGAAGTTGAAGTTCCAATAAGGCATATTTATTGAGATGGGATTGAACAACATAAGTGTACAAAAAAAGAGAAGGGTTATTAACCTGGATGTTCCTGCTTGGGTTCACATTAGACCTGATGCTCTTATTATTAATTCTATTTTATTAACCATAAAAATGGTGTGTTGGTATTTTATAAACAAAAAAGATAAATATTTAAAGGCACTGCTTAGATTGATAATTTTCAAAGCAGCCCCAGATGACTGATTATTCCTTAGCTACTTTCCAAGTGTAAATCTTTGAGCAAGAAGAATTTCTTCACTAAATTCTCCTTCCTTACAAACACAGGCTTGAACAGTGTTAAGTCTAGTGAAATAATGTCAAGTGAAAACAATTTATCCATTCAGTTAGTTTAGAGTTTATAGTTTTTACTTTGTAGTTGTCTCAATTTGTTTAGATGACTGCAGTTTCATTAGTTAAAAACACTGTTCTACAAGAGCTGAAGTTTTATGGGGAAGGAAAACATGCATAATATTATGAAAGATAGACATGCTTAAAACATTGCCATTTGTTTTACATGAATGAGAAAAGGATGGCATTGCTGTATGTTCTGAAGGCAAATGTCTTCATGAATTATTTTATAAATAATATAGTTGAAATAAAATCTCAAACTTATTTTTCCAATATATTTTTTCCCTGTGATTTTTAAGTAATGTAGGCATATAATTAAGGGAAACCAAACCTTTGAATTTTAAAGTTATATATACTTCATACACCAAAAAGAATTTTATAGGGCTCTTTTCTTTCTCGATTACACAAATCTTTCAAGTATTTATGTGTTCGTTTGTTGAGTGTTCTAAGTCCATATATTTTTTTGTAGAAACTGAATATTATGCTTTGCTAAGTGTAAACAAAATAAAAAACTAAAGTGTCTTCTGGATTTGGATCAAATCCCCAAACCAATAAGACTGAGTAACTTCTCACATTGGCAAAAATTCTAAAGCTACTTGCTGGCCCATTTTTCATCTTTGGTAGTTGGAAATGTATTTTGCCAGAGATTTACATATGACTCAAACATGATCTCTCTTTAAACTGTATTTAATATAGAGAAGCACAGCCATGTTTGGTTTCAAACGTAATTGGTATTTGATGCAGTCATTGCATGTTCATGATTAAAATCTTACAGAAAGCCCACCTATGATGAGCAATTCAATATTTGTGGTCTCAGTTGGTAAACTATGCCAATTCCGTGAAAATCATATTATTATAGTTAGATCCAGGCTAACCACACGGAGCTGTTTCTCCATCCATAATTACATAATTAGATTACTTTTATCTTAAAGTATGCTTTAAGGAACATATTCTCTATGGTATATTATTAAAGAATCATGCCTTCTTAAAGTTTCAGTATAAGCCAAGAAATCCACATGTTACACATTATAGAGAAAGGTTTTCATGACTAGATTTCTTTCCAGCTTTGAACCAAGTTCCAGATTACAGACTGCCAGTGATATTTAGAGAGCGAAGGGAACAACTGCAAACCAAACTTTACTGAGATAATTGATGAGAAAGGATATTGGATGCTAGAAAAAATATTGTTATTACTCTTAATGCCAAACCCATCTCTATCAGGAGATAAAGAATTGGGCATTTAAGATAAGATGAAAATTTAAAAATGCCCTCTATAGGAACTCCATCTGCTGTAGAGGGCTAAGGGAAAGAGGCAAACTTGACCTGTGATAATTCTACTCTGCCCCTGTATTTGGTTATTCACATATACACTATGTTTCATCTTCATTCTCTATTTTATGTATGCCAAAGAGATAGTGTAAATACATTAACAGTAAACAACCTAGCAAGGTAGCATTTAATAGCTGTGACTGAACTTTGGTAAATTGCTTGTATTTCTCAATCTTTCATTATATTAGAAATGTCAGTTTGCTTACCTCATGCTTGATACAGAAGTGAGTAAGAAAGATATGGCTTATGGTAAGGACAGAATTCCTAGGGAAACAGAAACGTGTAATATGACAACCCCTATTCAATCAAACAGACAACATTAGTGAATGGCAAGCGGTAAACAGTTTTGATTACACTTATTTTATACACTGCGGACCTGATGGATAAAAACTGAGCTTGAAAACTCTTGAGGCTAAAGGATACAAAGAACCAAACGTGTACTATAGCTCATTTCAAGTCTTTTTTTTTTTTTTAAATATTTTATTTATTTATTTATTTGACAGACAGAGATCACAAGTAGGCAGAGAGGCAGGCAGAGAGATGTGGAAGCAGGCTCCCCGTGGAGCAGAGAGCCCGATGCAGGGCTCGATCCCAGGACTCTGGGATCATGACCTGAGCCGAAGGCAGACGCTTAACTGACTGAGCCACCCAGGCGCCCCTCATTTCAAGTCTTATTTGAACCTACCTGAGTCTGAGTTTCTTATCTATTTCTTATCTATTTTTTTATTAGAGAATGTTGCCTTATGTAGATCTACATCTGATATAAAAAACAAAATACCATTTAAGTTAGCACCAAAAAATGAAATACCTAGGTATGTATCAAACAAAATAAATATAAGGGCTATGAGAAACTATAAACAGTGATGAAAGAAATCAAAGAACTAAATAAATGAAGATATTCCACATTTATGAAGAGGAGGACTCAATATTGACAATATGCCACTCCTTCCCAACTCAATCTATAGATTCCATGTAATCCCAGTCAAAATCCCAGCAAGATATTTTACAGATATTGACTACACTGATCTAAAGCTCACACAGGGAGGAAAAGACCCAGAATAGCCAACACAATATTGAAGGAGAACAAAGTTGGAGGCCTGGTGCTACCTGACTTCAAAACTTACTATACAGGTAGATAATCAAGACAGTGTGGTATAGGCAGAAAAAAGAGACAAGTAGATCAATGGAACAGAATAAAGAGCCCAGAAGCAGACATTAAGTATAGTCAGCTGATCTTTGACAAAGGAACAAAGATAATACAATGGAGCAAAGGTAGTCTTTTTCCACAAACAGTGCTGCACCAACTGGAAACTCACATGCCAAGAAAAATTAAAAAAAAAAAAATTTGGACATGGACCTTAAATCCTTCATGAACTCAACATGGATCACAGACCCAAATGTAAAATGCCAAGGCATAAAACTCCTAGAAGATCCCATAGAACACTTAGGTGAACTTAGGTGTGGCAATGACAGACAGCACCAAAAGCACGCTCCAGGAATGAAAGAACGGATAATGCTGGACTTCACAAAAATAAAATTCTGCTCTCTGTCAAAGCAATCTCAAGAGAATGAAATGACAAGCCACAGGCTAGGAGAAAATATTTATCAAAAAAACATTTGAGGGGCGCCTGGGTGGCTCAGTGGGTTGGGCCTCTGCCTTCAGCTCTGGTCGTGGTCTCAGGGTCCTGGGATCGAGCCCCGCATCGGGCTCTCTGCTCAGCGGGGAGCCTGCTTCCCCCTCTCTCTCTGCCTGCCTCTCCGCCTACTTGTGATCTATCTCTCTGTCAAATAAATAAATTCTTTAAAAAAAAAATTTGATAAAGGACTATTATCCAAAATATACAAAGAAATCTGAAAATTACAAGAAAAAATAATCTTGATTAAAAACGGGTCAAAGATGGACATGGGGGAGGGTATGTGCTATGAAATGTGCTGTGCTGAGGGTATGTGCTGTGAAATGTGTAAGCCTGATGATTCACAGACCTGTACACCTGGGGCAAATAATACATTATATGTTAATAAATAAACAAAATAAAAAATAAATAAGAACGGGTCAAAGATCTTAACAGACACCACACCAAAGAAGACATATAGATGGCAAATAAGCATATGAAAAGATGCCTCACATCATATATCATCCGAAAATGCTAATTAAAACAATAGCAAAATACCCCTACACATCTACAGGAATGGCCAAAATCCAGAACACTGACAATTTCAAATGCTAGCAAGGATGTAGAGCCACAGGAAGTTTCATTCATTGCTGGTGGGAACGCAAAATGGCGAAGACAGTTTGGAAGACAGTTTGGAAGTTTCTTACAAAACTCAACATATTCTGCCCATATGATCCAGCAGTCCTGCTTCCTGATGTCTACCAAAAGGAGCTGAAACTATGTCCATGCAAAGACATTCACACAGATGTTTACAGCAGCTTTATTCATAATGGCCAAAACTTGGAAGCAGTAAGATGTCCTTCAGCAGTCAAACGAATAAATGGTGCCATCCAGACAATGGAATATTTTTCAGCACTAGAAGACGTGAGCTATCACGCCATTATAAAAACATATAGGAGCTTTAAGTGGCATATTGCTAAACCTATCTGAAAAGGCTATATATATACTGGATAATCCCAACTACGTGACATTCTGAAAATGGCTAACCTAAAGAGAAAGTAAAAAGACTCGTGGTTGCCAGGGGTAGGGTTGTGGGAGGGATAAACACATGGAGCAAAGGGATTTTTTAGGACAAGGCAACTGTGCTGCCTGACCCTGTAATGGTGGATATGCTACTTTAAACATTTGTCAAAGCCCACAGACGTATACCAAGGAAAGAGTGAGCCATGGCCTAATGTAAGCTCTGGACTTCTGTTAGTGATGTATCAGTGTAGGTTCATCCATTGTAACAAGTTGACCACACCACTCTGAGATACTAAACATAGGGAAAACTGTGTAGAGCTTAAGGGGAAAAGAGTATATATTAGAATCTTTGAACATGCTGATTTTTTTTTCTGTAAACTTAGAGCAGCTCTAAAAAATAAATTTTATTAATTTAAAAGAATAACAATGATAAATATTAGAAGTATATTAAGGAATATGAAAGAAAACATGAACATGATGAGATCTTAAGCACAAGTGATCTTAATGAAGTTGTAAATAAAATTTAAGTGGAATGCCCAAAGATATAAAATTCAATATTTGAAATGAAAAAAAATACACTGAATGTTAAAAACAAATTAGGCATAGAAAAGGAAACATCATTGAACTTAATGGTATACTAATTAAAAATATATTAAATAGGGGCACCTGGGTGGCTCAGTGGGTTGGGGCCTCTGCCTTCAGCTTGGGTCATGATCTCAGGGTCCTGGGATCGAGCCCCGCATCGGCCTCTCTGCTTGGCGGGGAGCATGCTTCCTCCTCCCTCTCTGCCTGCCTTTCTGCCTACTTGTGATCTCTGTCTGTGTGTCAAGTAAATAAATAAAATCTTTAAAAGATATAAATATATATATTAAATAAATCATAGAAAAAGACAAAAACATAATGACTGGTGATCAGAAGGACATTATCAAGCATTTAACACATTTTTAATTGGAATCCCAGAAGAGAACTGAAGAGAATGAGACAGGGAAGAAAAAAAAACATGATAAAATAATGATTAAAAGTTTATAAATTGGATGACCGTATGGATCCACAAATCTAATAAATTTTAAAAATAACAAACACAGGAGATATAGACAAAGTGATACCAAAACATGTAATGGTAAAATCACTGAAAACTAATAATAATGAAAAAAATCTTAAAAGAAGGCAGAGGAAAAAAGACACATGCCAAAGGGAGAAATATGATCAATGTTAAAACAGACTTCTTATCGGAAAGCATAAAAGCCAAGACAGTGGCATAAGATCTTTAATATGCTCAGTGAAAACATTTTTGTGACCTGGAACTGTACACACAACATAGTATTTTTCACAAGTGATGGCAGAATACGTTTGCAGACCAACAATACTTGTGAGATTTAAGAAGGCTCACTCTAAAAGCAATGTTTTGGGAAAATTTTCAGACTGAAATTAATTGGTACCAAATGTACATTTAAATCTGCAAAACGCATAAGCGTTTTGGAAATACATGTTTCCTCACTTTTAAAACTTTCCCTAGAAGACAATTTCCTATTTATTCTTAATATACTTAAGTTTTAAGAAATAATAGTAATGCATAGGGAGGTTTATAGCATTACTAGAAATAAAATATATGACAACAGTAGCACGGAGAGGAAATATGGATATGGAGTACACCCATATAAGGTTCTTACACTATATTAACAGTGATAATAGTATTATTTTAACTTGGACTCTGGTAAGTTAAAGAAGTATGTTGTAAACCCTAGAGTAACCACTAAAAATAAAACAATGAGGTGTACCTGACAATAAAGATACAATCGAATCATAAAATTATCCTCAGAAATTATAATATAATATATTTAATATACTTTTAAATATATATTTTAATATAAAAATTTTTAATATAAAAATTACAGAAATAATGAAGAAGTGAAACAAAGAACCATGGAACAAATAGAAAATAGCAAGATGACAGATACAACTTCAACATCATTGACTGTACCCATATTGGCTGTGTACTGTGCTATTCAACACTACAGTCACATTTGGTTACTAGGCCAAATTGAAATGTGATGTGAGCATAAAGTGTGCACTAAATTTGCAAGACTTAGTATGAGTTAAAACAATGTAAAATATTTCATTAATATATGTTTTCATTGATTATGTGTTTAAATGATAATATTTTGGATATACTTGGATTAATAAAATAAAGTATTGAAATAATATTTCTCCTATTTTTGAGTGTCTACTAAAAATTTAAAAAAATACATATGAGACTGATATTTATGGCTCAATTTTTATTTTTATTGGATAGTGCTTGGTCCAAACACTCCAACTAAAAGTAAATATTCTCAGATTGGATAAAAACCAAGACGTATATATATGTTGTCTACAGGAAACCCACTTTAAGTATTAGAGACATAAGTTAAAAGTTAAAGACTAGAAAAAGTTATAACATGAAAACATAACTTAAATGAAAGCTGAAGTGTTCATATTGTATCAGACAAAGCAGACTTCAGAACAAGGAAAAATACCAGGACCAAGAGAGACATTATATAATAATAAAGAGTCCAATTCATCAAGAAGCTGTGATAATTCTAAATATAACCAATAAAAGAACTTCAAAATATGTGAATAAAAACTAACAGCATATTGGCATCTTAAGAAATGCTAAATCAAGCTAAAACACTTCATTCAGGAAAATGATATCAGATACACATCCTCAGAAAGAAAATGAAGAATATTGGAAAAAGTAAATATTTCAGAAAAAATAGAAACAGTGCTTCTCTTTTCTAATTAAGTATATATAAAATACATAAACACACATAATATTTAAATATATATTATTTATGGCAATATGCATTACACACACATAAATATATAAAAATATATATATAATATTTTATATAATATATAACATATATAATACATATATAATATAAAGTCTATTTAAGGCAAAAATTATAACTTTAGTGGATTTATAAACTGTATAGATGTAATATATATGAAAATTTTAGCTAAATGATGGGGGTCTTGGCAATTGGAACTATATAGTTGTACAATTCCTAGAATTTAAGTAAAGTGGTACAATTTTAACTCTATATTGGTTACGAAAAGCTAAATATATGTGCTGTAATTCCTGGAATAAATAAAATGAAAAAAAAAAACTACAGTTAATGAGCCAATAGGTAAAATTAAATTTCAGAAATACTCAAATAATCCAAAAAATGAGGAAAGGAGTAGAGGAACAAAAAACAATAAAGGGAACAAATGAAAACCTACAATAAAATTGCGGATCTAAATTGAGCCATATCAATAATTACATTAAATATTAGAAAATACACACCCAGTTTAAAAAATCTGCTCAAACAGATAAAAGACCCAACTATGTGTTATCTAACAGGGACATAGTTTAATGAAAAGTACGTAGAAAAAATGCAGAGGAGATTCTAAGATAAAAAAAGCATGATCCTGTTAAGAGATATACTTAAAACTTAAAGATACAGAAAAATTCAAAGTAAATGCATGAAGATGAAAAATATATAACACGCACATAGTAAGCAAAAGAAGGCTGGAGTTGCTTTATAAATAATAAATAAAATCAACTTCACATGGAGTATTACTAAAGATCGAGATTTCATAATGACTCTAGGTAATTTCATTAGCAAACATAATAGTTACAACTATGTATGTGTTTAAGAATAGAGCTTCTGGAGTCTAACAAATGACATGGAGGACATTGCGAGATGGAGAGGAGAAGGAAGTTGAGGGAAATTGGAAGGGGAGGCAAACCATAAGAGACTATGGACTCTGAAAGACAACCTGAGGGTTTTGAAGGGGCGGGGGTGGGAGATTGGGGGAACCAGGTGGTGGGTAATAGGGAGGGCACGTATTGCATGGAGCACTGGGTGTTGTGCAAAAACAATGAATACTGTTAACGCTGAAAAAATAAATTAATTAATTAAAAAAAAAGAATAGAGCTTCAAAATAACTGATGCAGAAGTGGCAGAATTAGACAAGCAGATAATTGGAAAATAAAACAGATTTTGATAGAGATTTTCCCCTCTTTCAGAAATTGATAGAGAGAGACACCTGGCTGGCTCAGTCTGCAGAGCATGTGACTCTTGATCTCAGAAATTGATAGAGAAATTGATAGACTTAAAAAGTCAGTAAAGATTTAGATGATATGAACAACATTATCAACCACCTTGACCTAACTAGCATTGACAGAACACTACATCAGCGGTCACCAGCTACACAGTCCTTCAAGTGTACGTGACACATTCACCAAGACAAATCACGTTCTGGGCCACAAAATGAGTTTTAATAAATTTCAAAGGATTTAAATCATATCAGACAAAAAAATTACATATTAAACTTCCTTTAAAATAAGACAACACCTTTTTTTTCTTGCTATGTTCTCTGACCACAATAAAATTAAATTAGAAATCAATAGCAACTAGATGTCTAGGAAAGCCCTGAACATTTGGAAACTAAACAAATAATCTATGGGTCAGAGAAAAAGTAGCAAAAAAATCAGGATGTATTTTGATACTGGCTTCCTTTTTCTTTCTCCAACCCCAACCCACAGTGCATGCTCTTTTCCTGGTACCCTTGAACTAGCCCTCTGCTTAAAACAGTGTTCCAGGAGACATCCGCATGGCTTTGCTTTCTTCTTCTAGGAGGGTCTGCTAAACTCCCATCTCAATACAGCTTTCTCTGGTGACCCTATAATTGAATCCCTACCTTTTCCCAGTTTTACTACTCTGTATATATATATATACACACACACATACATATAAACATCTACTATATATAAATATATATATTTACTACAATATACATGTATATATACATATATATTTACTACTCTGTGTATATATAAACACACATACATACATACATATCTCATACACCAATATATTAAAAGAGAATATCATTGGATGCTGGGAGTACATGCAATTAAATTTTGTTTCCTTTCTCCTTATCTGCATTTTTAAAAAATATTTTATTTATTTGACAGAGAGAAATCACAACTAGGCAGAGAGGCAGGCAGAGAGAGAGGAGGAAGCAGGCTCTCTGCTGAGCAGAGAGCCCGATGTGGGGCTCAATCCCAGGACCCTGGGATCATGACCTGAGCCGAAGGCAGAGGCTTTAACCCACTGAGCCACCCAGGCGCCCTTCCTTATCTGCATTTTGTTTGTCTTCTATAATAGGCATAAATCTCTTGTGCAGTTTTTTAAAAAATAAAAATCTTGTTTGGAAATACCTAGCAACATATTCCCCAGAGCAAGTCTTTGAAATATTTTATATTTCCTAGCACTTGACATGCAGAAGGGAGCAAAGCAGGAGGCATAAACTTCCAGAAAGTCTTAACTCTCAAGACATGGTATCATCAATTTTTTTCCACACAAAAACAGTCTGATTTCAGTATCAAGCATATAAATATAAAAATCTATACTTTTTAATTAGTGATAAACAAAATGTTTTGTTTCCAATTATACTGCAAATTTCATTTGCCTGGCAAATTAATTTGTCTTATAGTGTCCAAGCATGTATGACCATTATTCTGGCTCTAACTTTCTTTTTTTCCAGGCCACATGGTAGTTCAAAGTGATTCCATAGTATTCATAGCATTATAATGACCTTGTAACAGTATAACTTTGTTAACTTTTAAACTTGTGTCCTTGTATTATGTAGAATCATCAGTGTGCTTGACCATCTCCTCAAAATTTATCCTCAAAACAAATTCAGCTCCAAAGAGGGGAAAAGGATGAAATAATTCAATATCCACCTGTGCAGATGTGCATATAAATGTGAAAATAAAAATTAATCCTTGAAAAAATAGGCTTTCAATTTTCTGTGTTGCATATTAGAAGATAAGACAATACCTTTTGTATAGATTATAAAGAATTAGATTTACTTTATTTTATTTTGATCTCTTTGTAAAAAACTTTTCTATTTTGATTAACTTTGACAATAAACATGCAGAATAGGGCAAAATGAATAGGAAATTTATGAAGTTTTATTCAAAATTCTAAACTAAGTCAATACCACCTTTGCTTCACCATGTGATTTAAAAGTTTATGACAACAAAAGGTCAATGGTCAAAACTGGCAGTTTTGACATTTTTTTTGAAGATGCAGATCACTGAAAAGTGCCTCAAATTCAACATCTTTCAGGCCTAGGCAATGTAACTTTGTTCTAATGTCTCCTAGTCCAGCTGCAGTGTTGGCTTTTCACTGCTTAAGTGTTGGATGCATCTGGTGGTTGCCATGTACCACGTTTTTATATGGAAAAAGTGATTCCTTATGGTGAGTGCTGTGAAGTGTGTTAACCTGGAGATTCACAGACCTGTACCCCTGGGGCTAAAAATACATTATATGTTTATTAAAAAAATAAAATAAATAAATTAAATTTTAAATTAAAAAAAAGAAAAAATGATTCTTGCACAATGGTCAGTATCATATAGCATTTGAGAAGACAGAAAGTGATAAAACTATATTTCTCAAAAGCATGATCAATCCATAACACCAAAGATTGGCTTAGTGGGGTAGGCAGTCTGTATTGTTCATTATGTCCAACACTCCTGCAGTTTTCTTGAAGTCTGATTTCTTTTCCTCTTAGCTCTGTGATTGATATCAATGCACCCTCTCTTTTCCTCCTCCAACCACTTCGCTTTCCTTTGCCCCTTGAGAATTGGCATTCTTGGTTGGAGATTTTTGTAAAGTTTTTCTGTTGCCAGTCCAGGAGCTGGCATTATAACTCATGGTCATTTTAACTGGATTCACCCCAAACATGTTAAATGATTGAAGCAAATTAATTGTGTTGTCTATGTCAATAAAATGCCACTACAGCCAAGCCAATATAAAAGGCTATAACAGTAATAGCCAATTTAAAGGTTCATTAACAAATACCAGTGATAGCGCTATAACCCCAAACTTTCCTCCCTTGACTATTGAACAATGGGCATTAATGACACCAGAGAAGAGATTATGTGATACTAAACATACTGAAGTTGGTCAGTTTTTTTACTTTCATTATAAACATCCAGATATGAATTAATTTCTAGCTGTCTTGTATATTTTCAGATTTGTGCCCCCAAAATGAGGACAGTGTTTCAGATACGCCCTCTTCTTTTCTCCTCTCTTTCTGATAATTTCCTCTCCTTCACTGAGTCTCCTTCTTTAATTGTTTAAGATGTTTGATATAGACTGACATAGATTTGGAGCCTCAACTTTTACCTCACTTGTTCACAGGTGATAGCTGAAAGATGTACAATGAAACAAAAATGACAAGAGTGTCCTGGAATTCAAGTACTGTTCCTGCCTCTCCTCTGGGGCAGAAAAGAAGCTATGGGTACTTTGACCTCTAACTTAGAAAAATACCTGATTGTAACTTTTGCTCCCGAAAATAAATGAATTCAAGTTAAAATGACAAAGTGGGGGGGTTCCTGGTATTTCAGTCATTTGGGCATCCAACTCTTGATTTTGGCTCAGGTCATGATCCCAGGGTTGTGAGATTGAGCTATACTTTGGGCTCCACACTGGGCACGGAGCATACTTGAGGTTCTCTTTTCTCTCTCCCTCTGCCCCTCCTCACCCCTGCATGCTTGCTCTCTCTCTCTTAAAATAAATAAATAAATAAATAAATAAATATAAAATGATAAACTGGCAAAAGTTATTCAGAAAACACTATAGATTAATAATCATCAACTAGAGTTTTGTGAATAACTTTTCCTAATGTGATTGATCATATTAATCATTCACCTACTAAAATGGTGTTAACCTTTCATATGGCAATACAAACATGCTAAAGAAATAAAAAAGGGAGCGAAGTTGATAAAAAATTATACAGCAATACAAATGACTGATAAACGCAGGAGCAAATGTTCACACTTATTCATGCTTTCATTTGTAATAATTAAAAAAAGAACAAGACACACTTTTTCATTCATCCCCTCAGTAATGAGCTTTGAGTGATGGAAGTTGGTGCTGTCAAGGATGGAGGGAGACAAGTGAGGGTGGGTGTGCCCAGGGCTAGTGTAGTGTTTATGTGCCCTCTCTTCTTACACACTACTGCAGGGAGCTAGACTTTATAAAACTAAAGTGAGATACTGATGTTTCTAAACAATTGTTTGAAGTGTAAATAAGAACAGTATTTTGGAAATAATTTGATAATGTACTATAATAATTTTTTAAGTGTTTGAACCAACTCTTATATTCTATTGTTATTTTTTCCTTGAAGTTTGATAGAATTCACCAGAACAATCAAGGAGCTTAGAATGTTATTTGTAGAGAGATTTTTTTTTAACAAAAATTCAACTTCTTTAACACTTAAAACTCTAGACTACCAATGTCATCTGATTTGCCAAATGCATCTACCTAAACATTTTATGACATTCCCTATTAGTAGTTTTATGTCTGTAGGTTCTGTAGTTATAGCCTTTCTGTTTTATGATATTTGAAATTTGTGATTTTTCATTTTTTCTGGATAAGCCTAGCTAGACATTTTTCAAATTTGTTAATTAATTAATTAATTTTCCCCAAAGGACCAGTTCATGGTTCTGTTAACTTTTTTGACCTTTGACTATTAACTGTTTTCTTGCCTTATGTTTGTATCCTTTGTATTTTCTTCCTTCTGCTTAATTTGATTTTAATTTGATTTTACTTTATGGTTTATTTAATCTCTTTTTTTTTTCTGATTTTATTTCCTTGAGAGAGAAAGAGAGTGAGCACAAGCAGGAGGAGTGGCAGGCAGAGGGAGAAGGAGAAGCAGACTCCTGACTGAGCCTGGAGCCCAACATGGGTCTCAATCCCAGGATCCCAGGATTATGACATACCCAAAGGCAGAGACTTAAGGGACTGAGCCACCCAGGCGCCCCTATTTTTTAGTTTCTTTTTTTTTCTTTTTAAAGATTTTATTTATTTATTTGACAGAGAGAGATCACAAGTAGGCAGAGAGGCAGGCAGAGAGAGAGGAGGAAGCAGGCTCCCTGCAGAGCAGAGAGCCCGATGCGGGGCTCGATCCCAGGACCCTGAGATCATGACCTGAGCCGAAGGCAGGGGCTTAATCCACTGAGCCACCCAGGCGCCCCTATTTTTTAGTTTCTTAAGGTTAGATTCTTAGAGTACTTAGAACTTTCTTTTCAATATATGCATATTAAGTCTATAAATGTCCCTATAAGACACATTTTAGCCACATCCCACAGATTTTATTATGCTTCCTTTATTTTCTTTCAGTTTAAACTGTTTTCTAATTTCCTTTTTGATTTTTTCCTTTGACTCATGGGTTTTTCTAGAGAGTTTTTCTTACTATCTAAATTCTGGAGTATTCTTCAATATATCCTACTAATGTCCTTTTTCTGGTCCATCCAAGCTCTTCTCATCCAACCTCTCTGATTCCACTTGCCATGGTGTCTCCATGTCTTCTGATGGTGGACACACCAGTCTAACTCAGACACATTTGAAAAAATACTAGGCAGTTATATGTAGAAGGTCTTTTAATTTCAATTTGCTATTTTCTAATGATTAGATTGAAGTTATACATTTTTGGTAAATAAATAAATAAATACCAGAGAATTATCATTATGCCCTACTCATTGAATCATATAAGAAGTTATGTTGTGATGATGTATTTTATTATTAGTGATTTTAATTTTACCACTATGTTAAGGCGGCATATCCATTGTAAAGTTAACATTTTATAATCAAGTATCTTGTGGGGAGATACTTTGATACTATGCAAATACCTAGTTTCTCAATATATCTTTACTACTAATTTTAGCATCCCTCAAAAATTCCTCTGCAGGACTGGTAAAATGGTGGTTTTATCTTTTCTTGACTCCTCCTATATTTAATAATTAAAATTTTATTTTAAAGAAATCTGCCCCATCTTCTTTGGCTTATTCAATTACTTATTTGTATCAGTGGATATACTGCTGGATATTTCATCTTCTTCTATCGCTATCCTTATTTTCCCAGATTTGGCTAGGAGAGCTTCTTGAGGTTAGGCTCTGTGTCCTTTCCACAAGGCTCTATCATTTTTGAACACTTCCTTGCTTTCTGGCACTAAAAATGTCCCAAGCTTATCTTGTATTTTTCTTCCCAGGCCTGATGTTAAACATTTCTCCAAGGAGCTTTGGTTTCCTTAATTAGAGAATGTTATTCTCATTGCCCTGGAGGCATCATTGCTTGTAGGCCCTTTTACTGGAAGAGCTAGGAAATATACTTATTTATTTATACATACTTATGCTTATACTCACACATTCATACACATCTTTGTTTCTACATGTATCCGTCTGTCTATATGCCGAAACCAATGGCCATACCAATTGGTTTTTATTCTAATCCAACACTATAGGATTCATTCTAGGCTTCTTCCTTTCCCTTATCTGTAACACCATTCTCTAACAGTAGAAAACCTAGCTTTCATTATCTACAACATATTTACTTTTTGCTCAATTCTAGTATACACATAAAGTAATTCCACATTTGCAAATCCATATCCTTGTGAAAAACACATTTATAAACTGCAGTGTTATATTCCTGCATAGTTGTTTTTGTCTTTGGCTTTGCAGATATAGTCAAATAGTGTTTGGGGTTTTGTTGTTTTTGTTGTTGTTGTTGTTGTTGTTCTGGGTTTGTTTGTTTTTTGTTTGTTTGTTCGATTGGTTTTTTTTTTTCCATTTTATTTATTTTTCAGCGTAACAGTATTCATTGTTTTTGCACAACACCCAGTGCTCCATGCAAAACGTGCCCTCCCTATTACCCACCACCTGTTCCCCCAACCTCCCACCCCTGAGCCTTCAAAACCCTCAGGTTGTTTTTCAGAGTCCATAGTCTCTTATGGTTCGCCTTCCCTTCCAAATTTTTTTTTTTTTAATAAACATATAATGTATTTTTATCCCCAGGGGTACAGGTCTGTAAATCGCAAGGTTTACACACTTCACAGCACTCACGATAGCACATACCCTCCCCAATGTCCATAGCCCCCTCCCCCTCTCCCAATCCCACCTCCCCCAGCAACCCCCACTTTGTTTTGTGAGATTAGGAGTCATTTATGGTTTGTCTCCCTCCCAATCCCATCTTCTTTCATTTATTCTTCTCCTATCGCCCTAACCCCCCATGTTGCTTCTCCATGTCCTCATATCAGGGAGATCATATGATAGTTGTCTTTCTCCGATTGACTTATTTCACTAAGCATGATACGCTCTAGTTCCATCCACGTCATCACAAATGGCAAGATTCCATTTCTTTTGATGGCTGCATAGTATTCCATTGTGTATATATACCACCTCTTCTTTATCCATTCATCTGTTGATGGACATCTAGGTTCTTTCCACAGTTTGGCTATTGTAGACATTGCTGCTATAAACATTCGGGTACACGTGCCCCTTTGGATCACTACGTTTGTATCTTTAGGGTAAATACCCAGTAGTGCAATTGCTGGGTCATAGGGTAGTTCTATTTTCAACATTTTGAGGAACCTCCATGCTGTTTTCCAGAGTGGTTGCACCAGCTTGCATTCCCACCAACAGTGGAGGAGGGTTCCCCTTTCTCCGCATCCTCGCCAGCATCTGTCATTTCCTGACTTGTTAATTTTAGCCATTCTGACTGGTGTGAGGTGATATCTCATTGTGGTTTTGACTTGTATTTCCCTGATGCCGAGTGACGTGGAGCACTTTTTCATGTGTCTGTTGGCCATCTGGATGTCTTCTTTGCAGAAATGTCTGTTCATGTCCGCTGCCCATTTCTTGATTGGGTTGTTTGTTCTTTGGGTGTTGAGTTTGCTAAGTTCCTTATAGATTTTGGATACTAGCCCTTTATCTGATATGTCGTTTGCAAATATCTTCTCCCATTCTGTCAGTTGTCTTTTGGTTTTGTTAACTGTTTCCTTTGCTGTGCAAAAGCTTTTGATCTTGATGAAATCCCAATAGTTCATTTTTGCCCTTGCTTCCCTTGCCTTTGCCGTTGTTCCTAGGAAGATGTTGCTACGGCTGAGGTCGAAGAGGTTGCTGCCTGCATTCTCCTCAAGGATTTTGATGGATTCCTTTCTCACATTGAGGTCCTTCATTCATTTGGAGTCTATTTTTGTGTGTGGTGTAAGGAAGTGGTCCAATTTCATTTTTCTGCATGTGGCTGTCCAATTTTCCCAGCACCATTTATTGAAGAGGCTGTCTTTTTTCCATTGGACATTCTTTCCTGCTTTGTCGAAGATGAGTTGGCCATAGAGTTGAGGGTCGATTTCTGGGCTCTCTATTCTGTTCCACTGATCTATGTGTCTGTTTTTGTGCCAGTACCATGCTGTCTTGATGATGACAGCTTTGTAATAGAGCTTGAAGTCCGGAATTGTGATGCCACCAACTTTGGCTTTGTTCTTCAATATTCCTTTGGCTATTCGAGGTCTTTTCTGGTTCCATATAAATCTGAGGATTATTTGTTCCATTTCTTTGAAAAAAAATGGATGGTATTTTGATAGGGATTGCATTAAATGTGTAGATTGCTTTAGGTAGCATGGACATTTTCACAATATTTATTCTTCCAATCCAGGAGCATGGAACATTTTTCCATTTCTTTGTGTCTTCCTCAATTTCTTTCATGAGTACTTTATAATTTTCTGTGTATAGATTCTTAGCCTCTTTAGTTAGGTTTATTCCTAGGTATCTTATAGTTTTGGGTACAATTGTAAATGGGATTGACTCCTTAATTTCTCTTTCTTCTGTCTTGTTGTTGGTGTACAGAAATGCAACTGATTTCTGTGCATTGATTTTATATCCTGACACTTTACTGAATTCCTGTACAAGTTCTAGCAGTTTTGGAGTGGAGTCTTTTGGGTTTTCCACATATAGTATCATACCATCTGTGAAGAGTGATAGTTTGACTTCTTCTTTACCAATTTGGATGCCTTTAATTTCTTTTTGTTGTCTGATTGCTGAGGCTAGGACTTCTAGTACTATGTTGAATAGCAGTGGTGATAATGGATATCCCTGCCGTGTTCCTGACCTTAGCGGAAAAGCTTTCAGTTTTTCTCCATTGAGAATGATATTTGCGGTGGGTTTTTCATAGATGGCTTTGATAATACTGAGGTATGTGCCCTCTATCCCTACACTTTGAAGAGTTTTGATCAGGAAGGGATGCTGTGCTTTGTCAAATGCTTTTTCAGCATCTATGGAGAGTATCATATGGTTCTTGTTCTTTCTTTTATTCATGTGTTGTATCACATTGATTGATTTGCGGATGTTGAACCAACCCTGCAGCCCTGGAATAAATCCCACTTGATCGTGGTGAATAATCCTTTTAATGTACTGTTGAATCCTATTGGCTAGTATTTTGGCGAGAATTTTTGCGTCTGTGTTCATCAAGGATATTAGTCTGTAGTTCTCTTTTTTTGGCGGGATCCTTGTCTGGTTTTGGGATGAAGGTGATGCTGGCCTCATAATATGAGTTTGGAAGTTTTCCTTCCGTTTCTATTTTTTGGAACAGTTTCAGGAGAATAGGAATGAGTTCTTCTTTAAATGTTTGGTAGAATTCCTCTGGGAAGCCGTCTGGCCCTGGGCTTTTGTTTGTTTGGAGATTTTTGATAACTGTTTCAATCTCCTTACTGGTTATGGGCCTGTTCAGGTTTTCTATTTCTTCCTGGTTCAGTTGTGGTAGTTTATATGTCTCTAGGAATGCATCCATTTCTTCCGGATTGTCAAATTTGTTGGCGTAGAGTTGCTCATAGTATGTTCTTATAATTGTCTGTATTTCTTTGGTGTTAGTTGTGATCTCTGATTGTGATGATTTTATTGATTTGGGTCCTTTCTCTTTTCTTTTTGATGAGTCTGGCCAGGGGTTTATCAATCTTATTGATTCTTTCAAAGAACCAGCTCCTAGTTTCATTGATTTTTTCTATTGTTTTTTTGGTTTCTATTTCATTGATTTCTGCTCTGATCTTTATGATTTCTCTTCTCCTGCTGGGTTTAGGGTTTCTTTCTTGTTCTTTTTCCAGCTCCTTTACGTGTAGGGTTAGGTTGTGTACTTGAGACCTTTCTTGTTTCTTGAGAAAGTCTTGTACCGCTATATATTTTCCTCTCAGGACTGCCTTTGCTGTGTCCCACAGATTTTGAACTGTTGTGTTTTCATTATCATTTGTTTCCATGAATTTTTTCAATTCTTCTTTTATTTCCTGGTTGACCCATTCATTCTTTAGTAGGATGCTGTTTAGTCTCCATGTATTTGGGTTCTTTCCAGCTTTCCTCTTGTGATTGAGTTCTAGCTTCAGAACTTTGTGGTCTGAAAATATGCAGGCAATGATCCTAATCTTTTGATACCGGTTGAGACCTGATTTGTGACCCAGGATGTGATCTATTCTGGAGAAGGTTCCATGTGTACTAGAGAAGAATGTGTATTCTGTTGCTTTGGGATGAAATGTTCTGAATATATCTGTGATGTCCATCTGGTCCAGTGTGTCATTTAAGGCCTTTATTTCCTTGTTGATCTTTTTCTTGGATGATCTGTCCATTTCAGTGAGGGGAGTGTTAAAGTCCCCTACTATTATTGTATTATTATTGATGTATTTCTTTGATTTTGTTATTAATTGGTTGATATAGTTGACTGCTCCCACGTTAGGGGCATAGATATTTAAAATTGTTAGATCTTCTTGTTGGACAGACCCTTTGAGGAGGATATAGTGTCCTTCCTCATCTCTTATGATAGTCTTTGGCTTAAAATCTAATTGATCTGATATAAGGATTGCCACCCCAGCTTTCTTCTGATGCCCATTAGCATGGTAAACTGTTTTCCACCCCCTCACTTTAAATCTGGAGGTGTCTTTGCATCTAAAATGAGTTTCTTGTAGGCAACATACTGATGGGTTTTGTTTTTTTATCCATTCTGATACCCTGTGTCTTTTGATTGGGGCATTTAGCCCATTAACATTCAGGGTAACTATTGAGAGATATGAATTTAGTGCCATTATTAGGCTGTAAGGTGACTGTTACTGTATATTGTCTCTGTACCTTTCTGATCTACTACTTTTAGGCTCTCTCTTTGCTTAGAGGACCCCTTTCAATATTTCCTGGAGAGCTGGTTTGGTGTTTGCAAATTCAGTTTTTGTTTGTCCTGGAAGCTTTTTATCTCTCCTTCTATTTTCAGTGATAGCCTAGCTGGATAGAGTATTCTTGGCTGCATGTTTTTCTCGTTGAGTGCTCTGAATATATCATGCCAGCTCTTCCTGGCCTGCCAGGTCTCTGTGGATAAGTCTGCCGCCAATCTAATATTTTTACCATTGTATGTTACAGACTTCTTTTCTCGGGCTGCTTTCAGGATTTTCTCTTTGTCACTAAGACTTGTAAATTTTACTATTATGTGACGGAGTGTGGACCTATTCTTGTTGACTTTGAGGGGAGTTCTCTGCATCTCCTGGATTTTGATGCTTGTTCCTTTTGCCATATTAGGGAAATTCTCTCCAATAATTCTCTCCAATAGACCTTCTGCTCCCCTCTCTGTTTCTTCTTCTTCTGGAATCCCAATTATTCTAATGTTATTTCGTCTTATGGTGTCACTTATCTCTCGAATTCTCCCCTCATGGTCCAGTAGCTGTTTGTCCCTCTTTTGTTTGGCTTCTTTATTCTCTGTCATTTGGTCTTCTATATCACTAATTCTTTCTTCTGCCTCATTTATCCTAGCAGTGAGAGCCTCCATTTTTGATTGCACCTCATTAATAGCTTTTTTGATTTCAACTTGGTTAGATTTTCGTTCTTTAATTTCTCCAGGAAGGGCTTTAATATCTCCAGAGAGGGTTTCTCTAATATCATGCCTTTTTCGAGCCCGGCTAGAATGTTCAGAATCATCATTCTGAACTCTTGATCTGACATATTACCAATGTCTGTGTTGATTAGGTCCCTAGCCTTCAGTACTGTCTCTTGTTCTTTTGTTTGTGGTGATTTTTTCCGCCTTGTCATTTTGTCCAGATAAGAGGATATGAAGGAGCAAATAAAATACTAAAAGGGTGGCAAAGACCCCAGAAAAATGCACTGTAACCAAATGAGAAGAGACCCCAAATTGTGGGGGGGAGAAAGGGGATAAAAAGAGGTTCAGAAAAAAAAGAAAGAAATTTTAAAAATAAAAGAAATAAAGAAAAAATATAAAAAAGAAAGAAAAAAATATATATATTTAGATAAGCTAGTCAAAAAACCTTAAAAAGGAAAAGGGTAAAAGTTTTAAAAAATTTAGCAGAAGAAGAAAAAAGAAAAAAGAAAAAAATTGAAAAAAGAAAAAAAAAATTGAAGTAGCCGCAAGACTAAAGAATCATGGGGAGAAAGCCATGAGTTCCATGCTTTGCTTTCTCCTCCTCTGGAATTGCGCTTCTGTCTTAGGAATTGAACCTACTTTCCTTGATAGATCAACTTCGTCCTGGCTGGATATTTTGTTGATCTTCTGGGGGAGGGGCCTGTTGTAGTGACTCTTAAGTGTCTTTGCCCGAGGCGGGATTGCACCGCCCTTACCGGCGGCTGGACTAAGTAATCTGCTCGGGTTCGCTTTTGGGAGCTTCTGTTCCCTGAACGCTTTCTGTAGAGTTCCGGAGGACGGGAATGAAAATGGCGGCCTCCTAGTCTCCAGCCCGGAGGAGCCAAGAGCCTGTGGCCCCACTCCTCAGCGCGCCCCCAGAGGACAGCACCCAATCACTCCCGTATCCCCAGCCTCTAGTCGCGCTCCGAGCTCACCCAGCCCGTGACCAGTTCAAGGTAACCCCGAGCTGAGAGTTCAGTCCTCGGCTCTGTCTCTGCAGCCGGCTTCCGTTCTAATACCTGTGAGCTCTGCAACACTCCGACACCTCCGATCCTTCTGTGACCCCGCATGGGCTTCAGCCTGGATTAGCCTCTGGAGCAATGTCCCTCAGTGGAACAGACTTTTAAAAGTCCTGATTTTGTGCTCCGTTCCTCCGCTGCTTGCCGGGAGCCGGCCCCTCCCCCCGCGGTCTATCTTCCCGTCGTTTTAGATTCACTTCTCCGCCAGTCCTACCTTTCAGAAAGTGGTTGATTTTCTGTTTCTAGAGTTGCTGTTCTTCTTCTCTTCGCTCTCCCGTTGGATTTGTAGGTGTTTGCAATGTTTAGATAAGCTATCGAGCTGATCTCCTGCTACCTGATGTAGTCTCAGGCTGCTACTTCTCCGCCATCTTGACTCCTCCCCTGTTCGATTGTTTTTTGTAAGTTGCTTTGGTGTGTTCTTTTACTCACTTCCCAGTCCTTCAGTGTGGTTATATTTACCATTGGTAAGCCAGGTAAGTCCATTTTGTATTACAGTCTGTATTCCCCATAAACTGGTAGGTTTTAATTATTTATTTATCAAGGGCATATGTGAAACATTATCATGACACTAAGCTCAAAAAATGCTCAGCAAAGTGCCACTCCTCTTCTCTACATCATGTTTCCATTCCCCCATTCTTTCTATCTCATTTCCAACCACCTTCTGTAGGTAAACAGTCTCATTAGTTTCCAGATTATTTTTCCTGTATTACTTTTACAGAAAAGACCATACACGTACATTTTCATAAATCCCATTCCTTCTTACACCAAGTGCACGTAGTATGGTGCAGAAACTCTTTTGTACTTCACTTTCATTACTAAATACTTTATTGTGTTCAATTTAAAAACAGGCAAGCATGATTACAAAAACTCTGATGACATCCTTGTTTTCGAGTTTTATGATTTCCTCTTTCCTGATTTTGTTTCTGTTGTTGGATTTATTCCTGATCGTGATCCACACTCATTTTCTTGCCTCTTCGCATGTTTAATACTTTCCTTTTTCTTTCTTTTTCTTTTTTCTTTTTTTTTTTTTTTTTTTTGGCTGGAATTGTGAGTGTCTGCATCGTTGTTGTTTTCCTTTAAAGAGCACTGTACTTTCATCTGACAGGCAGTTGGAGTGACTCGCAGATCAGTTTGATCTCCTTCAGGCCTCTTTTCAAGCTTTGTTATGGTTGGCTTGGAATAGGCTTCACTCCAAGTGGAGTTTAGCTCTACTAGGAAGGCATGACCCCGCCGGCTATCACCAGGGACTCTCAGTGGCCAGATCAAATGTCTTTTTACTTTCTGTGAACTCTGGGAATTGTTCAGCTTGGAAGTTACTAATTACGCTTTGTTGGGCCTCATGGACTTGAACTCTACAGGCACTGATTAGTTCTCTGCAAAAATGCAAGCATACCTCGAACATGTTTCTGGAGCTTTTTCTCTTCATACTTCACTCCTTTTGGGGACTCTGCTGTGCAACATCCACATTCTCCCCATGGCTTCTACATCCTTGACTCAGCAAGACTTTGAGGAGGTGCTGGGGCTCCCTCTTCCTGGGCTCACGGCAACAAAGCAGGACACTGAGATGATGAGGTGGCGGGTCTTGTTTGTTTCCTTCCTCTCCAGGATCACTGTTGTGTTCCGTTGTGTAATGCCTGAGGCCAATCGGTTTATCTAGTTTGTTCAATTATCTAGTTGTTTACCTCAAAACAGCAAGTTTGGTCTTGGATATTCTGTCAGGACTGAGGGCAAAAGTCTGACCATTCTTAGTTTCTGATGTCAAATTATAAGCAGTACTCACTAGCCAAAGAGCCACCTCTGCACAACACAGGGACAACTGTCCATGCTTTAAGGTAGTTAGTGCCCATCCACAAATTGTGGCAATAAATAATGTGTCACTGTGTGATGGTTGTGAGGTGAGTGGTGCCCCTAGAGCTGTGCCAAGTGAACTACACAAGTATGAACTGGGCTCTGGCAGAATTCTAGAAAGAGAAAATTTGCTACTGCTGTATCATGTAGGATTCTGTCTGCAGAATAAAATGGGAACAATGATCTTACTATTTTATTAGAGGCTATAGTGACTCAGGGGGCTCTTAGGACGGATTAGAAACATGTTGACTACTAAAGGAAACAGCAATGTAATTTAAGTATAAGAAGCCAGTAAATACATACATCAAGAAGAACGTTGTGGAAAACCAAATGTTTGGATGCTGAAAATTAAAGTGTGATCCAATGAAGAAACTCCGGCTCCTCAGAATGTGTGTAATTATACATTATATATGTACATATATTATGTATATTTATATTATGTAGCTATAGAATCATATAGTAATTCTCCTCCTTGGATCTTATTCATTTAGGAGAAATCAATTTAAATAAGCAACAGAGAGACCTGCTTTAACTGGAAAAAAAGGACAAAAGCTGTTTATGAAAATATGGAGAGCCTGTCCTCTGTATATTCTTGGAGATGGTTGACAGGTGAGATATGGGGATGAAACCTTTTTTGGACCCACTAGCAAAGCTAAATAATTGTCTGTCCTCAGCAGGCACTTACAGTATGGAAGTTCTATAACCTTGTCCAACAGTTATTGACTACCTACTAGTCATCATGATATATAGCACCACGAAAAATAAGATAAATAAGATATGATCCTTGTCTTTGAGCTTTTTATAGTATGGCAGGAGGGATAGACTGAGGAAAAATAATTTCAATAAAAGTGATAGTTCTTCGAAGAGAACCATGTATGAAAGATGAAACTTTAAATGGGGTATTAGTTGGGCAGAGTTATCCTCCAAATCATTACAATCTAGAGACCTATGTCACTACATATGTGTCTTCCTATGCCCACATATATACACATACCTAAAGGTATATGCTCACTCACAGTACAAATGTATACAAGCCCTTATAAATTATTCCTGAAATAGAAGTTGCATTACAGTTTCGTCTTCAATTAAATATCCTTTATCATCAAATGTAGATACTCGTTTTGTTCTGACAGGCATAATTTAATTTTAGTAATTACTGTGCTTCATGCAACACTATCACACACATCAGATTTATTTGGTGAGACTAATGCAAGGTGTAGTTATGTGAGTTTCCAGTCATGTGCAGCTGTCATGTCTTTGCAGTGGAACTCAGTGAGTTTGCTACTGTTCCTACTGAAATGGAGCCGATTAATTGCAAAGCTAAATGAAGATGACTGATATCCCATGGAATACTGGATCCTAAGGACTGAAACAGTGACTCCTTGAGGAGTGATAGAAGCTTTTGCTGTGCCTGACTCATGTTATTACTAATAGAAAAGGAGCAGTGTTTCCAAATGAATTACATCCATGGTTCCTGTGAGCATCCCACAATAATGTCCTCTCTTTATTGAGGGGGGGTCTCCTTGTAGGAAAAATATGGCAGCTCGTTAAACTGAGAAATAGATGGGTAGACATATTGTGACATGATACAATGGAGGTGTTTTAGAACTATATATATATATATATATATTATATATATATATATATATAACTATATCAGAATATACTTTACTAAAAGTAAAGTAGTTTCTTTCTAGTTTCTTCTTGCTACTAAAATAAACTACTACAATCTTAGTGGCTTAAAACAATGGTTGCATATTATCTTATAGTTTTAAAGTTCAGATGTCTGAAATGGCTTTATGGAGCTAAAACCAGGGTATTGGCAGTGCTTTCTGAAGGCTTTAGTGAAGCATTCATTCATTTTCTTGCCTTTTCCATCTCCTAGAGGCTGCCCACATTCCTTGGCTCAGGGCCCCTTGACAACTGAAAAGCCAATAATTCCATCCTCTGGCCTTTGCTTAAGTTGTCATATCTTCTTCTCTGACTCTCTCATGACCCCTCTTTTACTTACAATGATCTTTGTGATTATTCTGGGTCCACCCAGATCATGTTCCCATCTCAACCACATTGGCAAAGTCTCTTTTGCCATGAAAGTAACATATTCACAGGTCCCAGGAACTAGCATGTGGACTTATTTGGGGAGCCATTATTCTGCCTTATTAGGCCCAGGATGATACAGTTTTTAAAAAATTTCTCTATGTTTAATTTGATAGGCTATATTAGTTATATTAGTAGTTGTATTTTGATAGGTTATAGTATCAGTACATCTTAATTTTGATAGATTGTAGGTTATTCTGATAAAATTAAAAAGTTTATTTTGGGGACACCTGGGTGGTTCAGTGGGTTAAAGCCTCTGCCTTCGGCTCAGGTCATGATCCCAGGGTCCTGGGATCAAGCCCCACATCGGGCTCTCTGCTCTGCGGGGAGCCTGCTTCCCCCTCTGTCTCTCTGCCTGCCTCTCTGCCTACTTGTGATCTCTGTCCGTCAAATAAATAATAAAATCTTTTAAAAAATGTTAAAAAATAAAAAGTTTATTATGAATTGTTGATTTAAATTGGGCATATGAAACAATTTACTTTTCAACATAATAAATGTAACTAATTGGATAAAGTCTCTTTGAGATGATGCAAGAACTTCTTATGTTCAATTTGTTGCTGGGAATGCTTGGCAGAAAGGAGGTCTTGCATATTAAAGTATTTGAATTATATTTTTGTAAAAGAATATGTCTATTGTCTGAAAAAGTATTTGGCTCTCTCTGCCAAGTTAGAGTCTGTCCATTGGTTTTTGCTTAGTATGGTGCCCACTGCACAGCACTTGCTTGAAATCTCCTTGGTGTTCTCTTATAGAACTCAATTCATTTTTTATTATGAGTGGCTGAGCATAGCACACAGGAGTGCTCTGAAGCCACAGAATTATTTAGTTCTGACAGTAGATCTTAAAAAAAAAAAAAGTGAAAGCCATACATCCTACCTTTTAAATATCTCCTAGGCATCAGAAAAATATATGTGTAAAGTAGCCATTTTTTCCTAATTGAAATGGAGCATTTAAGTCAAAATAGTTTAGAAGGGTGTGTGTGTGTGTGTGTGTGTGTGTGTGTGTGTGTTTCTGAAGCATTCCTGCCAGCAAAGAGTCCTTCTCTGACCTTGAACAGAAACCCAGAGCTTCTTGAGCCCACCACTGTCTGGGGTCTTTTTTCCCCTGCTTTGCTCCCATTAGCACTGAAGTTGGAGAGGCAAATGGGTTGTGTTGTGCATTGTGCTAAAATATTCTGTATCACTGGATGGTCTGAGACTTAGTGGTAGTGGGTGTTAGCAATATTGAACACATGTTCTGGAAGATTCATTTTTCCATGTGGACTATTATCTTATGATGTCTCATTAAGGAGAAGGATGGGGTTATTGAAAAAGGAGGTAATCATGTTTTAATTTCTGTTTTCTGGAAGAAATTATAAAAAATTAGGTAATTATAATCAAATGATATATCCAGATAATTTTAAGTGTTCATAAGCAAAGTTACAGTAAGCCAGATCACTCTAGGGGTCTCTATGCTTTTGACTATGCAATAACTAAGTGATTCAATCATTTAACAAATACTGCCTATTTTTTCTAGGGACTAGAAGAGTCATCTTATAAGGAGAATAAAAATGCAATTTGAAAATGACAGATATTTTAGATGATTTGTAAATTTTTCTTCTTCATTATCAGCAAAAATAAATCAGTAGTTTGATGGCAGTGGGTTAAGTGGTTTTAGAGTATATCTCATGTAAAATAATTTTAGATAATTGTAGCTTCATTCTCCTGTTAACTTGGGTATTGGTTTTAAAGGTAGCTTTAAAAATGTTAGGAATGTATCAACTCCTAATTGGAAGACTGTCCTGTCAGGTGCTGAATTAAATGAGTATCTCCAAGAATTTCACCAAAAAGTGGAGAGCAAACCTTGGAATTACCAGTATGTAGTGGAAATGGGGATTTTGTAGATGTAATTTTGCTAAGGACATTGAAATGAGGAGATTATTTTGGATTATCCAGGAAGGTCAGTGTAGTCACAAATGTCCTTAGAAATGGAAGGAGGCCTCAGAAGACTCAGAGGGAAATGTGATTTTGGAAGAAACTGTGACTCAATATGGCATGAGAAGGACTCAACTTGATGTTGCTCTTTTGAAGGCGGAGGGAGTCATGAGGCAAAGAATGTGGTCAGCCTCTAAAAGATGGAAAAATCAAGGAAATGGATCATTCCCTAGAGCCTCCAAAAGGAGTACAGTAAGATAATAAATTTGTATATTGTTAAGCCCCTCAGTTTGTAGTGATTAGTTACAGCTGCAATGGAAAACTAATACACGTGAATCAGAGTATATCAGAATCATTAGGATCTGGTTAACATCCTGCGAGCAGGTAAAAATCATCTGTAGTTGCAAGTAAATTTCAGACTGTCTGTTTTTTCCAAGAGGAAAAAAAAAAGAACTCAAACTTAGTAGCTTTACATTTTTTTTTAATTTTCAGAGAATTAGGAGACTCACACAAGCCAAGTTTTGAAACTAACTTAAATTTAGAAAGTTATGAATTTCTAACAGCATCCAAATATTTTGAAATTTCAACTCAGTGTTTCCTACAAATGTGACTTACTGCTCTGAAGACAGTTACGTTAGCAAGTCACATATAATTTTACAAACCTACTAATCTAGCTTTTAAATAAATCAAACCCAATCAATGAAGTTTCTTTGACAATAAACCATTCTCTCTCTCATTCGCTATATATATTCAGCCTAAAAAGCTCATTCTGCATCTGTCCCATTAAATATTGTTGACTTTAGAAGCATTCTTTAAGATACTTTGTGTGAGTGAAAATTATAGCAAGTACTCATTTGTCTGTTCATTTGTTGGTTTGTACATACATGTTTTTACTTACTGGACTCATCATTATGGGAGGGCAAATATTTTCTTTCAAAGTGTTGTCCCCTTGTTAGAGAGAAGAAATGTAAACAATTACAAGAAACTGGATCCTTTTTTGGGAAGATTTTTACAATTATTTATTTGAGAGAGAGAGCATGCGCACACTTACGAATGAGCAAGTTGGGGGGTGGGGAGGAGCAGACAGAGCAAGGCAAGCAGATTCCGCACTGGGCATGGAGCCTGACATGGGGCTCAATTCCATGATCCTTGAGTTCATGATCCTGAGATCACGACCTGAGCCAAAATCAAGAGTTGGATGCTTAACCAATTGAGCCATCCAGGCACCCCACTAAGAAACCTGATCTTAAGCAGAGTACTGTAGTTCCAAGTGCACTGTAAATAATAATACTAATATAATAATACAGGATTATTGTATTAGTATTACATTAGTATTATAATTAGTATTGTAATAGGCATTAGTATTACAATACAGGAAAAGATACCTTTCAAATGAATAGGGAGTATTCATGAATCTTATTTTACCCTCTTCCTCTGGCTTACAACAAATAATTGGATTTCAGGTTCCCACCATCATAACTCTGATTTTATAACCCACTCATGGGTTAGACGTGAGGAACAATACATATATACTATCGTGGTAGAAACAAGGAAGTTATGTCTTTATAGTAGTCAAGGCTTTCCAAGTGTTCTCAAAGTCAAGCTAAATGCAGACTTAATGTTATCACTTTTTTCTTCATCTGTCTTATGCTTTCAAGCTGTCCATATACTTAAAGGGTAGTTGGTATAGGACAGATAATAATGTCATGTAACTGATTAAGTTGGGGGATTAATCATGGCAAGATTAGGATCTTTTTACCATTCAGAACTGGTCCATTTCAGGCTCACTGGTTCCTGCTGTGTAGTCAGCCTTATCTGCACATATTTCAGAGTAAGTAACCATATCTGGGTTCACTAGCTGTTCTGAGACACTAACTTATGTCATCCACTCAGTCTATCATCATAATGACTGAGAATTGAAAAGCAAAGAGATTGACTCTTCATTTCACAAATTTAGTTACTGCGTGAGAGTATAAGGAATTGTGCCTACTTGCATTACACTAGCCACTTCATGAATAAAACAATACAAGATCAAGCACTTCAGTTCTTCCAGTCAAACATTCAGTTTATTAAGATTGTGGTTAGATTGCAAATATTTTATATTGCATCTATGTAGGGGAGTTGTCAATCCAGGATGTAGAAAGGAAAAGGACTGATTCTGGTTATTGTTTCAAAGGTTAGTTATCTCTACTGAGTTTGCAATTCGGAAAATCCTAAAACTTTTATTGTAATAATTTTTATTGATAAATTGTCAGAAATATATGTATACTTATTCTTTTATTTCAGCCTGGCCCTTGGAAAAAAATCTAAGTCTTCCATGACATATTCCAACATAAAAATATTAAGAGTTGGCCAATCAAGCCTTCATATTTATCTATGAGGCCTGATGAAAAAGAAATGGTCCATGCCATAAATTTTTCCATAATTTAAATGATCTGATAAGTTTTCTAGTCAGAGAATACTCAATTGTTATATCGCAAGAAACTGCAGTAGGTATAACAGGATGTTTGTGGGCTGGAAGAAGTTTGTCTCTTGTGAGTCTTGAGGGATTTGAATAAAATGTACAGAAGGGGAAAAGCATTTCAGAAAGGAGGGAAGAACAGGAGCAAAAGTGAAATAAAAATGGATGTGACATGAGAAATGATATGAACATGATGATAACTTTTGAATAATATGAGATTATGTTAGGAAGGGATGAGAGAATAATCTTGACTTTGGTATTACAGACAATCAGGGCTCTCTGATGAGAAGGGCTTATCAATGATCAGCGAAAATAGATGATGAAGGAGAAGAAGTACATGATCTTTTGATAATAATCACGGTGCTACCAGTATGGCCACTAACATTGAGGGACCATGTTTTCTATTCCAACCTGCAAAGATGACTCTAGCTATGCAACCTCACAAAGACTTTTAAAAAAAGCCCCTCCCCAACCCAAGAGGGGCTTCTGGGAGCTCATGATCACAAATTTCTTCTATGATTCTATATCTTACAGAGACTTGCAGAGAATGAGAAAGCCAGGATTCTTTTCTCAATTAAAAAATCCTATATCCAACTTGCACAAACTTAGTGTGGTGCAGGAGGAAAAAGTTTTACCAAGGAGACAGCTTTTACAAGTGGAGAGAGGAGCCATGTATTTAATTAGACTCTGCCATGCCGTATAACCCACATTTGACATGCAGTATCTCATTTAATCCACATAAACATTTTCAAACACTACCTCGAACTGTATCAGTCATGGCCAGTCAGAGAAATGCAAACCACCCTAGGTACTTCAACAGAGAGAACTTAATGTTAGGGGTAGATATACAGGTGTTGGTTAGCTAAATGAGAAAAAGAGGAAGCTGGACGTAATTTAGGAAGCAGTTACCATCCCCAAGGAAGAGGTAAAGAGTACCAGGATATAGAAGCCCAAGTGATGGTGGCTGAAGAGATGGGATTTGCACTTCCTGTTGGAGGCTGATACCTCTAAAGGACCATGAGCCTTGTTCTGTCAGTGCTGATATGAGCTGAAACCTGAGGCCAACCGTAACTGCCACGGGTTAGAGTAGTTGAGAACTGCAAAGAAGGGGTAAGAAGGAAGGTCTTTGCCCCCCTCCTTCCCTTTCTTTTGGGTGACCTAACAAGAAGCCAGCTAGCAACGAAGAAATGTGTTTGGCAGAGCCCCAGCTCCAGCCATTTAAAGCAGAGTACAGAGGGAGAACTGGAAGCCAAGCGACACAGCATATTAATCAGCACAAGCATTTTACTCAGAATCTACATGATGCTCAGAAAAAGTCAGCAGCACTCTTCGCATAGTACAGTCGATACATAGCACGGCCATAATTTGAACCCCACCAGAGCCACGCCTCCCATGCTTGCCTGTTGTGTGGGGGTGATGTCTCATCAAAATGCTTCCAGAGCTGGTCCCAGACTCCCATCAGAGCATCCAGCAGACTTGGGCTGTAGGAGGCACCAGCACTGGCCACACACCCTCATCCAGGCACCTTACAACACCTTGCTTGGTTAATTAGGTACCACTGGGGTCTGCAAAGCCTTTTGAGGTTGTACTTAGATGGAGAACAATTTAGCCTTGGCTCTGAGCCTGAAGCAGAGACAGAGATTTGCTCACCTCTTCTGGGATCCATCTCCCACATCTGGAGTGGGACTTATTCATGAAACACTTCACATTCCGCATAAAGTGGTCCTAAATACTACATATAAATATGATTTTTGAGAACGAAGTCTTACTTACTAGCTGCATCTGTAACACTAGAAGAATAGGCTGGCATATTTTTATTCTGTTTGTGTGAGTCCCTAAGCGCAGTTAAATGAGCACGCATTTCGCCAATGGTCTTAAAACATAAGAGCAGACAAGTTTTACCTGAGTTGCTTTTTTGTATGAAACACAACTTCAGACAACTTGAAACACCCTCACCGGAGAAATGTTAATGAGAGGCCTTGGCATCTAAGAATCATTCTTAAAATTTCGCACTCTCAAGGATTCTTTTCTTTCGAAGTGCTGTTCTCAAATACAAAATGGAAAATTCATAGTATCTGAAAGGTTAGATTACTTACTTTATCACCCTTATTATGGTAACTGTAAGAGAAATAGCAAGTGGTTTAATAATTGCCCATTTATAAATGTGAATGTTTAAAAGAAACACAGAGTTAGGATTTTAAGTCATAGGGAAAATTTTCACAAGCAATAACATCAGTCAAAATGTGTTTGCCTTCACAGTAGGTGGAAATGTGTGTGGTACAACATTTGAGACAAGAACGTGTATTCAAGCCACATACATTGGACATTTTCAGTCAAAAGAAAAAACAGCTATAAATCAGGTTGAATATTTACTGGTTTAATGTCACTAGAAGTAATTTCTCAGAAGTTATCCCAGTTGCTGCTCTACAGAATTCTTCTTAACTTTTTTTGTTGTTGTTGTTATCATTAGAGTCAATACCTTGATTTGTTCCAAGGAATAATATTTACTCCAGGAAAATGCTTCTTTTTGTCATTTTTCCTAAACCTCTAAGTACCAAAAGCTCTTTTAGAAGCTGTTTTCTTTTGGGATTCTCACTGAGCCACCTACTCATTGGAGGAAAACTACTTCAACACCAAAACCAAATCAAGTCAATTAAGCAACACTGTGGCTGAATGATTGGTCTCCCCGTCTGGGAGATTGTGGTTAGTCTAGTGGGCCGCTGACTTGCACAGAGGCCTGAATAAAGATACCTTTCTTTTCAATACATTGTTGATCAGACTGATCTTCTGGTCCAAGTGCCATACTTAAAATTCCATAAACTACTGAGATCCCTATGCAATTTTCTTTTTAATTACCCCGGGAGTACTATATGGATTTGTTAATTAGTTTTTGCAATGTACTTCAAGATTCCAACAGGAAACAGACTCTGGCTACCCAGTGCAGAAAGTAAGAGTGTTTGCATAAGAAGTTTATAAAATTGTTTCATTTCAAGTTGTTTTCTTTTTCTTTTTCTTTCTTTTTTGGCGTTAGCTATGGACAAGTTCCTGCTGCCCATCCAGGCATTTAAAAATGATCACTACTACTTTTATAATGTTACCCCACTATTTTGTATTTATTTTGTGTGGTTTGTACTTGGACCTCATGTAGTTTTATGGAAATAAGTTTAAAATTAATCTTCTTATTCCCGGTACACAGTCCAAACTGCCCAGAGGGCAACTGAATGATGTGATGAGTGGGAATGAAGAGCTTTTTATCTGGGTCATGAAAATTTGAGAAAACAGACACTGTTTTTAAAAAAAAAAAAAAAAAGACGAAAATAAATTAGAGGGCTGGAAGGATTTCATAGAAAAATATTCTATCTCAAAACAGGATTTGTGACCTCAATATATTATGTACCAACAGATAAGTTTGAGCCAATTTGCATTTTGTAGGGCTTCAATAGAAATTGGAGCCACAGGAGCATTTATTATACACATGCAAAGTAAAGGCTTGTATACATGTATGCTCTCACGTGCATACAAATAAACACATGCATGTGTGTATACACATACATACACACACACATCAATAATGTCCAGTTATCACTATAAAACAAGCATACCTCAGTTATTGGAGGAGTTGACATAGTTCTGGCCTCTTGAACTATCAACAGTTCAGTATACATAAGGCGTGCTGAGAAATGCTAAACACATACACACACATACACAAGCATGCACACACATATGTACACCTCTGGGGTTCATGGTTACCTTTTGATCAGAGGATGTACAAAATATCCAAGCCTTGAAAGAAACCCTGAAGTTTGAGAAACATTTGTAGTTTCTGACAACCTTCCAAGCTTCCTGGTGGGAACACTTTGTGTTCTTTTCCATCCTGCCAGAGGAGAGCAGTGGTTTATGGGCAAGCTCCTAGGCAATTAGAATTCCATAATTCAAATTAATAACCTCATAAAACACTGCAGATTATGTGCTTGGTTTTTTAACCTATAACTAAAGTACTATTCTGATAGCGATTTTAGAATTCCTTGGAATTCATCCCAGCCTTGCTAAAAATAATTTTTTTTTTAAGTTGAAGGCATTTGAAGTTAAAAAGATTTCATCTAATGAAGAGGGATTTTTTAAATTTACAGTTATATTTTCAGATTAGTAGGACATGGAAAATATTTGCTTTCACTGGTTTTGCTTTACTGGGAAGTAGATGTTAAGGACAAGTTTTTCTCACACGACCTTTTCCAAGTCAGAAAAGGCAACCGGCAGAAGGAGGCAGGAACGTAGCTTCATTTTATCATGTTCCTGTTATGCTTCATCACATTGTCTAGTGAAATGAATGAATAAATTAGGTTTTGGGTTTCATGTGCTAGATTATGTGTTTTATATATTTCGCTACTTTTAATTTAGTAGGGCAGTCCTTTCCATTAGAACATGGGTCTCATTAAAAGAAATGTTATTATGGAACCATGTGCATTAGGTTTAATTTTCACTCAATTTAAAAAGAGTACTTGGGAGAGTAGTGCATCGAAGCACAAGAAAATGATTAGTTGGGGTTCCTTTTAAAGAGAGGAGCCAAATGTGTGAGAAGTAGTTCCTCTGGGGCAAATAAAACAATCGAATCGTCAGAAATGGGGTTGCAGGCTTCGCATAAATGACCGTACTGCTCTATTTTCAGACCTCCTGCTTTTCTCTAATGACCATTCCTCTTCCTTCTTGAAGCAACCCATCAAAGAAGGGCTGGGGGGAGAGAGGGAGGAGAAGGGTCTGTGGCTCAATGAGGACAAGACTCCTAGAGCGATGCCTTTAAGGATTTCTTATATTCTCTCCCGGAGAGAAATGTCAAGTCTATTACCAAGACACGGAATCCCATTCCAGTTCGAGTCTTTCCCTAGCGCAAAGGTAGTTAAACTTTAGAGAGCATCAGAATCACCTGGGGGGCTGATAAAACACAGAGAGCTGATCCCATCCCTGCATTTCTGACAGAGTAGGTCTGAGAGTAGGGACTGATAAATTGCTCCCCCCCCCCTTTTTTTCCCAACAGTTTCCGGAGCAATGCTGAGGCTGCTGGTCCTGGGACCATACTTTGAGAACTGCTGATTTGAAATGTGCTTAGGAAGGACCAGATGGCTCTGAATAGATGAGAGGCATAGGCACACACGAAGACGAATAAATTAGGTTCTCCTCCTAGATGAGTTGGGGATGTTACCATCCTTGAGAACTGCAGTTTGAAATGGTTAGCTGGCTCTCAGTTTTAGGAAAAAAGTAGCTATAGACGATTTGGTGTCCTCCATTCATGTTAATGCCTCACCCTCACGAGTTCCTTAGCTTTGCAAGGGTATTTCCTTAGTTCCATATGCCATTTTCATGGCATAACAGGCGTGAGGTTTACTGAAAGAAGCAGTCATATAGAGCCATATATAGATGTTAATTGTCTGGAAATCTTATTCATATGGATTTTTTTTTCTCTCCCTTGCAGGTAATAGAAACTAACACTAGATAACCTACATGAAAAAAGGGACTTTACCGTTCGGTCATGGGTGTGCTCCCAGATCTGACTGAAAGGATAAAAAAACCAAGCTTGAGATCCAGAACCCAAGCCTAGATTCTTGGTCTCAGCAACAACTGGGTGACTGAATTCTAAAGTTATTAGTATTTTCTGATATTAGTATTAGTATTTAGTATTCTAATGTTATTATTAGTAGTATTTGGTTAAAACGCAAGTTTCAGAGTGAGAATGTTTAGTTAGCCCAGCTTAGCAGAAGTACCCACCTCTTCAAAAGAGAGATCAGAGTACCTTCATTCATAGTTCCACTGACCTGTGTGCCCTAGGGGAAAAAGATCCTCCACCAAAGAATGGAGCGCTGTTCTGAAAAGGAAGACTAGGTCCCTGAGGGTTCCTGAGTGTCCCTGAGTGTCCCTGAGTGTCCACACATGTCTACCACACCATTTGTGAGCCTTCAGTGGGCCAACTATTTTCTTTTTTTTTTTTAAAGATTTTATTTATTTATTTGACAGACAGAGATCTCAAGTAGGCAGAGAGGCAGGCAGAGAAAGAGGAGGAAGCAGGCTCCCCTCTGAGGAGAGAGCCCGATGCGGGGCTCGATCCCAGGATCCTGAGATCATGACCTGAGCAGAAGGCAAAGGAGGATTTAACCCACTGAGCCACCCAGGCGCCCCTGGGCCAACTCTTTTCTAAAGCCGAGCTTGAAGTGCTATCATAGAACCACAAAGTCGAAAGACAACAGAAAATAATCTCACCAGAGATGTTTCTTTTAAGAAGGTTAATAACTAAAACAGGGGCTCTCAACCTCGTTTCTCCAGAGTAGAAATGGGAACCCATAAGAAATTTTCAGTATTTTTGAAGCTGGACCAAAATTATGTGTTTGCTCTCAGAACTGAAATGTCAAGTTTCTTTATGTGGTTGCAAATATACATCTACTCACTGCAAAAATAGTTTTTTCTCATCATGTTAAGAAACTCTGATATGTAGTTATAACTGTCTTAATTTAAGATCTAGTAAACAAGTGATTAGGTTTTCAAGGATGTGGTTTGAGAACTTTTTGAAAACATGGGAAATGGGCCTGTGTATTGGAGGTAGGGCAGGGATAATAGAAGATATTATATTATGAGAATTCTTTGGTGACTCATCATTGCCATCATTGGTTAAGACATCTATTTCTTATGAGCTGAACTGGGTTCCCCCAAAATTCCTGAGTTGAAGCCCTACCCCCAGTACCTCAGAATGCAACTTTATTTGGAAACAAGGTCTTTAAAGATGTAAGCATCCAGCCACAGGTGATGGTTTCTACTGCTGCTAATTCTGAATTCCACACCCTGTGTCATCTCTGTAGGCCCCTTTTCCTGATGATTACTAATTTCAGGTATACTACCGGCTGTATGTTTAGTTCCCTCTTCTGTCTCAGGCTCTTCAGGGTTTCATGGCCCCCCTTGAAGCTCATTTCCATTTTCCTGTTCTCAACCTGCCCTGTTAACCTCAAATTTCTCAAACTCACCTCAGTTTGGATGACCTCCGGGGCACTGACTCCCTCTCTTGGCATTGACAGTCTCAAAAAAGCAACCCCAGGGGGTGATTACATTATTCTCCTATGATATATGAGGGAATAGTTTTACGGACAGGTTAAGTAACTTGGCCAAACTCATTCAGTTAGTAATCACTGAACTGATTTCCTCCCAAAACAGTATCCAATATTTATGCTGTAAGCAAAACTGGGCTACATCCACAATGTTGTTCTTTTATTCATTAACTTTTGACTTCCAACATTCATTTAAAACTAATATTGATTTTTCTAAACATCAACATCTTATTTCAAAACCACTGTTCACAGGGGAGCCTGACTGAGAGAACATTGGTCACTCCTGTGGCTGGCTTCGTGGAAATACAGGGAAAACACACATTTTGCAGATGGTTAAATAATGCCAAATCCTTTCTTGAGAAAAGATTTTCTGTGAAGTAGACCTAAAATAAGAAGGAAATATGTCCTGGGTGTTTTGGACGACTCGCTGAAGATAATAGCTCTCATATTTTATCTTAATGATTCTTTCAAATTTTGGATTCTACTCAATATATTTGTGCTTGCTTTAGTATAAATTATTTATATATTTAAATGCCAATGTTTACACTTACAGATTGTTTTCTATATTTCTTTGTTGATGGATAAGATACTATTGCAGTGAGTTTATGAATTTTAAATATGAAACAGACTGAATCAAGAAAGGTTCAATGACCCAGAAATATCCCTGGGTATTACAGTAAAAGATGTGTATACGGATATATATGTAGACCCAGATCACAGCCCTATTTTTTTTTTTTTACTGATGTGTAAGTTTTATTTTAAGAATCACTAAATAAACATGCCCATAATGTGGAAGACATTCAAGAAAATTCAAGTGGATTTTAGTGGATAGTGGATGTACATAATACCGTTGTTGAAGATTGTATGGGTTGTGTGTACATTTGAGTCCTATGACAGGGCTGACAGCTCTGGGCTCCACTGGGCATTCCCTTTTACGATCTCTGGCATTTACTCATCAAACGACTCTTTACAGTGAAGAATGATGAATGATGATGTTATTCTTGTCTTTAACAAAGACATTGTAAACATCATTACTTTCAATTGAAGTCAAATGCTCAAAACGCTCATCATCCCCACAGTAATTCTCATATTTCAGCTCTTCAGTTGGAATGACTGTGATCTTGTCATACACGGTGACAACCTTGGGAGTTTTTTCTTGCAACTATTGATTGATATTACTTAGCTTTAAAAAAAAAAAAAAGTACCTTCTAGATAAAGCAGTTCTGTTAAACATCCTTTACCACTGAGGACAAAGAAGAATTAATTCATCACATCCAAGGTTGACCCTTGGCTGGATATCTTCATTCCCCCTCTCTGTGAGAAAAATAATCACTGAAGCCAGAGTTGTCCCCTCACTGCACATCTGGGTTTGTGGTTTTCCAGACTAGGGTACATGTATGTATTAAGTTTTCAAAGTCGCCTCCTATTGTTTTTTTTAGAAGAAAGATATTCAAATCACTGAGCCTTTTTTTTTTCCCCTCAGTAAAAGTTTCCATTTTTACCACCCTATTGAGCACACAGAGAAAAATCAGGAGGCATATTGTTTGAGGTGAGTATTCTTGGTAAATGATGCGGCGGGTTGCTGGGTCATTCACAATGAGTGATGTCCTTGATGTGGGTTACCACTCCCCAAGTTTGATACGGGCACCTTTTTTTCAGCTTGACTGCCTCTTTTGATCCAAAATATATTTAGTCATGCCTACAGTATGGGTTCTATCAACTATTCTCCAGTTACATGAGCTTCATCTTTTAAAGTATTTTTGAAAATGACCTTGAAGTTAACTTTGAAAGCTATTTTATTTTCCTATTTGTATTTTTATTGAATTACTCCCAGCAAAGTCTTCTATTTTTTTAATTTGGAAAAATTTCTAGTGATTATTCCTCAAATTGTGCTAAATAGGTTTTAAATGATGTTACAAAACTGAACATAATAGAACATTTTGTCTCAAAGTTTTTTAGCAAAAAGTTTCCCATGTTTTAAGTTTATTATTCTTCCATAGTAAAAACTCGTATTTTTAGATGAACATCAAATTTTTTTTTATTTTGCTGATGCTTACCACTTAGAGGATAGTGTTATGATTTTATTAACTATCATCCTTATTGTGAATCTCTGGAAAAGCATCACTTCGGAGACAATTCTCAATAACTTCAGATTTTTCTAATTTTTAAAAATTTTGTATAAATTCACAGATGTCAAAGCTTCTGATTAGAACTTTCTGTTTAAGCCAATAATATATACTCATCTCAAAATATAAAAATCACTACCTTTGAAAGATAAACCAAGAATGACACTATAATAATAGAAATTAGCATTTTTGGTTATTTTGTGATATTGTGACACTCACTGTGGTAGAAATTATAGCTAAATTTGTGTTCATGTAAACCTACCCAGATCACAGATTGAAATATTTAACTTGCTAATATTTACTTGCACTTGTTTGTTTGTGATGTTCTTAGTGAGAGGCATCCCATATTGCTTCCAAAAGAAGTAAGGGTGTTTGTTTTTAATAGTGTCATTTAGAATACCTCTTAGTGGTCACTTTTTTGACATCCAGAACAAGATTTTGAGAATCAAGAGGGGAGATCTGAAGGTAGCAAGGGTTTAAAGATTTTATTTATTTATTTGACAGAGAGAGATCACAAGTAGATAGAGAGGCAGGCAGAGAGAGAGAGAGAGAGAGAGGGAAGCAGGATCCCTGATGAGCAGAGAGCCCGATGCGGGACTTGATCCCAGGACCCTGAGATCATGACCTGAGCCGAAGGCAGCGGCTTAACCCACTGAGCCACCCAGGCGCCCCAGTAGCAAGGGTTTAATCCATATCAGTGGAATTAGGAAAAATGAAAAATCTAGGAGTCTCTCTACCTCAGAAGGTCATATGGCACAGGGCTGACTGAAGGGAAGAACAAAAAGTCCAAGGTGGGAACGGGGCGGCCCATGGAGAACCATGTGGAAAGATTTAGGGTCAGCATTAGGAAACTCCCCAGTATTCAGTTCCAAGAAGTCATCGATATGGTTGGCCAATTCCTATAGACCATCTGGGCCTCTTGGAGGAAGTCACTGGTTTCAGCTCTGTGGGGTGTGCCCTTGTCAATCATAGCAGCTAGCATATCCCTAATGAATCTTCCAGCACAGCACAGCTTACCTGCTCTGAAACCTTGTCGAACCGTGATCAGTCTGTCTTTGTAGATCCATCTTCAGCACCCCTGTTTTTTAGCAGCACCCCTGTTTTTAGCAGTATTTTAGGGATAATAAGCATCCCGAAAATAGAGTGAGGTCTTTAACAACTAAGGAAACAGAGGTGAATATAAAAGGCCAATACACAGGAGGAGGTTTAAACTCATGAAATCCATTCTCATTACATAAAGCATTTGACTGAATGTGTTTGTGGCAAGAAGAGCTACGGATGGTGAGTGTGAAAAATCAAAAGCAAGAAAGCATAACAGTGGTTTGTTGGTGATCATACTAGTCTATCAAATGAGAGGAAAGTCTAAACAGGTTGCCACTGAGAATTCTTTTCAAATTTCCATGTTGCATTTTATTTGGATAGGCAAGAATTGGCCTTGAGGGCCAGTGACATTAGCAAAGTCTGGTCTTGTCATAGCAGCACTTGGGTTTGTGATGTAAAGGGCATGCTGAGTTTCTAATTATCACAAAATACTAGATTTCCTATTTAGTCCTCGCACGTTAAACATTCTGTTTTTTGGGCTTTCATAGAAAAGCAAAAGATTAGCTGACATGGAATACAGCGTTGCACTGATGCTGGTGTATGTACGCAACAAAACTCTCAACGACATTATTAACAACACAACAACAAAACCAAAAGAGCCTTTGCCCTGATTTTGCAATAAAATTAAATGTTTTGGGTGTATATGCCATACTTTGTGGGTTGTCTACCTGTGAGTGCAGCACGAGGGAACATGCAGGTCCCAATTTAAGAAGGACTGCTCAGTTTTGTGTCATCAGTACAACTTACAGAGAATTCCTAAAGCTTAAATCCGTCTTTTAAAAAAAAATTATTTATTTATTTATTTATTTTGGAGAGAGACAGAGTGGTAGGGGTGTAGTCAGAGGGAGAGAGTTTTCAAGCAGACTTCCCGCTGAGCACAGACTGCAACACACGGCTTGATCCCACCACCCATGAAATCAAGACCCAAGTGGAAACCAAGAGTCTGATGCTTAACTGACCGAGCCACCCAGGCACCCCCTTAAAGCTATCTTTATAGGTTTCCTGAGAAGAAATCCAAGTTTCAGAGAGTTTGGGTTTCTTTTTTTAAAACCAAATCAAAGACTAAAAACATTAAATTTCATTTGAAAATGAATCTTATTGGGACCATTAATGACTGGAGGTGGAAAAATAAATGGATTGCATGATTTTTCCAGTGAGGCAATTTTCTTGTTTCTTAACCCTGGGCAACCATAGCTTATTTGATGTATTTAGCTCCCTGGATGTATTAATTCTGCCCGTATTTTACTGTTCTAAGAAAATGCTTCTCCGCCAAAGAGGTTCCCTGGCCTCTACTGCCTGGAAGTAACTGTTCCCTCCTCTATTTCTTTGTACAGTGATATTTGGTATTTTCCACATTACTTTTTAATTCACACTTTATTTATTTATGTGTATGGCTGATTTGTTTTACCAGCGTAAAAGGGATTTCTGAGTATAGAGACAATATATTACCCAATTTTGTATCCTTTCGACACAGCGGGCTGCAAGTGTTTTCTATAAAGGGCCTGACAGTAAACGTCTTAAGGTTTGGGGTCCACATATGGTCTCTGTCTCAAAACTTCATTTCTTTGTAAGTATTCAAAAATGTAAAAGTCATTCTTAGCTTCTGAGCTGTACAAAAACAAATTGTGGATCAGATCTGGCTCTCTGATTATAGTGTTTCAACCCCTGCTTTAGAATATTTAGTAGTTTGTATAATAGAAAATAGGCAAATGTTTGCAAAGGGAATAAGTAATAATAATATGTAATTATTATTAACGAAGATACTGGATTATTCAACAACATTCCTATTTGACTCAGCTTGCATAAAAATAATAAAACATTTGTAACTCCCTTAAATTTACCAGGGCAAAACTGCTTAGTCATAAAACAATAGAATTGGCTTTTTTATGACTCGATTTTAGTTAATTATTATTATCTCTGGATGTGTGGGATGACGACTATTCAAAAGTTCATACTCCTATGTGCATAAGATTCATATCCAAGAAACAATTTTTAAAATACAAAATAGAGTATTGTAAAGGAACACATCTTCAATTTGGTGAGTTCTTAAATTATGAATCCATCACTAAATATTTTTATCGAGTCATTCCTCCCCTGGAAGGGAAGCCACAGGAGTGTTTCTGCTTAGGGCAAAGCCACAGGAATAAGTCACTCCTTTCTTAACAATAAGATAGAGCCAGATCGTCTTAGAATCGTAACTTTTCTTGAACTTGAGACCTGAGGTCATAACACAGTGAAGGAAACTGAATTGCAAAAAGGGACAAGCTCTTCTGAGAGAGATGGGAGCCATGAGCTGGTTATACCTTCGGAAGAACAGGGAAGGAAGAGGTGGCTGCCTTAAAGGTGGTTGAGAAGAGATCAACTAAAATAGTAATGCATTTTTAAAGGCCAATTGTGGGCTACTGTATACCCGGGGGACTGCTTTTGCAAAGCCTGTGAGCTAAGAATGTCTTTTATACTTTTAAAGGACTGAAAAAAAGAACAAAAGGAGAATATGAACAGATCATATATAGCCTAAAAAGTTAAATTATTTACTATCTTACAGTAAGTTTGTTGCTCCTCGCACAAGAACACGGAAAGAGACTCTTCTGTTGCACAATTAATGCAAAAGCTTCTAAAAATGAGGGAACACAGCAAAACTGTGGCAACAAGAGACCCACATTAAGTATATAATGTGAGGCAACCACTGCAGGATTTGAACTGGTGGTGTACTGGGAGTAATGGCAGCAACACAAAATCCACACTTTGCTTGCCTACCTCACCTATCTCAACTACTAACTAGACTGACTCAAGACCTTCATATTAATCACTTGGCAGGAAAAAAAAAAAAAGGCATGGCCACTTCCAGACTTAAAAACTGTTTACCTTAGGAACATTTTTTCTTCTATATATAATTTACATATTTCGTTTTTTAAAAACTATAAGATGCAAAAAAGAGCAAGGAAAAATAATGTATTTTCAAGTGCTAATGCAGTCAAAAGAATGAGCCTCAATGTCTCATGTGCTAGAATGATCAAAAAGTAACATAATAATAAGTAAAATCAACATGCGAAAGTATCTGGTTACAAAGATAGAAAATACTCATGAACGGAAGCTGGAAAGAGCAAGGACACAGACTCCCTTGTGACTCCAGAAAAAATGCAGCCCTGCCAACACTTTGACTTTAGCCTGCTCAGACCATTTCTGAACTTCTGAACTTTAGATGGAAGGTGATAATTTTACATTGTGTTAAGCCACTAGCTTTGTGGTAATTTGTTATAGCAGTAGGAAACTAATATGACTACAGATACAAAGTCTTTGAAAATATTAACAAATCAAATCCAGCAATGTAAAAGAAATGTCCAACTACATCATGACCAAATACAGTTTATAGCAAGAAGGAGTCGATGGTTCAACATTTGAAAATCACTCAAATTCATCATATAGGGACTAAAATAGAAAAAAACAAAAGGACCATATATGATCATCACATGAGGTGTAGAGTGATGATTAATTTTATGTGTCAGCTTAGCTAGGTCATGGTACCCAGATACTTGATCAAACACTATCCATTTCTGTGAAGGTATTTTTAGATGAGATTAACATTTACATTAGTAGTCTTTGAGTAAAGCAGATTGCATTCCATAATGCAGGTGGGTCTCATCCAGTCAGCTGAAGGCATTAAAAAAAAAAAAAGAAGTGACACCCCCTAACACACACATACACACAAGGAAGAGGGAATTTGGCCAGCACGCTACCTTTAGAAGTGAGCTATCACATCAAATCTTCCCTGAGTCCCCAACCTGCTGGTCTATCGTGTAGACTTTGCACTTGTCAGTTTCTAAGATCACGTTGAGTCAATTGGTTAAAATAATTCATTCTCATAGGTAGTTGATTGATATATAGAAGACAGCTAGGTCTCCGTCCAATAAATGGGTACATATATCCATATATCCTTCCAATTGGTTTTGTTTCCCTGGAGAATCCTAATACATACAATAAAAGCATATAACAGAATCTATCATCCATTCCTGCAAAGTATAAATAGAAGGGAACTTCCTTAACTAGTCAAGGGCTTCTAAACAAACAAACACTAACATCATACTTAATGGTGAAAGATTTTTGTTTTCACTGTAAATCTGAGACCAAGTTAAGCATATCTATTCTCAACACCTCTATTCTACATCACGCTAGAGGCCTTACCCCTACAATCAGGTGAGAAAAAGAAACAAATGCCATCATCATAATGGTAAGGAATAAATAAAACTACCTTTTTTCACAGATGATACAACTGTCTACAGAGGAAATCTCCCCAAATCTACATACAACTATTTGAATTAATAGGAAATTTTAGCAATATTGTAGGGGTATAAGATCAATATATACAACTCAAGTCTATTTCTTTTTTTTTTTTAAAGATTTTATTTATTTATTTGACAGAGAGAGAGATCACACGTAGGCAGAGAGGCAGGCAGAGAGGCAGGCAGAGAGAGAGGAGGAAGCAGGCTCCCTGCTGAGCAGAGAGCTCAATGCGGGGCTCAATCCCAGGACCCTGGGATCATGACCTGAGCTGAAGGCAGAGGCTTTAACCCACTGAGCCACCCAGGTGCCCCTCAAGTCTATTTCTATATAGCAGAAATGAACAATTGGAAATTGATATTCAATTTACATTTAAAATGACATTAATTGTCATTATATATACAATAGCACCAAAACATGTATAGTTTAAGTATATTTATATAGATAAATATACTAAAATGTGTGTGTAAAACTAAAAAATATTGATGAGAAAAATTAAAGAAGACCTAAAAAGTTGGATGGTATGCCATGATGATTAGAAGACCCAATATTGTTGGGGCACCTTGGTGGCTCAGTGGGTTAAAGCCTTTGCCTTTGGCTCAGGTCATGATCCCAAGGTCCTGGGATCGAGCCCCACATCGGGCTCTCTGCTCGGCAGCGAGCCTGCTTCCCTTCCTCTCTCTCTGCCTGCCTCTCTGTCTACTTGTGATCTCTGTCAAATAAATAATAATAAATAAAATCTTAAAAAAATAAAAAGAAGACCCATATTGTTAAGATGCCAATTCTTCCCTAATTGATCCATAGATTCAATGCAATCCCAATCTATCAGGCTTTTTGGTAGAAATTGACAACCTTTTTCTAAATTCATATGAAACAAAGGTCTAGCAAAAGAACTATTTTGGATGATTTATTCAGTGATGATTCATTACTCATTGTATCAAGAAAGTGTGGCATTTGTAGAAGATAAATATTTCTATCAGTGAAATAAACGGTCCAGAAGGAAAGCTACACATACATATACAATGAATTAATTTTTATAAAGTTATCAAGGTAATTAAATATAGAAAGGAGAGCTTTTCCATTAAGTTCTGCTATAAACATGACACATTCAGATGCAAAAAGTGAACCTTAACCTATTCCTTAGCTCACAGAACTAATTGTAAAAACTGAAATAAAACTGCAAGGCAAAGATTTCTTAATTGAATATACATATCATGACCATGAACGAAAAAATTGAGAAATTTTAATTCATGAAATTTTCAAGTGCTGCCCTTAATGAGGGAGAAACAGTCCACAGATTATGAGAAAATATTTGCTAACACATATCTGGTAGAAAATCTCTATTAGAGTATGTAAAGAATTCTTATAACTCAATAATCAGAAGCTCAATAAGATGAAATAGGTAGACGATCTGAACAGATATTTCACCACAGAAGAGGTATTGATGGCAAATAAGTAAGTAAAAACATGCTTAAAATCTTTAGTTGTTAGGAAAATGCAAATGGAAAACTTCAGTGAAACACCACTACACACTTACTTGAGTGGGAAAAAATAAAGGCAAGCCCACATGCTGGTGTGAACATGGAGCTGTTGGAACTCATACATTTTTGGGGAGGTTGCAAAATGGTAGACACTTTGGAAAACATAGGCAATTTCATATGAAATTTAAACATACATTTACTATACAACTCAGCAGTCCCACTTCTAGATGCTTACCCCAAAGAAATAAAAACGTATGTCCACAAAATGTATATACAAATATACAAATGGTTTATAGCAGCTTTATTTATAATATCCCCAAACCAGAAACACCTGGGTGTCCATTAAGTGCTACTCAGTAATAAAGAGGAATAAACTACTGAAATACGCAACAACGTGAGTGAATCCCAAAAGCATTGTGCTAGGTAAAAGAAACCGGACCAAAAAAGGCTGCATAATGCATTGTTCTATATATACGACATTCTGGAGAAAGCAACATTGCAGGAACAGAAATCAGATCAAAATGGTTGCCATAGACTGGGAATTGGGGCAGAGTTCTGACCTCAACAGGCACGAGAGAATTTTTTGTCTTGATGGAAATGTTCTATAGCTCAATGATGGTGATAGCTATATAGCGATAGTTACATGACTGCATATACTTACCAAAACGATATATTTTCATGTATGCAAGCTATATTTAAATAAACTTGACTCTTCAAAAGGGGAGAAAAGGGGGTGGGGAAGAGTTAGGATTGGTGTGAGGAGGAGAGACAATTAATTTGGATATTTAGAAATGGACATTGCGTGGGAAGATTTGCAGCACACGCAGATGGAATTAAATGTTATATTATTAGAAATAAGGAACCATTAGATGTTCTTTAAACAAGATGATATAGCTTCAAAGAAATGTTGCTCTGAATCAAATTTGGGGAGACAACTTGTTTGTCATCAATTTTCATATGAAAGAAACTGTAACATACATCAAGATGGTGAATGTATTCAAGGTCCTGAATTTATTCGTTCTGTTTTTCTCCATCTTCTAATGCATTGATTTTCTTTCATTTATATTAAATTATTTAATTTCCTTTTCTAAGTTGCATTTGATAGTTCAACATTTAACTTCTTACCTTGGTTTAATTTATTTTGATTCTTTCTTGTGTCCCCATAGTAAAAAAGTTTTCTCTATGTACTACATTCACTGTATCTCATAACTCTGGCATGTTTTCATTGCTTCTCATCTCTAGATACTCTTCAATGTCAAGTTTTAGGTTTCCTCTTTGGCTCAATAATAGTGATTTAACAAAATTGTGAAATACCGAGTTTGTTGAATTTCTTCTTTTGTATCTAGCTTTTGTTACTGTGAGTCTTTTTAAATCATTGTTCAATAAAACCTGACATTAAAATTAAACATTAACTTTTTAGAATACAGTGAAGTTTATGATCTACTAAATGGTCATTTTTGGTTTTGGTATCATTAGTATGAGGCCTAGAAAAGAGAAGTTTTATTTCTGTTCTCAGGGAATGCATTTTGATGCATGTCTTTACACCAAAATCTTCATTTCTTTTTTTTTTTTAATTTTTAAAAGTAATTTCTACACCCAACATGGGGCTCAAACTTATGACCCCCATATCAAGAGTCACATGTTTTACTGAGTCAGTCAAATGCCTCCAAAAGCTTCATTTCTTAATGAAAATTAAAGTTAGAGCAATTAACATTCTCCCAGCCTCCTCACCACACTTAGCACCTCCCAACTGTTGCTAGAGTTTTCCTACATTTTTTTGTTTCCCCACATTTTAAGATTTATAGCATTGTATTTTCTTTTGTAATTATAATTGGCATTTGGCCTTAATTCTTTCTTACAGGGTCTTTAATATTTCCCAGCTGTTTATTTTGATTTATCTCTTGATTGTTTAGATTTTGTGACTAAGTTTTTTTGTTTTTTGTTTTTTGTTTTTTAAGTAGGCTCCATGCCCAGCGTGGAACCCAACATGGAACTTGAACTCACAGCCCTGAGATCAAGACCCAAGCTGAGATCCTGAGTCAGATTCTTAACCAACAGAGCCACCAACACACCCCAGTGAGTAAAATTTTTTAATGAAACATTCATAAATACTATCTTTCTTGAATCTTGAAATGTCTCTTGCCTTTATACCTGAAGACGAATTTAGTTCAGTTGAAGACTACTGGGTCATGCTGTTTTTCTTGCAAAGCTTTATAAAGCTTTTTTTAAAAAAAACAATATTCCATCCCTAAATATTGCCATGGAGAAGACTGAAACTACCCCAAATGTTAAAATTCTCCCCCACCCACCTCCAGCGCCTTTATAAAAATTTTATATAATGTCCTGAAGAGTTACTACTATCCTAGAAGTCTGATAACTTCATTTAGACTTGGTATCGACCATTCTGTACCAGATATGTTCTGGGACACAGTGTTCACTTCTTTCCTTTTATATTTCATTTAGTAATTTGGCTCTCCTGTTTCTATCGCTTTTGAATCACTTTGACCTCTATGCTTTTAATTTCTTTTGCTTGGTATTCTGAAGCTTATTCTTTATGTCCTTGTCTTTTATTTTTTAGTACCTATTTTTCACTAATGCTTCCAACAGCGAGAAGCCAAGAAACTGCTGGGGTATTCTTGAGACATGCACACGTACATGTTCATTGTTGCTCCTCAGCACACCCTGGTTTCAGGGGGCTGAGTCGACACTGCAGGTGTCTGCATGTGCTTCCTTGCAGCTAGTGTCATGAGGTCGTGTGGAGGGTCACTGGGCTTCAGTCAGGTTTTCAGTAGGGTGGCCCTAGCTGGGAATGGCAGAAGGCTGACAGTTGCATGAGATGAGTCTAATGATCTCTATGATCCCAGGTGACTTAGGGAGGGGAGTTTCCTCTGTAGAAGCATCATGAAATGCAAGAAAGAGTAAAGTCTGGGGAATGCTTAGGAAATTCAAACAAAGGACAGGAAGAATAAGCAGAACATGCTCAGAACTTATTTGAACTGTTCGCAACAACACATTAGAGCGAGTGTGTATTTAGTAGGCTGAGCTGCCTTTAGGTGAAAAGCTAAGATCCAATGCTTAAGACTCAGGATACCAGGAGCACCTGGATGGTTCAATTGGTTTAGCATCTGATTCTTTGATTTCAGCTCCAGTCATGATCTCAGGGTCATGCGATGGATCCTTGAGTTGGGTTCTGTGGTGGGCATAGATCCTGCTTAACATTCTCTCTCTCCATCTAACTCTGCCCCCTCCCACCTGCACACACACACACTGTCTCTCTCTTGAAAAAAAGAAGACTTGAGATACCACAGAAAGCATTGTAATTGTAATATTTTGTGAATAAATATCACATCAATAATAAGTCAAAAATTTTACAGAAGTATGATTTTTTTTTTTGAAAATCAATCATTCACTAATTTCTTGGATCTCCAAGCCCAAGATTACATAAAATTTTTAGTACAGTTGACATGTAATGTTACGTTAGGCACAGAAAACTCACTTCACTTAATTAAAAACCTTTAAAGATTAAATAAATGTATAATTTTAGTAAGCAATGAAGTGGTGAAGGAATATCGAAGATGCTTTTCTAATATTTCTTTATTTCTAGTGATACAGTTTGTTTGGGGAGTTAAAATTATCTATGAACTCATTTTGTATGGAAACAGCACCCTGCAACTCAAACTTCATATATAAATGCTATCGTAACAGTCCCTGTTCCCTAACTTTCTTTAACTCTTTCTCTCTGCTTTGTAGTCCTTTCCTTACTTTTTCCCCGATACTTCCAAATTTCACACACAGATAATGCATCTACTTTGCCATGCTAGAAAAGAAGACTGAGATTTCCAGGGGCTGAGACTAATAGGGATGTTTGGCTAGGCATCAGATCAAGGTTTTTCAAATCCAGGGCTTCTGGAGCCTCCCCCCCCCCCAAGTGATTTTCTTGGAAACCTTTTTTTTTTTTGGAAATTTTGTATAATCTTTGGTAGAGTGAAAAAACACTTATCTTATAATTTGGTCACCCAAAATTTGCAGCATCCCCTGAAAACCCCAAATCAAAGTTTTCCTTCTTCCCCCATGCTGCACTGAGCAGCAAGGATAAGACAGGCAGGGTAAATAGGAAGTCAGAACCCCTGAGGAGAACAGCAGGCAGGGCAGGCTCATAAAATAGAGGCCGCCCCACCATATGTGGTCATCTGGCAGCCCCATGAATCAGTCACACAAAGACAAGCACCTTTGATCTACTTGAAAGGCTAGAGATGTGAAATATAAACTTGAGTGACCTTTGAACTTTTCAGTTTCAGCAGTTCCCCCTTGGTCCTTGAATATTTTTTCTCTCTAAAATCCCATCGTTCCACTTCAGATGAACCCATGTGATTTTGTGTTTTTCCTCTCTCTGTTTCTGGCCATTCAGCAGCATCATAGGGTGCATTTTCACGTTTGTGAAGATGGGTCTATAGACTCTGATTTCGAAAAGGGCCCCTGGAAGCTGAGCAGAAGGCCTTTTAACTGGCCTCCTAATTGGTCTCCCTGCTCCTGCCCCTGGCCCCCTTCCATGGATCCTCAGTACAACAGCTGGAGCAACCCCTCCAAATCTCACTCTGAGCATGTCTCTGCTCTGCTAAATTTCTCTAATGGTTTTGGAACAAACACCATGACTTCCAAGACTTTCCACAGAGCCCCCTTCACGACCTTCCTGTCGCCATATTCTATTTCTTTTTTTTTTTTTTAAGATTTTATTTCTTTATTTGACAGAGAGAGACAGCGAGAGAGGGAACATAAACAGTGGGGAATGGGAGAGTTTGGAGAAGTAGGCTTCCCGCAGAGCAGGGAGCCTGATTCAGGGCTCGATCACAGGACCCTGGGAATATGAACTGAGCTGAAGGCAGATGCTTAATGACTGAGCCACCCAGGCGCCCCACCGTATTCTATTTCTTTCTCCTCAGTAAACCTTCTCTTGTCACCCTGCCCTCACTGAAGTTCCTCAACAGCCCCAGGCACATTTGCCTTGATGCCTTTGGATTTTCTGTTCACTCTACCTGGCATCCTCTTTCTTCACTACCTGGCATTCTCTTCCCTGGACGTCCACACAACTTGTTCCCTCTCTTTCTTTATTGACATTATTGGAGAGATCCTTCCTGATTTCCCTGTTTAAATAGCAAATCTCCCCCTCCAACACTCCTTATCTGCTTTACCAAGCTGTATTATCCTCGTTGGTATTTATACACACACACGCACACACACACACACACACACACAAATGCACAAATATGTAAATTATATCTCTGTTACGTATATTTATGCATGTATGAAGAAAAAATATATGTTCACCTACTATCTCTCAAACTGCAATATTCTATGTCAGTAAGATTTTTTTTTCTGAGTGGTTCACTGATGAACCATCTACTAGAACAGTGCGGGGCACCTAATAGGTGCTTAATAAAATGCATTGAATGAACCAAAAAAATTGAGTATTGTTAGAATATACTTCAAAATTAGCAAATTCTTTTAAGTTAGAAGAAGAGATATAATGAAAAGAATAGGAATGGGTTCGAAGACAGAGATGCTCTGCCCAGCATAAATGAGCAAAGTCATTCAAATGCTCAGCTGTTGGGAAGAGATAACCATAGCTTCTGTATTTTTCTGTAGTCTGCTCTTAGGCTATTAGTTGCTACTTTCCTTGAGCTGGTTTCCTGACCTACCTCCCTGTGATTGCAGTTAACTTCTTCATTCTCAGTTAATCAAACAGTTTGTGCTGGAGATTTAACTCCCCTCCAGAGGATCTGGATCCTGACTCCTTACTGGAGACCAGTCCATGAGATGACCCAAAATTTCTGTGAACTCTTTTCATCTGCTTTCTCCTCATTATCTTTTTCTCCCTCAGTTGGTACCACCATCAAGCCAGCAGTATGTTAACCAGATTTTTTTCTCAACTTCTCCATCTTGAGACTTTGTTTAAAAAAAGTGTCTGATTTATCTGTATTTTTGTATCACTTTTTTTCCCATTTAAGTTTATACTAGACCATGTCTTGAATCTCTTCCAAGCTGAAGCATTCATCCAGAATTCATAATTTTAAAACTTATATTTGGTCAACATGACATATAAAAGATAAACTCTATGATAGACTCAATTCTGATTGTACCAGACTTAAATGCTCTGTTTAAAACTGTGCAAATAATTTTAAAAAATGCCATCCCCCAAAATCTTGGTATTGATTTTAAAGTCAATTGAAGCCAAAATGTCTCTTTTCAAATCTCAGGTTTCTGAAAGAACTAATTAAAAATTCTGGAAAACAGAAGAAAACAAACAGAAGCAAGAGGTTACACATTCTTCTTTCTAATTAAATCAGAAAAAAAATTTCCTGTGGTTCATACTATTAAATCTTTATCCACATGTATAGGAAATTGGAGCAATCATCAGAAATGAAGTATATGAAATCTTCATAATTAAGATGGTACTTCTGGACAGATTTCAGCACATGATTGTCAGTTAGTACACCTCTAAGCAAGTTCACAATTTGCTGAAGAGGGAGGACACAACCTTGATGGAGCATAGCAGAATTTGTGGTGGGGGGGCAGGCAGGGAGGGGTGTCAAGGAAAATTGAAAGAAAGAGTATTCAACATATTAACATATTCTGTGATCTGTAAAATATGTGATATGTTATTATATAACATGTGCAGTTTTACTATATTTCTGGCTCTAAAATAAAGCAAGCATGTTTGGTCTACATGGCCAGAATGCACTATGTTATATAGAGCCTCAGGAAGGAATTCTTATGACAAACAAACAAACTCAGTGCTTACATAGCTATCATAAGAAAAAAGGAGAAAAATTAATTTGTTTCTTAAATAATAATAAAGGAATTTATATCTTTCAAATTAAAATGAAAATTTTTTACCCTCTAAAATGCTATTGAGTTTATTTTGTGATTACACTATTTATTTTGAACTTTCAAGAATTCAAGAAGAGCACTTGGTTTTTATATTTACTGAAAGAGGAGATTAATTTGTTAGGAAACAATAACAGATAATCATTCTGTGAGACACACTGAAGCAAAACTCATGCATGAGAAAAAATATGAAAGACGTACAGGAAAATTTTAAGAGGAAAAATGGCAGATGGAGATGCAAGTCATTAATCCAAAAAAAGATTTAACACCTACTATGTGGGAGACGCCATTTTGATCTTAGTCAAGCCTTCATTCAGGCTTAACCCCGAATATAATAGGAAGGTTAGATGGTAAAGAACAGGAAGAAAACTGCTTTGAGCTGTGGATTTGGGATCATAGGCTGTGTTTGATCACAGGCCAGCACCTCTGCTTCTCTGATACAAATCCGGGCCTCAGTTATTGTAAGTCGTTACAGGTATAAGCCTGGGCTGGGCTGCTTACAAATCATGAAAACCATGAATATTACATATGCAGCTGGAAGAGGCTACTAAATAAAGTTGGACAAAACGTAAGTAAAGACTTTTCATTCCGCACTGAATGACCCAGTGTGGACAACAGGGAACATAGTGTGAGAGAAACTGGGGGTTTTAGATGAACACAGAAGTTAGTCAAATTAGATCTTGTCCCCAAGGTGGCACATTTGTTTTAATTGTGAGCAGACACTGATACATTATTATCCCAGCTCCACAGCTTACATGGGGGCTCACACTTGGTGTTGTACATTCTATGGGTTTGGACCATTGTATGATAAACATGTATACTTTATTATGGTATCATACAAAGTATTTTCACTGCCCTAAAAATACTCTTGTGTTTCATCTATTCATCTCTCCCTTCCCCTAAACCCCTGGCAACCACTGATCTTTTCACCCTCTCCAGTAAAGTACTCTTACCTTTTAACTTTCACCTTTTCCAGAATGTCATATAATGGGAATGAGACAGTATATAGCCTTTTCAGATTGGCTTTTTTAACTTAGTAAAAGGCATTTATGTTTCCTCTACGTCTTTTTGCAACTTGATGGCTCATTTCTTTTTTTTTTAATTCTTAATTTTATTTATTTATTTATTTATTTATTCTTTGATGGCTCATTTCTTTTTAGGCCTCAATAACATTCCATTGTCTGTAGTTACCAGTTTATTCATTCACCTACTGAAAGACATTTTGGTTGCCACCAGTATTTGTGTTTATGAACAAAGCTGCTATAAATATCTATGTGCAGGTTTTGGGGTATACATAAACTTTCAACTCATTTGGAAAAATACAAGGAGCTAAATTATTGGATCATAAAGTAAGGGTACGTTTAGGTTTGTAAGTTACTGCCAAACTGTCTTCCAAAGTAACTCATTTTGCATTTCTGCCAGCAATAATCAAGAGTTCCTGTGGCTCCATTGTTGATATTTCATGTTTCATCTTATTAGCAGCCATTGTGGAAGGCTTTCAGACAGAAAATGGTATTAATCATGGAAATGATTAGGTTTCTGTTTAACAAAATAATTTGGACTGCTTAGAAAAACACATATATATATATGTATATGTACATATGCGTGTGTGTATGTGTTAATAATACTGTAGGCACTAAACAAACAGCGGTTAAATAACAGTAAAAAGTAGGATAAACATGCTTGAGACTTTTCATGATGTAATTACCAAAGAGGACACTGAAGCTAACAATATTGGAGGTTAACGGATGAAACATACATGCCTGGGCTTTATCAAAGCATTCACAGTAGAATATTATACTTAGACACCCAGTAGTGTTTGGTTAATTTTTAGTTTGATGATTCCATAATGTCACCACCTAAGATTTTATGTAAAGTTAAAGATGCTAAGATATTACAAAATCTTCCTCATCTGCTGTACTCCATCAAAAACCTGATATTACTCTATTATTTTATTGTGTTTTTTTCCCCCTTTGGCTTGATTTGTTTGGGTTGTAATGTAGGTTCCTGAACCTCATTTTCTGCCTTTGGTAGTTAAAAAAAGGAAATGCTATTTTACAGAGATCGCTTGCCCTCAAAACTTATACCGGTTGACAACCTAAACTGTCTAACCAACACAAGGTGGCTTTAGGGGTATAGAATATTATAATAAAGTCCGTTTAAGTTCTTCAAGTTTTGGATTATCTTGGAGTAAGGTAAGGGTGGACTTATCTATTTTCTAGTAAGTTGTAGTATATTAAGAAATAATATTGTCTGCATATAATCTAGGCAGTGAATTTCTTGAAACGAGAGATTGAATTCTTTATCCTTACAGAAATACTTGTTTTATTGTACTTCCTTTCACATCTACCATATGTCTTTATATTTGTCTCTGTAGGGGAGCTAACAAGCAGTAGTAAACGTCTCCATCTTAGAGGAAATACAGTTAATGCATCAGTTAAGGTCCAACCAGTCTCTGTAAGAATTTAAAACGAGAATGTAATCTGGGTAAGCCAGGGAAGAGCTGGGGAGCTGTAACAGGGGATCTTGGGAAAAGCCAGTGATTAAACAAAGAGGAAGCTGTTACTGCTCCTTGACAGAGGCATAAAGCCAAGAGTTAATTAACTAGGAGCTGCTTGGGGTTCAAAAATTCCACAAAGAATATGGAATCATGGCAGGTTTTGTCACGTGAGAGAATATGGAGGACATGGCTACATACGGAGGCTGCTAGAGGGAAAGAACATGAGGGAAAGATGAATGGCTCCTTCTGTGCCTATGTTTTCCAGCCCCCTCTGTGTCACCCACTAGCTGAATCCAGGTGGAAGAATCCAACATCAATGGGGCCCATCATAGATAGCCTACAGGAATCAACATCTCAGAAGCAGAGAGGCAAGGGTGAAAAAAGGACAAACAGTCCAAAGAGCAGCATAACTAACCACTACTTGGAAATGCCAGAGACTTCATACTTTTTCTATACATCTTGAGGCTAAGAAACATTAATTGGCCTGAGTTCGTTCTTTCCTTCAATTCTATATTCAACATTTGAATAAATAAAGCAAATGATTCCAGTGCCGATAAAACTATCCTTATGGGAACATTTACTTTGGGGTTTATATTTTGACATTTTTTAAACTTAAAATTCATGAAGTTTATTTCTGTCCGCCTTCTATATTTAGTTAATTGTGGGATTTTGCAGGCTTTTTAGCATTTTGGTAATATTAAAAAAAAAAGGAAGCTTTAAAATGATAAAATGTTGTCTAAATATGTATTCCATAATAATTTGATTATCAAAGTAGTGCAAGGTGATTTTCAGTAATTTATTCGGTAAATGTAAAAATGTCACTAAATTGGAAACATGATATATGATTCAAGCTACTGATATGCCAATATCCTTTAAAAGATAGCTTGACTGCAGGCCTCCTGCTTTATATTGCTTTTCCATAGATGTGGGCACAGACCTAAAGTTTCCTGCCTCCATCTGTTCAGTGGGCATTATCATTTGATACACAGAAATAAGGTTTAAAAATTTTAACTAGTTAGTCTTTCCAGACTTTAAATGTTTGATCTTTAAATTTAGTTTTTATTCCAACAAACTGCTCTTTCGTGATCATAACACATTTTGGTACCATTGCATATCAGTATAACAAATGGTCCCCCTCTACATTTTTCCAGAATCTCACTGGTTAATATAATGCAATGTTTCTAAGTGGGTTTGGAGAACTGTTCTGGGGTATCCTTGATTTGCCCATCTAGTCTATATAGGAGTATCACCTTATATTTTGACTACAAGAGGTTGCTTTAGCAACTCAAATAAGCTTCAGATCCATTTTATGACTTATAAGGAATCTTCCAAATTAAAATATATATTAATGTATATTATAGGCTCTCTTAATATATGGATAAGATGATAGATCTACTCACTATACCTTGGAGACAAAACAACAGAGATGTTTTTAGTTCTAATCAATAGTTTATCTTAGTGATAACAGAATAAGATAAGAATGCATTATATAAGCTGAAATTTAATGAGGCATATCAAAATTTGTAAAAAGTTAAATAACATTAATAAGGAGTATAGTCAATGCCATTTCTAGAAAAAGGGCAAATCCTAAACTGAAATTTAACGTTTCCATGGTGTTGTATAATAGTCTGCAACAGTCAATAGAACTTCCACATCCTGGATGGCATGTCGTCCCCATTTACTTTATAAACCATCACAAGTAAGATAAAATAACAATCTTTCCTTGTTTTAATTGCCTGCTGTATTAGGCTGTTCAGGCTGCCACAGCAGGCGTTTATTTCACACAGTCTGAAGGCTGGGAAGTCCAAGACAGAGGTGCCAGCAAGGTAGGCTGCATTCTGAGGCCTCTGTTCTCGGCTTGTAAGTGGCTGCCATCTTGCCCTGTGTTCACACGACTTCTTTGCACATGGGTGAGGAGAAAGAGAAATCTCTCTGGTGTGTCTTCATATAAGCGCTAATCCCATCATAAGCACTTCATTTAATGCCCCAAGTTCCCATCTCCAAATATCATCACATTGTGAGCAGGGCACAAACATTCCTAACACCCTTTCAGGAACTTTCTGATTATGATTTAGTTTGAACCTCTGCCTTCACTCCAGATGAGCAGATGTGATAGAGACAGGGTTTGAGCTGAGAATGTGATTTACCAGAAGTTCAGACCAGTGAAGGACAAGATAGGACAAGGCCCACATGCTCAGTATATAGAAGTTAGGCAGGATATTATGGAGAATCCAAAATAAGAAGCCAAGCAGGCCATCCGGCTGAGTCATCCATCTGAATGGGATAAGCTGAGAAAGAGCATCCAGCAGGTGGGAAGTTGTAAGGGGCAGAACTGCCAAGAGTGAAAGTATCCAAAAGGAAGGAAGGATGGTAGGAGGAACCCAAAAAAGTCTCAAAGCCTCAGGAACAAAACCCTGATCATTTTTTATGGCAATGCAGATAATGTTCTCAGAGGGCCTATCCTACTTGGGCATATATTTAGCTTGTCGTTGGGACTTGACTACCTGGAAAGAATGTTTTAGCTAACAGTATAATCTGCATGGTGGTCCTACATTTTAAAAAATAGATATTAAATAAATTGACCTCATATTTCATACTTAGCATCTTGTTTACTTGGAAAAATAAAGTTTTTCTCCCTGAATATAAACAACTCTGGGTAAACTTTTCCAAAAAAGAAAAAGATTTTGACAGTAAAGTCGAGTTAAGGGACAGAACAATTAATAAGATCACACTATGGAACTTACTGCTTATCCTGACTGCTCCTACTCCAAGATGTCTGTATCGGTCCGTGTCTTAATTTACAAAACACATCTCCCAAATCACTGTCACCATAACTGTCATTCAGGGATCAAGATTCATTTCACGTAGCCAGCATCTTCTAGAACCCCAGGTCTTTGCTTGTATTCTGCGTCGGACAAAAGAATTATGCAGAAGCCACATGAATGTCAGGTCTGGACATGGCCTGTATTATTTCCACTAAAACCCAGTTGCATGAACTGTTCCCATGGTGCCAAACAACCACAAAGTGGCTGAGAAATGGAGTCTGGGTGGCAGAGGCCATCAGGGAATGGGGAGCACAGAGTCTGTCCCTGGTATGTCTCTTTATTTCATCATCTCTCTCTTTAGCCTCTTCTCCAACATGGGAAAAGCTGTGGAAAAGCAGGCTGACAACAACAAAACCCCAAACATAAGTTTTAGCAAATATCCCATAATTTCTAAAATATCTGGACCATGTAGTCTTTGTGTGTACAAAGTCCATTTCACATGGTTTGGGGCTTTTTTGTAAACATATCATGTGTTCCAGAAATAATGTCTGTTTAATATGAATGGAGAGAATTGTCACCAGCAAAGTTAAAACACTTCTTGAATATCCCCTGCATTAGTAGATTTGTTATTATTTGTGAGCTTTGGTTATAGTTCTTCATGGTTTATTTGTTTGTAATATGAACATTAAGCTTTCCTGTAAACCTGTATTTGAATAGATGGAAGCATTTATGCACTGGACTTAAGGAAAAACTTGTCAGCGGCCTTTTGGAAGGAAGCCTAATGCTACTAACCTTAAATAATACGTTAGGGAAGATTCTTTCAACCCAATTCTTTAGGTTAAAAGTTGGCCATAATCATAGGCTGGTATCCAATGCCTGTTAGTTTATATCAGCAGGAAAAAAACCAGCCTCTGCCCTTATTTAGTTAATCCTAGAACTGTATTCTCTAATATGGTATCCATTAGCCACATGTAGCTATTTAAATGCAAATTAATTAAAATTAAATAAAATTAAAAATTTAGTTCCTCAGTCACTCTAACCACATGTCAAGTGCTCAATAGCCATATGTAGCTTGTGTCTACCCTATTGGACAGGGAAGACACAGAGCATTTCCTTCAACATTGCTGGTGGACAGCATGGTCCAGAAACAATTTGCAGAACCCAGAAGCCTATGAGGGAGAAACAGGGACAAAGAACTCAGATCAGGGTGAATGTTCACATTAGGCTAGGAGATGCTTGCCTGTTACCTATTTCCTCTTTTTTTTTTTCCCCATTCATGAACAAATTTGAATCTGTTCCGGTAATTTAAAAAAAAAAAAAATCAGACTTATTTATTGGGTGTTCACTTTGATGACTGAAGGAGGGTGGCTAGCTCATTGGGGACTTTTATTTATTCCTTGCCCTAGCATAAAGACTGTTGAAGCTTTTCAGAAGAAGGTCATTCTGTTTGGTGTGAATGAGCGTAATAATTAATACTTAAAATAGCAAAATATGTTGGTAAACTCTTGACAGGAAAGCCAATCAAAAAGGCAACTAGAACTTTCTCTTTTCTCTTCCCATACTTTCCATTTACTTTCTCACATCCTTTCTTCTTTCCTTCTTTCTTTCTTTCTTTTTTTTGGAAGTGGGGGGGGGGTTGGTTCCTGGAACATTCCAGTGGGGTTTTTTTTTGTTGTTATTTGTTTGTATTTTTTTTGTTGTCTTTTGTGTTTTTTGTTTTTTTTACAAGCTAACAAGTTTGATGTGGCCCAGTGTCTTATTCCCTTCCAGGCTTGCAGCTGTTTTGGCAACAGAAGAAAAAATCCCCATAACAAATCAAATAAAAGCCCTTTCTGTGAAGAGGAATTGAAAACAGCAGGCCTCAAAGAGGACTGCACATGAGCTGCCTTGTTCTGGCTTTCAACACAACTCCAATCAGAAACACATTACCATAATCTGAAACAGCCCACTGCTAACGCAAGACAGATGGTGGGTAATAACCCATGCATCATTAATAAATAAATTCCAGAATTAAAGGCTTTACAAAGTATGACAACATTATCTGGGCACAATTACGGCCCCTCTCCCACCCCCGACATCATTTCAGTGTGTTCTGGGCTGTGCTGGGTTTTTTTTTTTCCCCCTCCAACGCCACAGATCTGAAGGAAGTTTAAACACGGCACAAGTTTTCACCAGATGAAAGCTATCTCAGTGTACAGGACAGGTCTGAAACTCCATAAGGGAAAAATAAAATAGCTGCCAAAATGTAATCGCTCCCATGTTCTGCTGTTGGATCAGCCCACGGCAATTTATTCCACTGCCCTCCTCGGCAGGCCTCACCCTTTCTGGTCCGCCTCGGTGCCTGCATCGCAGTACACACTTCAAGCAAGAATCTTGGCATTGGCTTTGCCACAAAGCTGAAAGATATATGTGTGACTTCTCAGCTTTCCTTTTGCAAACGATACCATCTGTCTCTTCTCCCCCAGATCCCCCCACCAAGCAAGGAGGAAAAAACAATCTTTGATCAGACTGAAAAAAGTGAAAGAGGGGGGTGGTGAGACAGAGAAAGAGAGAGAGAGAAAGACAGGGAGAGAGAGTTAACCCATAAAAGTTGGAAACTGGGAAAAAAAAACAACCAACATTCATCAGATGCCCAAAGACACCAATTATTTTGCCTTATTTTGTTTGTTCATTGGGATAATGTTATTCCAACAGGATGTGAGAAATGTGGGAATGTAACAGAGGGCTAAGCAGACCTCTGGGTGATCATCTCTGGGATTCCCAGGGGCTCTGCAGCATTTCTACAAAGCTGAAGTGGCTACTTTCTATGCATACCATCCAAAGCCAAAAAACAAGCATGGTGCTGGCCATAAATTCCAGAGAAATATAGCCTATAGGAGACCAAATATCCAGTTTGAATCCTCCTATATGAAAGTACACATTCCTCCCCAACAATGGACAATTTAAGCATTTTTGTCAAACCTACCAGTCTTATGTCTTTAATGAAAGAGATCGACTATTTGGCAGGGACAGAAAATATAGGACATTCAAAATTGGCTACTCCCAGATTAGTAGAAGGCCAAGTGGAAGTATCTCCATGGCATCATTCAGTGACCCACGTGGTCAGTCATGTGGACGTGATTTACAGTCTGTGAGCACAGAGTTGCTTCTCTAGCCATTTTGGGGGGGCGGATATGGAATCTCTCCTTGGAACAGCTGTCCCCTTTCTTTTGGCACACAGAGAGCTCTCCTTCCATTTAGATGCATACATGTGAAGGCTGCAAAGTCTGCAAGACTTTCCTGATTAACATCTAAATCCTTTGCCTCTATCTCCTCCTCTTTCCCAAACTTAAATCAATATTTTTATGTGTACATATGTATCTACTTTCTCTTCACTGACTGTGTGTTTATCTGATTTCCTCCATTAAATTGTGAGATTCCTGAGGGTAAAAACCATGTCTAATCTATGCTCTAAATTCCCCTTAGCACCCGCTACAGAATGCCCCACTCAAGTGGAATGAAATCACAATTCAGAGAGAAACGCCAGGGCCCCTGGCAGCGCAGACTCGGACGGACAGGGTCCATGACTTCCAGGTGAATAGGTGATTGTGTTCCAAGGCAGCTTTTCTTTGAGCTCTCTCCAGCTTTCTCTGGGAACAGCTGCTGAGGGATGGTCAGAAGAGCTAAGTTAAGCTTTAATTGGTTCCTGAGGTATGCAATTTCCTTCCTGATCTGAACATGATGTAGGGAATTTTAAATGGACTCTGATATTAAATCAGTAGACAGGGAATGGAGGGGGAAAAAAGTCCTATCGATCAAGAGGCTTTCTAAAACTGGTATATTCTGTAAAAGTAGGATTAGTTCCAAAAAATCTTGGTCTCTTGCCAACTCTATAATTTCTGATATCACATTTGATAATGTCTCTCTTCTATCTTGCAGTAATTCCCAAGCAGGATAATTTACTAAGCTATCCTTTCTTCTTCATCATCATCATCTAGGTAAATGGGTAATCAACAAACTTCTATCTGCTCATTTTGAAGTCTGGCCTATGGTTTGAAGTTGAGCAACCAGATTTAACTCCTGTTCCAGGGAGTTTTAAGTCTAACGCACACACAAACATCGTAACCATGAAAAAAAGCAACACGAATTTTACATTTGTTCTATAGTTTGGGTTGTTGTCTGCATGTACAAAGGGCAAAAATACATCATTAAACTTAGGAAAAATTACTTCCTTTTTTGATAGTCAAGAAAGTCTCCTTCCAGATGCCTGGGTGGCTCAGTTGGTTAAGCATCTGCCTTTGGCTCAGGTCATGACCAGGATCCTGGAATCAAGTCCTGCATTGGGATCCCTGCTCAGTGGGAAGCCTACTTCTCCCTCTGCCTGCCGCTTTCTCTCTGACAAATAAATAAATAAAATCTTTTAAAAAAGGGTATTTTTCTAGGAAATTAAGGGGTCGTTCATGAATTAATGAATATTTATGTGTACTGGGCATGGCTTGGGGTACAGCGATGACCAGATCTTGAAGTGAAAAGAGCAGAAGAAATCCATCAGAACAGTGAGCTGGCTGAGCAAAGACATTTTACTTTGATGAATCCAATGAGAAAACAGAGGATAGAAAGGCACTCTGGTGAGACAAGGTAGAAGAATAGAGAACACAAAATGGTCTATATACCTGAACTAGTCCAAGGAAGAGATCACATAATATCCCTAGGGATGGACAGGGATGGGATTTGTCAGCTCCTTGAGAAAACTCAAGCCACCTATGAGTAGCTATTCATTTTTCTGTATGTCTGCCTTTGAACACATGGTTCAATTTAATGAATATTTGTGAAGTTTCTAGTGCCTCATTTTTTCTTACCCATAAAATGCAGGAAAATCCTATATACCAAAGGTTATTTTGAGGATTAAATACAATAGTATATGTAAATATATACTTTACATGTACTTAAAATAGAACTCCATAAGTTTTAACTATTATTTTTAGTAAAAGGCCCTCAGCTAGACACTCAAGGTACAAAATAGCTCATTTCCCCTGAAATCTGGAAGCTTATGTTCTAGGGCTAAGATTAATGCATGAAAGTGATCTTTGTAGTAGTGATGGTAAGTGTTATCGGGATGCATTCACTCAGTTATTTACTGAAGCCTACTCTGGGCTAGAAAAAGGAGAGAAGGCTCCATTCTTGTTGACTTTACAGTTTGGTGCGAAAAAGAGTGATCTACTAAAAATTTGCAGAAATTAAAGCCAAGTTATAATTGCATATGTGTACCATAAAGAAAAGATGTTTCAAGAAGAGTATATTTAGTTGTTTCTAAGTATGCAGAGTGGTCAAGTGAGATAATAACTTGTTATTGTCAAGTGACAATTCAGTGACTTGTTCATAATGATAGATTCTTATAAGAGTGAATTCCAAAAAGAGCTGTGGAAGTTGAATCAAATGGGCTGAAGACGAGGAAGAGATAAAGTGAAGACCCCGGTTTTGCTTGCTATATACTTTTAAGAGTTAAGATAAGGGCATGCCCAGAGTGTTTTTGGAAACCCAGGAGAGAAGGATTTAACCCAGGCTGTAGGTTCAGGATCAGTCTCCTGGAGTAGCTAACATCCAGCCTGAATCTTGAAGATGTACAATTCATCAGTTGCTATAATGATGCCACTGAACTAATACCCACACAACCAATGACATAAAACAGTAAACATTTATTTTTGTTCTTAAGTCCATGAGTCTTCTCAGTCAGCCTTTTGATCTGGGTCTGGCCTGGTTAATCTCAGCTGGCCTTGGTCATGCATGGCTGATTCACTGTGAGGTGGATGGTGGGCTGACTGGTCTAATATGGCTTCACCTGGAATGACTCAGCACTTTTCCTGTTAGTCCTTCATACTGGAGCAGACTAGTCTCAGTTTGTTCTCACAGGGTCGGCAGAGTTCCAAGACAGTGAGTGGAAATGTGAAAGGTCGGTAGAGACCTAGGCTTGGAGCTGGCATGCTGTGACTTCCACCAGCATCCTGTTGGCTCAAGTATGTCACATGGACAGTCTAGAGTTCAGGAGTGGGGAAGTAGATTTCATTCCTTGAAGAGACTTGCTTTCAAGTAACATTTCAGAGTGTGGGTGTGGTAGGACTGGAGAATTAGAATGACTGTTGCAACCAGCTTATCTCATTGGTAATTAATGCATTTTGGTTGTAATGATCCCTTAGAAATCTTTCTTCCAGAGAAAACTGAAACTTAAAATACTTCATATTGAGATATTTTACTTGTCAGAATATATTTGTCAGAGTGTATTTGGCATCTTGCTGGCTGGCTAGATGGATTTCTGGAGATTAATAACCTCGACACCATTCCTTGTCACTCTTAAAGTATAGATGTAAAGTGAGATAAGTTGAAGAATGAACATTTTTACCCCTTTTCAGCTACTTACATGCTCTCTTCTTTTTCTAGTTTCATCACCCACCCTGAAAGGAAGAAGTTGCTAATTTTATGTGCCAGATAGTATTTGGGCAACAAATCTATGTGGTGGGTATGTTGAGGTGTCTCAAAGAACCTAAATCTAAGTTCTATCCCGTCTTAGGTGATTTCTGGCTTCCATGTCCTATAGCAAACAGAACCCATGGGTCCAGTGCATCTTCCTTCCCTGTCCCAGCTCTACTCTACTAAAACTGAAGCATAGTTTGCATCAGACCTTGCTCTGAAACCTGACCCTTTCCTCAGGATTTAGATTTAGGGAGTGGAAAGTATGGTGGTCTGAAAGGATGAAAATGAAGCCATAATTGGGCCTTAAGTTCAAAGTCTCTGCTATAAACCTACTTTTGCCAAATAGTCTTACATAAGAGTCTTTGAGTTCTGGCCCTGATATTAATAAAGTGGTGCTTTATTTCTTCTTCTGGTAATGTTTTTGTGTGTGACTCTCTCAAAAACCTCACCATAATTCCTAACAGTCTCCAGGCCCTTCAGTTTCTCAGAAGCGATGTAAATAGGGTCGTCAAATCAAGGCAACAGAAATGGTGGAGAGAAACAAAATGAAGATAGTACTCATATTAGACAACTTCTTCATGCATGTGATAACTTGCTGATTTCAGTGTGCAGAAGTTTCACCAGAATTTTTCATCATTTCATTTTGCATGGTTTCATGCTTTTTTACATTTCCTTTGAAGCTTCCCGAGCTCGAAAACATGGGAGCTAAATGAAGAAAAATATGTTTTCATGAATTTCCCCTTATTACGGCCAAGAACACTTAGTCCTGCATTGACCCTATTTGAAGACGTCTCCAGGGACTGACAGATGGCATTGCTCTCCATCCCCTGACATCTCTGTGATGTGGCTTGGGAAGTCAGAATGTTCTAGGCAAAACTCTATAAATTTCCAGTATTGGTAGTTTCAGAATAAAAGAAACATGTGCCTATTTTAATTACTGTGTGAGTCATTTCTTAAGTTAATATTCATTTGTGATTTTTACTCATTATAGGAAAAAAGAAAAAAATAGGAAAACATTTCAAGATTATAGGCTACCAATATAGGAATTTTTAAAAAAATTAGTAACTTAAGCCGACCTACCACAATATGAAGAATAAACAAAAATAAGAAAGTGAAAAGAAAGACTTTCATAACAATTTATAGCATTCCATCATGTTTAGGAGTGCCTACTGGAATAGAAGTAAAGTTATAGACTAAAGAGATGACTTTGAAATATGGTTGAGGGTGAGGGCCACTGAGCTATTAAATAGAGCGCATATTTTCTATCATCAGAACATAATATTAACATCAAAAAATATAACTAGCACACAAAACCAATTTCTAGAGCAAAAATTTTAGAAATTGTATTGGAATTATAAAGATGCTTACAATAGCACCTAGCATAGTATGAAGGCTTAAAAAATTACTCACTGTAGGAGAATAGAAAAAAAGAATATGACAAGAAAAATTTTAAGATTGTAGACTGCCAATAGAGGGTGGTGGCCTGTTAAAAAATTATTAGCAGGAAGAGGAAATTCACCAATTTCAGTTGCCTTGTTGTTATGCAAAAGTTAAAAGAGTTTTGTTCTCCAGATTAGCTAACTATCTATAAATATATTGATCCTAAACACTTTGGGGTCAGCACAGAGTAATACCTGAGAGTTAGGTTAAGCTAAGAGATGGTGTGGAGGAGGAGGGGGATAAGGATTAGGTGGAAGAGAAAGGGAAGAAGACATGCTTTAGTAAACCGCATTGTAGAATTTGGCATTGAAAATTTATCTTATTTAGTTACATGCAGTATAGACAAAGGAGGTTGAATAAAGAAAAAATATTGTGGACATAAAATAGAATCCAATTCAGCATATTCTCCTTGTGGAGAAATAAGCTTTTGTTTTCCTTAGTGAGGTTCAAGGAAATCCAACAGTTGTACCTGTTTCCTATTCTCCATGATCTTTCCATGATGCATTTAGCAGGAACTGAATCAAGATAGATTATATTATAAAATTCTTGCTGCTACTAGAAACTAGGTAGGGTAAAGAAGGCCAAAGCTATTCTTTCAAAGCATGGAAAGAAAGAAAAGAAAGAAGGAAAGAAAAAGGAAGGAGAAAGAGAGAGAGGGAGGGAGGGAGGAAAGGTGAGAGGAAGGGAGGGAAGGAGAGAGAAAGAGAGAGAGAAAGAAGGAAGGAAGCCAGGAAGGGAGGGATGAAGGAAAGAGAGGAAGGAAGGGAAGGAGGGACCTCAATTTATTCTCTATGTATATCCAGAGCAATCTTTTAAAAAAAATGAAAATCTGCATGGTCTCTTCTCTGCTTGAAATCATGCATTAGGTTTACTATTCCACTGGGAATAAAATGCAAGCTCCTCAGCATGGCCAGCAACCCTACTTAATCAAGTACCTGCATATCTCTCCAACCTCTTCTTACACCATTTTCCTATCACAGACCTGCATCATCCCTGTATTGCTCTAGCTTCCCTAACAGGCCCCACTGGCTTCTGCCACAGGGCTTTTGCACATTTCTGCACAACTAAGATCTTCTCCCAAGGTTGATTCCTTTAAACCACAGGTTTCTAAAAGTGGACTTCATGAGTCAAATATATGTTTTAGATTTTTGGTAGACACTGCCAAATTCCTTTTTAATAAAGTCTCTCTCTACTGAACTATGAGAGTGTCCTATGCCAACACAAATATTAAGTATCTTAAACACCACTCATCTGCTTCCCAAGTCTTTTCATGTTTCTTTATTTTCCATTAGATAACCACAATTATCCACCCATATTCATCTTCCTATTAGCTTCTTATACAACCCATGTTTTCATTTCTGGTCTGTCACAGAGATTATCCCCTTGTTTTCTAGAACACACCTGTAGCACTAACTCCCACATTTTCATTCCCAGGACTTTACCTGACTAATTCATAGCCATCCTTCAATCATCAGCTCAGAAGTCTCTCCTTTGCATATGTTTGACAGTAGGATCTAGGTTGGAGGGCCCTTTGAGGTGCTTCCAGAACACCCCATGTGCCATTACCATCATATGTGTAACATTGAATTTTAGTGTCTATGGTTAATTCTCTGAACCCACAGTGGCTTGTATGTACCATAAGGACAGGGACTGTGACTATCCTCTTCAATGCTGCTTCTCTAGCACCTAACCCAACGCCAGGTGGATTTGGGGAGTTTGGTCACTTTCTGCCTTGGCTACTATCAGTTCATCTCAAGAGCTCCCTCTTCCATTGCTCCTGAATTCTGGAGACTGGCAAGAGAATACCAGTTGCAGCTACTGTTTATGGACTGCCTTCTATGTGCTGGGCATTTGTCAGTCTCTTCTATGTCCTCATCAGTCCTCATGACAACCCTATGACAGAGGTTCTCTTATGATTCCCACTTTGGAGATTAGAAACTTGAGGCACAAGGAGGCTAGGGATTTTTTCCAAGTTCTCACAAGTGGTAGAGGAGCTGAGGGAGGGATCCAAGCAGTATAAATCCATAGCTCCTGTCCTCCAACCATTATTCTTAGGCTTTAGGTGAATCAGATGTTCGATTTGTTGAAAATATGTCCCAGTGATTGTTAGGAAAGGGAGCTTGTCAGCATCATGCTCAGAGCTTACTGATTTTAAAATGTCAATGCTACCTACTTCTGCAGGGTGCTTCCTGCCATAGAACATGCTTCTTTCCATAATTCCCAAACTACTCATTGGCCACAGCTTCCCCATTCAGGGCATTATTATCAAATCAATGAAACAGTGGGAAAAAAGTGTCTCTTATTTCCTCACAAAGAAAAATTCAAAGTCTCTATGGAAGGGTACATAGGCAGTTAGAGGTCTCAGCCAAAAAAGGAAATGACCATAAACAGAATCCATAAGGGCTGAATGCAAACTGTCTTCTAGAACATATTCAGAACTCTCTTGGCCTAACATGCAGTAATGGCACACACACCAAAAAAGGGATTAATTCAATCAATGGATTTCATGATTCTTCCTATTTCTCAAGATGCCATGGCTTTGTAGAAATTTAATTGTTGGGTGCCTGGGTGGCTCAGTTGGTTAAGCAACTGCCTTTGCCTCAGGTCATGATCCTGGAGTCCCAGGATCAAGTCCCACATTGGGCTCCCCGCTCAGCAGGGAGTCTGCTTCTCCTTCTGACCCTCTCCCCTCTCATGCTCTCTCTCATTTTCTCTCAGTTGAATAAATAAAATCTTTTAAAAAAAAAAGAAATTTAATTCTTAAGCTTAATGTACCATCACAGTAATTGAATTATCTTAGTTGCCTGGTATTTTTGTTTCCTTTCTGGCTTTTGATTTTTCCACTTCTACCTATCATTATAGTATTGACATGTTTATGATAATCAACTGCCTTAAAGTGCTTTAGCAAGGGTGGGAGAGGGGAGACGGAGACAGAGAAGAAGAGAGAGAGAGTTAATTTTATAGACCAGCACTATTTAATATGAGTTACATATTAGTAACTTTAATCTAATAGCCACATTTTAAAAAGTAAAAAGAAATTACTTTTGAGATTATTTTAATAATGTATCCTATTTATCTAAATACATCCAAAATGTCATGGAATTAAGGCACATGTATTAATGAGAAATATTGCATTTTTTCTTAGTAAGTCCTCAAAATCCATTGTGCACTTTATAGCACATCTCACTTCAGTTAAAAATTAAGTTCTTCTGGGGCACATGGGTGGCTGGGTGGGTTAATGCCTCTGCCTTCAGCTCAGGTCATGATCCCAGGGTCCTGGGATCGAGCCCCACATCGGGCTCTCTGCTCAGCGGGGAGCTTGCTTCCTCCTCTCTCTCTCTGCCTGCCCCTCTGCCTACTTGTGATCTCTGTCTGTCATATAAATAAATAAAATCTTAAAAAAAAATTTAGTTCTTCTTAGGCACATTTCAAGGGTTCAATGAGCTACTCCATGGTAGCTAGTGGCTTACCTATCAGACAGGATACAGTCACAAAGTATCTGTAGAAGTTACTTTGCAACTCCATAGAAAAGCAGAAGTATGATGAAGAGCTGTTGGCTCTGAAAAGCATACAATTCTTTGCCTTCTGTGTCTCTTTCTCCCTGGCTTGTATTTTAAAAAAAAGGGGGGGTGAAAAAGGAAGAAGATATTCAGTATAATGATTTTAATTCAAGTGTGGTTTCCCATCTAGTGGAGGCCAGCAACCACAGTAAATGGGAACATTCTGGGTATCCCTGATGCTCAGAGCAAGAACCATCCGTATTTGGCACAAAAGCTGGATTCCCACAGTGAGGCGAGATGGAAAACAAGAACACTGTTCTTATACCAGTAAGTGGGACTGGAGCAACGATCTGTGAAATGGTGTCCTGGAAAATTCTATCCCAGGCGCCCCCACTGTAATTGTTTTTAAAATGGTGGTGAAGCAAAGAGCATTTCGCAAATCTTTTCCTAACCACCCACTGGAAAATGTGAAGGCAGATGTCACCCGCTGCAAACAGACAGAGCATCACGGACCACCTGTACCTGAGCTTCTGAGCAAAGAGGGCTCTTTGTTTCAGGCAGTTGTAATGCAGAAGTGGCCTTTGTTGCAATCTATCTAATCTACAAATAGTAGCGTTGCCATGCATCCCATATTGAACCGGACAGCCCAGTATCTGAACTATCCATCTGGGATCTGATTTTGCTGTTATCAATGGGTGTCTGGGGATGTTCGGAGCCTGAGAGCCTCTGGTAGTGAAAGATGTCCCTTGTCTGTGTTGGAATATTCAGAAACGGTATTAAGAGGCCATGAAGGCAAGTAGACTGCCCAGATACCCTGCTGTCAGGAAGATGCTATAATATTTGAAAAATAATATTTATTTTTCACTTCTATTTAATGGGAATGATTCAGTACCAGGAAATAAATCATGGAGACTTCAGCTAGGGAAAACCTTAGATGCCACTAGGGTTGTTTCAGACGCCAATTAGTATAAGAATTCTGCGAAAAGGCCACCAGGTTTTGCAACTTACAGAGTGATGGAAAGTGAATATTCTTTGTAAAGCAGACCATTCCATTAGGTGTTCAATTCTTAATCCTTTACTCTCAATCCTTTCTAATACTAAACATACATCTGTGTTTCCCATATTTCTTCCATTTATTTCTAATTAAAAATATTAAAGACTTCAAAGAATTTAAAGCATTATCTTCTACATGAAAAATCCACAAATATTCTCCAAACCCTCCCCAGAAAGACTTTTTTTCCCAAACTCATGTTCATATTTTCCTCAGCTATTATTAGACATGGTTTCCATATTGCTCACTGATTTGAGTTTATATAATTTTTGGAGTTTTGGACTGTTTTTTAAAATACAGAATTTGTAACCAAAGATGATACCATAGATTATTTTATCACTAAAATTTCTGTAGAAATATTGTTTCCTTTCATTTATATTTATAATAATGCAGCCTAAGATTTCATGTGATTATGTGCCATGACTAATCTTCCCTCTTTTCTTTGATTACTTATAATTTGATTTTTGTTTCCTTTAGACATATTTTCCCTTTTCTATTATGAAATAGTTTTTAACATACAAAAAATGTAGTAATTTAAAAAAAACTAGTCATTATATCCCACACAGAGACTGAGCTTTTTAAACTATTGATATTTGGGTGCCTGGGTGGCTCAGTGGGTTAAGCCTCTGCCTTCAGCTCAGGTCATGATCTCAGGGTCCTGGATTGAGCCCCGCATAGGGCTCTCTGCTCAGCGGGGAGCCTGCTTTCCCCTCTCTCTCTGCCTGCCTCTGCCTACTTGTGATCTCTCTCTGTAAAATAAAAAAATAAAATCTTAAAAAAAAAACTGTTGACATTTTGCCATACATAAATATATATTTTAACTATTTTTTTAAATAAACATATAATGTATTTTTATCCCCAAGGGTATAGCTCTGTGAATCATCAGGTTTACACACTTCACAGCACTCACCTTAGCATATACCATCCCCAATGTCCATAACCCCACTCCACCTCTCCCAAACCCCTGCCCCCAGCAACCCTCAGTTTGTTTTGTGAGATTAAGAGACACTTATGATTTGTCACCCTCCCAATCCCATCTTGTTTCATTTATTCTTCTCCTACACCCCCCCAACCCCCCATGTTGCATCTCCACTTTCTCATATAAGGGAGATCATATGATAGTTGTCTTTCTCCGATTGACTTATTTCACTAAGCATGATACCCTCTAGTTCTATCCACGTCGTCGCAAATGGCAAGATTTCATTTCTTTTGATGGCTGCATAGTATTCCATTGTGTATATATACCACATTTTCTTTTCCATTCATCTGTTGATGGACATCTAGGTTCTTTCCACAGTTTGGCTATTGTAGACATTGCTGCTATAAACATTTGGGTGCACGTGCCCCTGCAGATCACTACGTTTGTATCTTTTGGGTAAATACCCAGTAGTGCAATTGCTGGGTCATAGGGTAGTTCTGTTTTCAACATTTTGAGGAACCTCCATGCTGTTTTCCAGAGTGGTTGCACCAGCTTGCATTCCCACCAACAGTGGAGGAGGGTTCCCCTTTCTCCGCATCCTCGCCAGCATCTCTCATTTCCTGACTTGTTAATTTTAGCCATTCTGACTGGTGTGAGGTGATATCTCGTTGTGGTTTTGATTTGTATTTCCCTGATGCTGAGTGATGTGGAGCACTTTTTCATGTGTCTGTTGGCCATCTGGATATCTTCTTTGCAGAAATGTCTGTTCATGTCCGCTGCCCATTTCTTGATTGGATTATTTGTTCATTGGGTATTGAGTTTGCTAAGTTCCTTATAGATTTTGGACACTAGCCCTTTATCTGATATGTCGTTTGCAAATATCTTCTCCCATTCTGTCAGTTGTCTTTTGGTTTTGTTAACTGTTTCCTTTGCTGTGCAAAAGCTTTTGATCTTGATGAAATCCCAATAGTTCACTTTTGCCCTTGCTTCCCTTGCCTTTGGCGATGTTCCTAGGAAAATGTTGCTGCGGCTGAGGTCGAAGAGGTTGCTGCCTGCGTTCTCCTCAAGGATTTTGATGGATTCCTTTCTCACATTGAGGTCCTTCATCCAATTTGAGTCTATTTTCATGTGTGGTGTAAGAAAGTGGCCCAATTTCATTTTTCTGCATGTGGCTGGCCAATTTTCCCAGCACCATTTATGAAGAGGCTGTCTTTTTACATTGGACATTCTTTCCTGCTTTGTCAAAGATTAGTTGACCATAGAGTTGAGGGTCTATTTCTGGGCTCTCTATTCTGTTCCATTGATCTATGTGTCTGTTTTTGTGCCAGTACCATGCTGTCTTGATGATGACAGCTTTGTAATAGAGCTTGGAGTCCGGAATTGTGATGCCACCCACTTTGGCTTTCTTTTTCAATATTCCTTTGGCTATTCGAGGTCTTTACCTGGTTCCATATAAATTTTAGGATTATTTGCTCCATTTCTTTGAAAAAAAAATGGGTGGTATTTTGATAGGGATTGCATTAAATGTGTAGATTGCTTTAGGTAGCATAGACATTTTCACAGTATTTATTCTTCCAATCCAGGAGCATGGAACATTTTTCCATTTCTTTGTGTCTTCCTCAATTTCTTTCATGAGTACTTTATAGTTTTCTGCATATAGATTCTTAGCCACTTTGGTTAGGTTTATTCCTAGGTATCTTATAGCGTTGGGTGCAATTGTAAATGGGATTGACTTCTTAATTTCTCTTTCTTCTGTCTTGTTGTTGGTGTACAGAAATGCAACTGATTTCTGTGCATTGATTTTATATCCTGACACTTTACTGAATTCCTGTACAAGTTCTAGCAGTTTTGGAGTGGAGTCTTTTGGGTTTCCCACATAGAGTATCATATCATCTGCGAAGAGTGATAGTTTGACTTCTTCTTTGCCAATTTGGATGCCTTTAATTTCCTTTTGTTGTCTGATTGCTGAGGCTAGGACTTCTAGTACTATGTTGAATAACAGTGGTGATAATGGACATCCTTGCGGTGTTCCTGACCTTAACGGAAAAGCTTTCAGTTTTTCTCCATTGAGAATGATATTTGCGGTGGGTTTTTCATAGATGGCTTTGATAATATTGAGGTATGTGACCTCTATCCCTACACTTTGAAGAGGTTTGGTCAGGAAGGGATGCTGTACTTTGTCAAATGCTTTTTCAGCATCTATTGAGAGTATCATATGGTTCTTGTTCTTTCTTTTATTCATGTGTTGTATCACATTGATTGATTTGCAGATGTTGAACCAAACTTGCAGCCCTAGAATAAATCCCACTTGGTTGTGGTGAATAATCCTTTTAATGTACTGTTGAATCCTATTGGCTAGTATTTTGGTGAGAATTTTTGGATCTGTGTTCATCAAGGGTATTGGTCTGTAGTTCTCTTTTTTGGTGGGATCCTTGTCTGGTTTTGGGATCAAGGTGACGCTTGCCTCATAAAATGAGTTTGGAAAGTTTCCCTTCCATTTCTATTTTTTGGAACAGTTTCAGGAGAATAGGAATTAGTTCTTCTTTAAATGTTTGGTAGAATTCCCCTGGGAAGCCGTCTGGCCCTGGGCTTTTGTTCGTTTGGAGATTTTTTTTTTTATTTTTTTTATTTTTTTTTATTTTTTTTTTAATTTTTTTTTTTATCGTTTGGAGATTTTTGATGACTGTTTCAATCTCCTTACTGGTTATGGGCCTGTTCAGGTTTTCTATTTCTTCCTGGTTCAGTTGTGGTAGTTTATATGTCTCTAGGAATGCATCCATTTCTTCCAGATTGTCAAATTTGTTGGTGTAGAGTAGCTCATAGTATGTTCTTATAATTGCATTTCTTTGGTGTTAGTTGTGATCTCTCCTCTTATATTCATGGTTTTTTTTTTTATTTGGATCCTTTCTCTTTTCTTTTTGATAAGTCTGGCCAGGGGTTTATCAATCTTAATTCTTTCAAAGAACCAGCTCCTAGTTTTGTTGATTTGTTCTATTGGGGTTTTTGTTTGTTTGGTTGGTTGGTTTCTATTTCATTGATTTCTGCTCTGATTTTTATGATTTCTCTTCTCCTGTTGGGTTTAGAATTTCTTTCTTGTTCTTTCTCCAGCTCCTTTAGTTGTAGGGTTAGGTTGTGTACTTGAGACTTTTCTTGTTTCTTGAGAAAGGCTTGTACCACTATATATTTTCCTCTCAGGACTGCCTTTGTTGCGTCCCACAGATTTTGAACCGTTGTGTTTTCATTATCATTTGTTTCCATGAATTTTTTCAATTCTTCTTTAATTTCCTGGTTGACCCATTCATTCTTTAGAAGGATGCTGTTTAGTCTCCATGTATTTGGGTTCTTTCCAAATTTCCTCTTGTGATTGAGTTCTAGCTTCACAGTATTGTGGTCTGAAAATATGCCGGGAATGATTCCAATCTTTGGATACCAGTTGAGTCCTGATTTAGGACCCAGGATGTGATCTATTCTGCAGAATGTTCCATGTGCACTAGTGAAGAATGTGTATTCTGCTGCTTTGGGATGAAATGTTCTGAATATATCTGTGATGTCCATCTGAATAAATCCAGTGTGTCATTTAAGGTCTTTATTTCCTTGTTGATCTTCTGCTTGGATGATCTGTCCATTTCAGTGAGGGGAGTGTTAAAATCCCCTACTATTATTGTATTATTATTGATGTGTTTCTTTGATTTTGTTATTAATTGGTTGATATAGTTGGCTGCTCCCACATTAGGGGCATAGATATTTAAAATTGCTAGATCTTCTTGTTGGACAGACCCTTTGAGTATGATATAATGTCATTCCTCATCTCTTATTATAGTCTTTGTCTTAAAATCTAATTGATCTGATATAAGGATTGCCACCCCAGCTTTCTTCTGATGCCCATTAGCATGGTAAATTGTTTTCTACCCCCTCACTTTAAATCTGGAGGTGTCTTCGGGTCTAAAATGAGTTTCTTGTAGGCAACATAAAGATGGGTTTTGTTTTTTTATCCATTCTGATACCCTCTGTCTTTTGATTGGGGCATTTACCCCATTAACATTCAGGGTAACTATTGAGAGATATGAATTTAGTGCCATTATATTGCCTGTAAGGTGACTGTTCCTGTATATTGTCTCTGTACCTTTCTGATCTACTACTTTTAGGTTCTCTCTTTGCTTAGAGGACCCCTTTCAATATTTCCTGTAGAGCTGGTTTGGTGTTTGCAAATTCTTTCAGTTTTTGTTTGTCCTGGAAGCTTTTGATCTCTCCTTCTATTTTCAATGATAGCCTAGCTGGATAGAGTATTCTTGGCTGCATGTTTTTCTCATTGAGTGCTCTGAATATATCATGCCAGCTCTTCCTGGCCTGCCAGGTCTCTGTGGATAAGTCTGCTGCCAATCTAATATTTTTACCATTGTATGTTACAGACTTCTTCAGGATATTCTCTTTGTCACTAAGACTTGTAAATTTCACTATTAGGTGACGGGGTATGGACCTATTCTTGTTGATTTTGAGAGGGGTTCTGTGCACCTCCTGGATTTTGATGCTTGTTCCCTTTGCCATATTAGGGAAATTCTCTCCAATAATTCTCTCCAATAGACCTTCTGCTCCCCTCTCTGTTTTTTCTTCTTCTGGAATCCCAATTATTCTAATGTTGTTTCATCTTATGGTGTCACTTATCTCTTGAATTCTCCCCTCATGCTCCAGTAGCTGTTTGTCCCTCTTTTGCTCGGCTTCTTTATTCTCTGTCATTTGGTCTTCTATATCACTAATTCTTTCTTCTGCCTCGTTTATCCTAGCAGTGAGAGCCTCCATTTTTGATTGCACCTCATTAATAGCTTTTTTGATTTCAACTTGGTTAGATTTTAGTTCTTTTATTTCTCCAGGAAGGGCTTTTATATCTCCAGAGAGTGTTTCTCTAAAATCTTCCATGCCTTTTTCAAGCCTGGCTAGAACCTTGAGAATCATCATTCTGAACTCTAGACATGACATATTACCAATGTCTGCATTGATTAGGTCCCTAGCCTTCAGTACTGCCTCTTGTTCTATTTTTTTGTGATGAATTTTTCTGCCTTGTCATTTTGTCCAGATAAGAGTATATGAAGGAGCAAGTAAAATACCAAAAGGGTGGCAAGGACCCCAGAAAAATGCGCTTTAAACAAATCAGAAGAGACCCCAAATCATGGGGGGGGGGGGGAGAAAGGGGATAAAAAGAGTTTCAGAAAAAAAGAAAAAATTAAAAAAAGAAAACTAATAAAGAAAAAATATATATATTAGATAAACTAGTTAAACAACGTTAAAAAAGAAAAGGGTAAAAGTTAATAAAAATTTAGCGGAAAAAGAAAAAAAAATTAAATTAACCGCAAGACTAAAGAATCATGGGGAGAAAGCCATGAGTTCCATGCTTTGCTTTCTCCTCCTCTGGAATTCTGCTGCTGTCCTTGGTATTGAACCTGCTTTCCTTGGTAGGTGAACTTCATCCTGGCTGGATTTTTTATTGATCTTCTGGAGGAGAGGCCTGTTGTAGTGACTCTCAACTGTCTTTGCCCGAGGCGGAATTGCACCGCCCTTACCGGGGGCTGGACTAAGTAATCCGCTCGGGTTCACTTTGGGGAGCCTTTGTTCCCTGAACGCTTTCTGTAGAGTTCCAGAGGACGGGAATGAAAATGGTGGCCTCCCAGTCTCCGACCCGGAGGAGCCGAGAGCCCGGGGCCCCACTTCTCAGTGCGCCCCCAGAGAACAGCACCCAATCACTCCCATATCCCCAGCCTCGAGCCGCGCTCCGAGCTCACCCAGCCTGCGACTGGTTCAAGGTAACTCGAGCTGAGAGCTCAGTCCTCGGCTCTGTCTCTGTAGCCAGCTTCCCCGTTCTAATACCTGCGAGCTCCGCGACACTCTGACACCCCCGATCCTTCTGTGACCCTGCAGGACCTGGGGCCATGCTGACCCTGTGTGGACTTCACCCTGGTTTAGCCTTTGGAGCAATGTCCCTCAGTGGACTTTTAAAAGTCCTGATTTTGTGCTCTGTTGCTCCGCTGCTTGCTGGGAGCTGGCCCCTCCCCTGCAGTCTCTCTTCCCGTTGTTTTGGATTCACTTCTCTGTCAGTCCTACCTTTCAGAAAGTGGTTGATTTTCTGTTTCTAGAATTGCTGTTCTTCTTCTCTTCAATCTCCCGTTGGATTTGTAGGTGTTTGCAATGTTTAGATAAGCTATCTAGCTGATCTCCTGCTACCTGATATAGTCTCAGCTTGCTACTTCTCCACCACCTTGACTCCTCAGTCTATATATATATTTTTTAATAAGAAATATAATGGCATAAAAATGGGCTTTTACAAAAGGTTTATTTATTTTAGAGAGAGTGAGAGATCATGAGTGGGAAGGGCAGAGGGAGATGCAGAGAGAATATCAAGCCTGACACAAGACTCCATCTGAATACCCTGAGATCATAATCTGAGCCAAAACCAAGAGTTGTGTGTTTATCCTACTGAACCACCCAAGCACTCCCAGGTCTTTTAAAATAGCATCCATGGTACACCTTTTATATTCCTTCCTCAAAGTAATCACCTACTCTGAAGTTAAGTGTATCCTTCCCATTCATGTTTTTCTACTTTTCTCCATATCTAGCCATACCTATATTTATATTAATATTCACATACATATCTAAGCCATCTCTAACTATATCTACAGTTAAATAGATACCAATCTGGAATGGAGTTTCTGTCCTGCTGAGCTGGAAGGAGGAAGGGTGGCTATAAATCTTCATTGAAATACCAGAATCTTGTAATTCTTACTGAGTTTAGATTGTCTTGAAAATAAGTTTCTTTATTTTCTATATGCTTAAAGAGCCATTTTAATAGATTCAAGGTTTCTTTTTTTCACCAGTTTCTTGGGAGAGCAAGTCCACAGAGTTCCTCATGATATCTTACCAGCAGTGGAACTCCTAACAATAGTTGATAACATTTTAACATAAGCATATTAATATTTTTTCCTTTATATGTTTTGTGCCTTAAAATATTTTTTCTCTACCCTAAGGTCATAAATTTATTCTCTTATATTTTATGCTACTATTTTAAATGTTTTAATTTTCATTGTTAGTAGTTTAACTATCTGTGAATGGTGGGAACTAGGAATATAGATATTTTTCCTGCATATGAACAGCTAATTATCCTAGCACTATTTATTGAATAATGCATTTGCTCTCCCAGCAATTTCTAATTCCTTCTGTAACACTGTGAATGGTTTTAGACTTTGTATTTTAATCCACTGGTCTGCTTATTAATATACTATATAAATTATAAAAGGTCTTAATGTCTGAGAGGGAAGATCCCAACCCATATTGCTCATCTTGAAATTTTCAATCTTGAAAATTACTTATTTACTTATTACACATTTCTTGTTCCTTTGTACATATAAATTTGGGGACCAGTTTATGAAATGTTACTGAAAAAAAAAAAGTCAGTCATGACGAATTCTTATTTGCATTTGTACTAACTAAAATGAGGTGAACTAAAGTATTTAAAGCGTTGAATCCATAAAAATGGCATACTTGACAACTTACCTTTAATCTTATTTATTCATTTATTAATTACTGTCATATATTTTTCTTTAGCATTATTCTGTAAAGGTCTTCCACACTTTTGTTAATTTTATTCCTACGTATGTACATTTGTGGTGATTTTACAAATGTTTCCTTTATTTATTAATCTAATTTTTGTTACTAGTTTATATAAACAATAAAGATTTTTGCTTATTCCACTTATATTAAGGAAGTTTTCTGAATGTTCTTCCTAGATTTAATAGTTTCCTGTGGTTTCTTTTGGATTGTATTTGAGTATCTGATCACATGTAAAAAATAAAATTTATGTTTATTTTTTAAAAATTTGTATATGTATACTTTTTCCTTTACTTAAGTTTGGCTGAGATTTACATGCAATGTCAAACAGATATAGGAGTATTAGCTGTGTCATGATCCTAATTTTAAATGAAATAATAATGACATTTTATTTTACCATTGAGTAAAATATGTAACTTAGAAATTTGGTAACTAACTTTTATACCAATATAAAACTAAGGAAGTCCTTTTCTCCTACGACAAGGATAAAAATTGTGATGAATAGGTATTATACTTTTATCAAATTCTTATTCTGTTTATTTTGATAAGATCATTCATATTTTTCCATTTGATCTTCAATGTAGTAAGATATATTAATAGATAATTATACCATCATTCCAGGGTAAAACAGTATTTTTATAATGTTTATTTTCCTTGTAAATTGCTTGATTCTATTTGTTAGTAATTTATTTAGCATTTAGTACCCGTGTTTACAAACAGAATTGCTGTATAATTATTTTTAATACTTTTCTTATTTATTTTGATGCTAAGTTTTGCCCATGCTGTGAACTTTTTATCTCTTTCTAGTTTTTAGAATTTTTTTTATTGTTGTAATATAAGGATTATATGGACTCTTAAATAGAATTTGGTAAAAATCACATATAAAAACATAAGGTGGCTCTGAAAGGTAAAGAGAAGAAGGCAGACCAGTTCTGGGACACAGAGCAAAATATTGACATGGTGGTGATTTCCCTAGATTTCCTTTTATCCTACTATAACCCAGACTTGTAGTTGAAGAATCTGACAATCCAGAAAAGCCAACAAATGTAGACAAAGAAAAGCCCCAGTGAAAACTTGTTCTTTTTACTCAAAATACTATGAAAGGAGCAGCCTAGCAAGACAGAAAACTTACTGCTCTGCTAGAGCCAAACACCAGATAAAAGGTGATCTTGCCCTACCCAGGTCAACAAAGCCCTATGACAAAGACAAAGGCTTCTGCAACCACTATGCTCTAATGAGACACCACTAGCCCCAGCTCTTGCCTGGCTGGGTAGGATCACAGAAGGTCATGTAGGGGATCAAGACTTTCACCCTTGTCAGGTGGTAATAAATTCTCCCCAACCCCTCATAGTGGAAATTATGAGGGAAGCCTGGATTCCCTCCCCAACCCAACACTTCCCCACTCCTGCTGGTAAGGTTTTGGAAGAAACCAAAGGAGACTCAGGACATTGAGCACTGCCCAGCTGTAACATGGCCATCCCCTATGGTGTTTGACTATGGAGGTGGGAAGCAGAAATAAAACACCCTTTGCCCCTTCCAGCCAGTGTCATATCAGTAGAAGATTAATAGGAAACCAGACTCCTAGCCCCACTCATCCATAACCAGAAGACCCCCCTCACACTCAGGTGTCAGTGAAAGTCATGAGGTGAACATGGAATCTGACTCCCAGCTGGTAGTGTTAAGTCAGACCCCCTTCCCTTGCCAGAGACCCACACATGCATATTCAACTGATTTTTTTTATGAAGGCTCAAAAGCAAAATTCAGCGAAGGAAGGATAGCCTTTCTGAAAATGATGCTGGAATAACTGAACATTCGAAAGGAAATAAATAAAATAACATCAACATCACATTTTATTTAAAAGTTAACTCAAAATGGATCATGAACTTATATGGAAAATATAAAAATTTTAACGTAAAATAGAAGCACATCTTTAGGAGGCAGAGCTAGGCGAACAGTCTTTAGACTTGAGATCAAGTGCATGACCCATTAAAGCAAAAAAAAAAATGTGTTGAACTTCATCAAAATTAAAAATTTTGCTCTGCCAAAGGGGGAAGAAAAGACAAATACTGATTGTGAGACCATGTGCCTCACAAAGGGTTGTATCTAAAATACTTAAAGAACTTAAAATTCAACCATAAAAATACCCCATAATTCATTTAGTAAATGGACAAAAGACATGAATAGATCTTTCACTGAAGAAAATATATGGACAGCAAATAAGCACATGAAAAAATGTTCAACTTCATTAAAGACATGCAAATTAAAACCATCATGAGATATCATTACACATTACAGAATTGTTTAAAAACACTTTTTAAGTAACAAAACCAAATTCTGATGAGGATGAAGAGAAACTAGGTTACTCATGTATTGCTGTTGAGACGGTATAGCGTAGCCACTCTGAAAACAATTGGGCATTTTCATTAAAAAAAAAATGTAACTGGGGCGCCTGGGTGGCTCAGTGGATTAAGCCGCTGCCTTCGGCTCAGGTCATGATCTCAGGGTCCTGGGATCGAGCCCCGCATCCGGCTCTCTGCTCCGCAGGGAGCCTGCTTCCTCCTCTCTCTCTGCCTTCCTCTCTGCCTACTTGTGATCTCTCTCTCTCTCTCTGTCAAATAAATAAATAAGATCTTTAAAAAAAAAAAATGTAACTAACACATAAGCCATCAGTTGTACTCTTAGGCATATTTGTCTCAGAAAAATGACAACATAGTCACATGAAAACATGTACCTGAATGTTTATAGAAATTTTATTCATAATAGTCAAAATCTGAAAACAACTCAGATACCTTTCAACAGAAAAATGGTTAAATAAATAACATCCCTCAATGACAGATGCTGGAGAGGATGCGGAGAAAGGGGAACCCTCCTACACTGTTGGTGGGAATGCAAGCTGGTGCAACCACTCTGGAAAACAGCATGGAGGTTCCTCAAAAAGTTGAAAATAGAACTACTCTATGACCCAGCAATTGCACTACTGGGTATTTACCCAAAAGATACAAACGTAGTGATCTGAAGGGGCACGTGCACCCAAATGTTTATAGCAGCAATGTCTACAATAGCCAAACTGTGGAAAGAACCTAGATGTCCATCAACAGATGAACGGATAAAGATGTGTTATATATATATATATAATGGAATACTATGCAGCCATCAAAAGAAATGAAATCTTGCCATTTGCGACGACGTGGATGGAACTAGAGGGCATCATGCTTAGTGAAATAAGTCATTTGGAGAAAGACAACTATCATATGATCTCCCTGATATGAGGATGTGGAGATGCAACATGGGGGATTTGAGGGGTAGGAAAAGAATAAAGGAAACAAGATGGGATCAGGAGGGAGACAAATCATAAGTGACTCTTAATCTCACAAAACAGAGGGTTGCTGGGGGTCGGAGGGTCGGGAAATGGGGGTGGAGTTATGGACATTGAGGAGAGTATGTGCTATGGTGAGTGCTGTGAAATGTGTAAACCTGGCAATTCATAGACCTGTACCCCTGGGGATAAAAATACATTATATGTTTATAAAAATTTTTTTTAAAAATTAAAAAAACAATAAATAAATCCAGGAACTTAGTTGCCCCAATAATAGAGTGTCCTCTTGGTAAAGGTAAGAAAGGGAATGGATTATCTCTTCCACAAACACCCATTCTCATTGTTTTAAAGATGGTGACAAGTTGGAGTGCCTGGGTGGCTCAGTGGGTTAAGCCTCTGCCTTCGGCTCAGGTCGCGATCCCAGGGTGCTAGGATCTGCTCAGTCATTCTCAGTCACTCTGCTCAGCGGGGAGCCTGTTTCCCTCTCTTTCTGCCTACTGCTCTAACTACTTGTGTCTATCTGTCAAATAAATAAATAAAATCTTAAAAACGTAAATAAAAAAATAAATAACATTCCTCCATAACATGCTATGTTAATTAGTAATAAAATGAAATTAGCTCTTGATATACACAACTGGGCTGGAAATTAAGGACATCATACTAAATGCAAAAAAGCCAGTCTCCAAAGATTATACACTGTATGATTCCACTTACATCCATTTTTAATAGTGAAATGGAGAACAAATTAGTGGTTTGCCAAGGATTAAATATTAGGGGAAGAAGGGGGGCCACCTGAGTGGTGGAGTCAGTTAAGCACTGATTCTTGGTTTTGGCTCAGGTTGTGATCTTAGGGTCCTGAGATTGAGTCCCATGTTAGGCTCTGTGCTAAGTGTGGAATCAGCTTGGGTTTCTTACCCTTTGCACCTGTCCCCCCTCCCTTGCCACTCATTACCTCCCTCTCCTTCTAAAATAAATAAATCTTAAAAAAAAAGAAAAAGAATAAGGGTTGGTACTATAAATGGGTTACATGAGGGATCCATGTGGTGATAGAAATGTTCTGTATCTTGACTGTATTGATGACCATGTCCTTTGTCATGATATTACACTACCATAATTTTGCCGAATGTAGCCAGTGGGAGAGATTGGATAAAGTGTATATGGGATTTCTGTAGTATTTCTTAAAACTGCATGTGAATCTCTATTTTGAAATTAAAAAGTTTCATTCAATATACAAAATCTACAAAATATATTTATGGTAAATATACCTGCATTTCATGGCAACTATACCTGCATTTCATGGCAAAGGGTGATAAATGCTTGTCCTCAAACCATCAAAGAAGTAGTGACTCCATCCCTTATTCCTCCAAACGTGATTAAAGACCCTGTGTTTCAGTGCAGTTTTTCACAAACCTCAGCTCACTTATGCATTATCTCACAAGTATATATTGAGTGTCTGCTCCGTGTCAAGCACAGTGCTATGATAGAAATACAGTGGTGAGGGAAAATGCCACAGTTCCCATCTTTCATGAAGCACCCTTCATAGGGCTTCAGACAGAAGTGAATGGAAATGTCAATAAATAAACTGAGGCGCCTGGGTGGCCCAGTTAGTTAAACGTCTGCCTTTGGCTCAGGTCATGATCCCAGGGTCCCGGGATCAAGCCCCACATTGGGATCCCTGCTCAGTGGGGAGCCTGCTTCTCCCTCTCCTCCTGCCGCTCTCTTGCTTATGTGCTTTTTCTCTCTCTGTCAAATAAATAAATAAAATCTTAAAAAAAAAAAAGATGAAGGGTATCTTTTTTTTTTTAAGATTTTATTTATTTATTTGACAGAGAGATCACAAGTAGGCAGAGAGGCGGGGGCGGGGGGGGGGAAGCAGGCTCCCCGCCAAGCAGAGAGCCTGATGTGGAGCTCGATCCCAGGATCCTGGGATCATGACCTGAGCTGAAGGCAGAGGCTTTAACCCACTGAGCCACCCAGGAGCCTCAGGAAGGATATCTTGTAATAGAAAATAATTACAGGACAGAATGATCAAGAAAGACCTTTTTTTTTTTTTTGAAGATTTTATTTATTTATGTGAGAGTGGGAGACAGAGACAGCAAGAGAGAGCACGAGCCAGGAGGAGAGGGAGAAGGTGGCTCCCACTGAGTGGGGAACCCAACGTGGGGCTCAATCCCAAGACCCTGGGATCATGACCTGAGCTGAAGGCAGACATATAACCTACTAAGCCACCCGTGCACCCCTAAAAAGGCCTTTTGAGGTGTTATTCAAAGTGAGGTCCTAAAAATGTAATCAACTATCCAAATTTATTTGTTTTCAATTTATTTCTTGAATCTGTTTACATCTTTTTGTTTCTTCAGCAGCCATGTGTTTGAAATATTATCAACACTCATAGGGATCATTGGCCTTTTTACTGGACTCATCAGTTTACTTTCATTCCCATTCTACCCCAGTCTCCATATGATTAACATAAAAATCAGATCATTTCATTCGCTTGCTTAAAACTCTCCTGTGACTCCTAGAATAAAGGCCAAAACCTTCAACATACCCCATACATCTACATGATCTTCCTCTGCCTACCATCACAGCCTGAGTTCCGGCCAGTGTCCATTTTGCTCTCTCTTGTCAAGTACACTGTCAAGTACTTGTCAGTACATTCAGGTGCTTGAATGTACTGTTTTCTCTCCAACCTCAAGCCTACATAGAGTTCTGGTTCCAGCAACTTGGGCCTTTACCATTGCCTTGTTAGATCTCACCTCAAAAGCCTGACCACTCCCATCCTAAATGGACACTATTTAACAAACCCATGGTACCCTATATCTTTTTTTCACAGCACACATCAAAGATGTTTGAGCAATTTAATAAATGTCTCTTTTCTCCACAAGGCTGAGGACAGAGGGGATTGATCTGTCTTTCTCCATGTTATATTTCCAGGAAGAGCATATTGCTTGGCATATGTAGATGTTTTGTAAGTATTTACTGATTGATTAAATAAATAGATGGATGAACTATTAGTTTTTATTAAGCATATTAAGATCCTTCAAAATATTATGATTGGATTAAATAGAGGTATGATAATATACCAGCCCTTGAAATAATCATAAAATGATTTATGTACATCATTATGGCCTTAAAATAATTGTATTCATCTCTTTTCAATGTTAATCTTTCTCCTTTTTTAAATCATTTTTAAATCATGCCAATGCACATAAATGCTGCAACATTTCCTCAAATTAAACAAAAATTGCAAAAGAATACAAGATTAGCTCTTACTACCAATTACGAATCTGGGTCAATATGAACGTGAACAAAGGTTTCCTGTGCTTAGTCAAGAAAAAATGATACCTGAGTTAATGTAATAGGGTGATTTAAAAAAAAAACCAGGCTTTCAATTTGACAGTATAGGTGTAAAACCTTAGATATGTCCATTATTTACTTTTCACTTCATTTGTTTATATGCAAAATGTAAATATTACATCAGAATAATTATAATAATATATGAAATATGTTGATGATTATGACTGAAACATTGTAAATAAACCATAAGTAGTATATGTGATTATCAAGCTAATGAAGAATGCAACTACTATTGCAGGAGAAAGTTCTACTTCAAGAAAATGGAATGTGTTCAAATAATATAGATGAAATAATTTCCACAAACAATACAAGTGCTAATTAAAGCTGCTTTCCTTGGGGCACTGGGGGGCTGAGTTGGCTAAGCGTCTGAGTCTGACTCTTGATTTTTCCTCAAGTCATGATCTCAGGGTTCTGAGAATCACCATGGGCCTCCACTCTGGGCATGGAGCCTGCTTAAGATTTTCTCTCTCCTACTCCCTTTGCACCCCCCCCCCAAAAAAGCTCATTTCCCTATATCTTAAATTAAGCTTTAGTAAAATTTTGCTGGCCTGGTTTGAATTATGGCATATGACTGAAAGCAATAAGACATTCAAAATATAAAAAATTTTGTTGATAGTAATTTCCTAAAATTAACATATTAAAAATGCATTAATATTTCAAAAGTCTCTGATTTGACTATTACATTATTATCAGTGGTTGGCAAACAATAGCCACGCCAAATCTAGCCTGCTATATTTTTTCTCATTGAGGTATAGTTGATGTATCATATTATATTAGTTTTAGGTATACAGCACAGTGATTCAACACTCACGTGCATTACAAAATGCTCACCATGGTAAGTGTAGTTACTGTCTGTCACCATACAAAGCTATTACAGTATTATCAACTATATATGATATTCCCTATGCTATACTTTTCATCCCTGTGTCTTTTTAATTTTATACCTGGAAGTTTGTACCACTTAACCTCCTTTACCTGTTTTGTTTATCCCCTCTGGCAACCATTAGTTTGTTTTGTATATTAATGAGTCTGGATTTCTGTTGTTTATTCACTTATTTTGTTTTTTAGATTCTACATGTAAGTGAAGTCATATGGCATTTGTCTTTCTCTGACTGACTTATTTCACTTAGTATAACACTGTCTAGATCTATCATGTTGTTCATATGGCCAGACTTCATTCTTTTTAGGCCACATAATATTCCATTGTGTGTATAAGACCACATCTTCTTTATCCATTCATCTATCGACGGACACTTGGGTTGCTTCCATATGTTGGCTATTGTGAATAACACTGTAATAAACAGTGTTCATGTATCTTTTCAAGTTGGTGTTTTTGTTTTCTTTGGGTAAATACCCAGCAGTGGAACTATTGGATTATATGGTAGTTCTACTCTTAGGTTTTTTTTGAGGAACCTCCATAGTGGCTGCACCAATTACATTCCCATCAGTGGGGCGGCAGGGGAGGGGGGGGTTACCTCTTTTCCACATTTTCATCAACACTTGTTCTTCCTTGTCTTTTTGATACTAGCTATTCTGATTAGTATAAGTAATGACCCACAATTAAGAAAAGATTTTGCCTTTTTTAGTGGTTGAATAGCTCAAAAGAAGAATATTTCCTAACTTGTGAAATTCATATGAAATTCAAATTTCAGTGTCTGTAAATGAGGTTTTGTTGAAACAGAGCTGTGTCCATTCATTTATATATGGTCTATGACTGTCTTTATGCTACACCTGCAGAGTTGTTAGAGTTGTACAAAGACTATAGGTCCTAAAATATTTTGTATCTGACTCTGCAGAAAAAGTTTGCCAACTGCTATTATTATTATGGCATCATAACTAGCCTAGTAGGGATTTGGGTCTTTATTAGGATCTCTGTGTTCCTTAATTCTGAATTTTGTGTGCTGACCCATCCTGACATTAGCATTTATTCTTCTACTGATTGATTTAAGATAATTAAACTTGCCTAAATCCTTTATTGTTCTTCATTAATTAGCTAAGCTATCTCCTTGTTCTTGGGCCTTCACACACCAACCCCAAACTGCCTGTTGCCCTAGATCTTAAGTCTCAGATTAAATAACCTTAGAGCCTCCTCTCATTGATTGTCCAACTACTTTACCCAAATGTGCAAGTGCAAATGATATTGTGAAGCAGGTAACCATACAGCAGATCAGAGACTCCCTGAGGAAATTGTTACAAATGATCTTTGTTTTTCTGAATAAGAATCCAGCATCCAGTGAAGTAATGATCCAATGTAAAAACATATGCAAATTTGTAAGGACAGTTAAAAGATCAAAAATGTATTTCAAAATAAAGAACTAGAAGGATCTCTGGAAATCATCCATTTACATCTTCTTATTTTCAAATGACAAAACTGAGGCCCATATGCATTATTTCCCAAGATGAGATAGAGCTAGTGGATATTACAGACTTCACCAAAACACACAATGCCTGTTCCCAGCCATATGGAGAACTTATTTAGCAATATAGTAATGAGTGTCTTCACTTTTTATGCAAAAATATTTGATGCATTATGTAAGGTGCATATAAGATACAAAATGTAATTATATTTTATCAAAAGTTTGATGTATCTAAAATTTATGACAATTTAAGAAACACTAAGTAAAATTAATCTATTTTTCTTCACTTACTTTCTTGAAATGTGAATTCTGTTTTGTAATCGTGGAGGTGGAGATGGGGAGAGTTATCCAGGAGTGAGGACACTGATTTAAATAAAATCATATTCCTGCTGGGGCACCTGGGTGGCTCAGTGGGTTAAGCCGCTGCCTTCGGCTCAGGTCATAATCTCGGGGTCCTGGGATCGAGTCCCGCATCGGGCTCTCTGCTCAGCGGAGAGCCTGCTTCCCTCTCTCTCTCTATGCCTGCCTCTCTATCTACTTGTGATCTCTCTCTGTCAAATAAATAAATAGAATCTTTAAAAAAAATCAAATTCCTACTACCAAAATTTAAATTTTAGTCATTTTTGTGTTTTCTCCCATCTATGCTTCCCTATCTACAGCAAAGACTTTCATAGGTATAATACTTCTTTTCTTTTTTTTAAATTTTATTTATTATATCATAGAGAGAGCACAAGCAGGGGGAACAGCAGGCAGAGGGAAAATCAGGCTCCACCCTGAGTAGGGAGCCCAATATGGGGCTCTATCCCAGGACCCTGGGATCATGACCTGAGCTGAAGGCAGACCGTTAGCCGGCTGAGCCACCCAGGCATCCCAATACTTAAGTTTTCTATTTAAGAAATAAAGTAATAAAGTTTGAATGACTAAGGAGTTTTGTAATGCAGTTTTATGGATGAATGTTCTCTACAGTGAGTTTTTTTTGTTGTTGGTTTTATCCTTTCTCTGATAATGTAAGCTTCCAGCCTAAAATATCAAAGAGTATAATACTTAATTTTTAACTGGAAAAGAAACACAAAGGGAGATTTCATTAAAGTCGTGTGGAAAAGGGAAGGATTGTGGACATGGTCATACCCTTTTGGCTAGATTTATTATTGTGAAAATTATTTATACTTAATTGCACATGTAACACCATTAGATATATTTTTAAGATCCTATCCTAGACACTGTCATCTCCAACTTCTTTGGCCCTTGGCAAATACCCACAGTATACAAGGAATAACCTGAGTCAAAGTGTGATGACCTAAACCATCAATAAGACAGTGTTAGAGGAAGAGGATGAAAGAACATGAAGTGCCAGGAGTGTTGATACCTGAATCAGAGAAAAAGTGTTCTTGACAATGTATTATTATTCCCCAAATTCATCCTTAATTTTCCACCAAGATGCACATTTTATTTCATGGCTGACCTAGGTTCTGGGATCTTCCATTCCTCTCCGAGTGATAACAGAGGTGTGGCCTGGAATTTCTCAGACTGAGCTGAATTCTGCTGTTGGTGAAGTATGAAGACAGAGGAGGGAATCTTGGGAGGAAGATACCAGATGTTGAGTTAAGTCAAGGTAGATTGTTTAGAAACAGGTCAGAGATTTTAGCTTTCAAGTGAAATTTGATGCAGTTCAATTAAAAACGCATGCTCTGCAGGGCAAAAATAATTAATTTAAATGAGATTTCAGGAAGAAGATCAAATTGATTTTTCTCTCTCCCATTGAACAACTATGAATACTAATACCACAGTCATAGATACTCTTAGCATTCTTTAAAAAAAATTTAGAGAAACTCCATCCAATATTTTCCATTTAACTTCAATCTGCCTTTCTAGCCGGAAAAGTCAATAATTACCACTAAAATGCACATACAGATTAACAAGTGAAAACCTAGTTTTAGAAAAAATGAAGATGTTTCTAGAGTTTCTCCAAAGTAAATTTCATGCCTTCTACCTTATCTCTCTTCTCAGAGGGTCTCAAAATCATTGTTTTAACTACCACAATATTTTAAACTTAGCTAATAATTACTTTTGTCCTACACATTGAAACTGTGAACTGAAATACATTTCCTACTAGAAATAAATCCAATATAATTAAGCTTTTTCTCTGTTGCAATGTAGTCCTGGCCCAGCTGGAAACCAAGAAGACTTCAAAACAGCCCTGATAAGACAGCTGATTTGCAAAATTTCTGATTCAATTCAGTACTTCATACAGCTTTTGAAAGCTGTAAAATGTCATTGCATTCTAAACCAAATAATCCCTGCAGAATATCTGCAGTACTCTCAACCCTACTTGTTTGGAAAGTTTCCAGGAGTCTTATATCTACACTTGCACATAAAAGAGAACAAAATTATAAATGTACTTATACAGGAAAGCTTCACTACTTTAAGGAAATTTGGTGCTTTATTCTTTAGTTTGTAGTACCTTTATGCTAAATTTCAGATCAAAAGGTTGGAGACATTTTGTACCTATTAATGACTAGTTGATCTTGTCTCTGTTTCTCTAAAATCCTGGTATGCATGTTTGTCTGTGTACATATGTGTGTGTGTGAGGGAGAGGGAGAGAGAGAGAGTGTGTTCCAGCACAGTTTAACCCCCAAATTAACATATGTGCTCAAATTAATTAGTGTCATCTTGTCTGATTGATTTGGCATAAACGCATACAACAGTCAAAAGTAGGAGCTGGCCCATGTGACTGATCACCATTTGTAATTATTAATTTTAAGACTGAATACTTACTATCTGTCTTCCATTGCAGTGTAAGCTTCATGAAAGAAGGAATCTTTTTTTTTTTTTTTTTTTTTTTTTTTTTTCAAAAGAGGGAGAGAGGTGAGGAAGGGGCAAAGAAAGAGGAAGAGAGAGAATCTTAAGCAGGCTCCACACCCAGTATGGACCCCATGCAGGGTTCCATCTCACAACTCTGAAATCATGACCTGAGCTAAAATCAAGAGTCAGATGCTTAAATGACTGAGCCACCCAAGTGCCCCTGAGGGAAGGACTCATTTTTAAGTTGCCCAGCACATATTTTCAGCAACTAAAATAATTTTGGCTAACAAGTCAGGAAATGACAGATGCTGGCGAGGATGCGGAGAAAGGGGAACCCTCCTCCACTGTTGGTGGGTATGCAAGCTGGTGCAACCACTCTGGAAAACATCATGGAGGTTCCTCAAAATGTTGAAAATAGAACTACCCTATGACCCAGCAATTGCACTACTGGGTATATACCCTAAAGATACAAACATAGTGATCCGAAGGGGCACGTGTACCCGAATGTTTATAGCAGCAATGTCTACAATAGCCAAACTATGGAAAGAACCTAGATGTCCATCAACAGATGAATGGATAAAGAAGATGGGGTATATATACACAATGGAATACTATGCAGCCATCAAAAGAAATGAAATCTTGCCATTTGCGACGACGTGGATGGAACTAGAGGGTATTATGCTTAGTGAAATAAGTCAATTGGAGAAAGACAACTGTCATATGATCTCCCTGATATGAGGACATGGAGAAGCAACATGGGGGGTTAGGGGGATAGGAGAAGAATAAATGAAACAAGATGGGATTGGGAGGGAGACAAACCATAAATGACTCTTAATCTCACAAAACAAACTGGGGGTTGCTGGGGGGAGGTGGGATTGGGAGAGGGGGAGGGGGTTATGGACATTGGGGAGGGTATGTGCTATCGTGAGTGCTGTGAAGTATGTAAACCTGGCGATTCACAGACCTGTACCCCTGGGGATAAAAATACATTATATGTTTATAAAAAAAAAAATTGGAGGGGGAGGCGAACCATAAGAGACTATGGACTCTGAAAAACAACCTGAGGGTTTTGAAGGGTCAGGGGTGGGAGGTTGGGGGAACAGGTGGTGGGTAATAGGGAGGGCACGTTTTTCATGGAGCACTGGGTGTTGTGCAAAAACAATGAATACTGTTACGCTGAAAAAAATAAATAAATTAAAATAATTTTGGCACATAGAAGGGTTACAATACATATTTTATTATTTTTTTGTTATTTATTTTCAGACAGGGAGAGAGAAAGAGGTGGGGAGAGAGGGAATCTTAGGCAGGCTCTACACCAGTGTGGAGCCCAGCATGGGGCTTGATCTCACACCCCCAAGGTCATGACTTGAGCTGAAATCAAGAGTCTGAGGCTGAACAGACTAAGCCATCCAGGTTCAATGCATATTTACAATACAATACAATGCATATTTAATAACTGAACTACAATGTATAAAGTTGTGTTGGTAGAAAGACAGACATTGTTATTCATCACAATGCCCTTATTGTTGCTTTTTGCCCTCTGATCCTTCCTTCTCCCTAACCTAACCCCATTCAGGCCACCTCTGTCTTTTTGACTGTTTGTGCTCAAAGCAATGGCTGCAGAGATGCTGGTGAGCCTCTGGGAAAGGATGGTCCTGTGCTCTACTCCCCAGACTGACTGAGAGGAGATTATTGGTCAGAGAAAATGCCAGAAGAGAAAATATGTCAGCTATTTCTTTTTTTTTTTAAGATTTTTTAAAAATGTATTTATTTATTTGACAGAGAGAGAGGTCACAAGTAGGCATATCAGCACGCAGAGAAAGAGGGGAAGCAAGCTCCCCGCTGAGCAGAGAGTCTGCTGTGGGGCTCAATCCCAGGACCCTGAAATCAGGACCTACACCAAAGGCAGAAGCTTAACCCACCGAGGCACCCAAGCCCCCCACTCTATTTCTCATACAGAACTCCAGAGAGCCGCTAAAGCAACGTGGTTACACAGGAGGTTTAAGAAGGAAGCTCTGTAGCTCATGGAGGGCTCAACGCTTGAGCACGATGCACAGCAAGAATAACATAAGCATAAAACAGAAAAGAAGGAAGAAGCCTTGCTATTGGAAACAAAGAGTACTCAGCAGTTCCCTATTCTGATCAACAACCATGGACCAAACAGAATCAACTTCTCAGGTGATGCTGGCATAGACAGATGACAATGAGGAGATACCTCATAACCCATATCCAGACCAACGTGTCTTATCATCACAGTGATTTCCTAAAACTTTAACCTCAAAGCCAAAACCAATGATTTCTTTCATCTTTCAGAAGGGAGGCTCATAATATAAAATAAGTTGTATCATGGAGGAAATAGAAAATGTTAGGTCTTCGGTCCACTTTACTTACATACCAAGGTTAATACCGCCATATGTGTCCAGTCTAGGGCTTGACAAACTGTGGCCCATGGGCCAGTTCTGGCCTGCTTCCTGCTTTTGGACAGCCCATGAACTAAGATTAGTCTTTTTACATTTTTTTAATTGTTAAAAAAATACCAAAAAAGGAAAATAAGAATAATATTTTGTGACACATGAAAATTATATGCAATCCAAATTTCAGTGTTGAAAAGGAAAGTTTGATTGAAATGCAGCTATTCTCATTTACCTATGTCTGTAGCTGATTTTGTGCTAGAGGAGCAAGGTTGAGTAGCTGAGGTGAAGACTCTATGTCTGCTCCACGTAGCCTATATTTTACTAATCTGGTCATTTACAGAAAAAGTTTGCTAGCCTTTGGGCTAATCTAAAGGGATTTAAAAATTGATAAGCTTTTCATTTCTTTCTTCCTTTGACAATATCTGTGGCTATGTCCCAGGATTCATTTTCATTTCTGTGTGTCAGATATTAAAATGCAGAGAAGAGAAGCCAGAGGTAGGAGATACTTTATAATTTTTAAGGTACATTTTTCAAGCAAAATATTTGTGGTTAGGAAAACACACTTCCAAATCACTAATTCAAAATTTCACTCTGACAGTGAAGATAATATTAATAAAAGAGGAATAAATATCTGGGCTCAAACATTCAGAAAAGAACTGGTGACACAGGACGCCATCGGGTGCAATGGGTGGGGAGACTTGTCAGTGCATCATCACCAAAATGTAGGCTGTAAGATTACAGTTCATGTCTCAGAAAACCAATAAAATGATCCCACAGCCTATAGAGAGTTGTCTTTCATGCTTGTTTGCATTCCTCAAAATGCTCCAGGTCCACTTAAACCACACCATCTGCAGATAGCATCATTGGTTCAATCCAACCTTCCCATCCCAGCAACAAGAAAGGACAATGTGCTTTGAGGTAGGTGACCTCATTATTAAAGGTCTAGTGAAATTTGTCACTTCAGAAAACCATTTTCGGTGCCCCAGTGTGAGGGCAAGGACGGAAGTACTTTCTCGTACTGGAGAAGGAAAATGTTCTATGTTACTCATTAGTTCTTTAATGTTTTTAGGTTTCCTTTGGTTTTTGTTTGTTTGTTTTTTTGTTTTAATTTTCTAATATCTAATCTTGACTTTAAAAAATATTAATAGTTAAATTATTTAAAAACATGTGCATTACCTGATGAGGAATTTAGAATCTATTAATCAATGTCTAATTCAGGTTAGGTCTACTAAGCAATACTGATATAGGTACCTCAGTTTAAAAAGAACAAATCTAGGTTTTAAATTTTTATTTATTTATTCATGCTTTCTTAGATATTCAAAGTAGAAAAGCCTGGTTAATGTTGATTGGGCAGTTTCCCCTCCTGCTATAATCCACTTAGTTCAAGGACAAACGTCAGATCCATGTTCTCTCCAAGGAGGAGAATGTGTTGGAACTTGCCCTTTTGGATTTCAAAACATGAGACTATTAGTATGAGAATGGTAGTAGATTCCCTCTGTCAATTCAGAACTTATTTTTTGTTGACATTTCTGACACAAAGCTGTGTCAAAATAAACATCTAGGCCCAGGCTGGAGCTGCTCCCATCTCCTGCGGGCCACATCAGTGGACCAAAATGTAGATAAGCTTTCCTGTCGCTGTCAGTGCTGTGCTTGACCAGAAACACAGTAGAGCCAGGCAGCCAATCAATAAACGCTAACCCGACACTAGGCCTATACTTCCTTCCTTGCTCCTTATTCATTTTCCATTTTTCCCTTATTCCTTAATTTTAACCCTATAAATGCCTCCTGCCTTCCGCGCCATTTTGCAGTTCTCTGAACCCCTGGGAACAGAGACTGCTTCATAAAGTGTTCAAGTTTGTTTATATCAACTAAATGGTCTTCATCATTTTTAACAGCTCATTATGCCACTGTCTTATTTTAAACACATCAAAAGCTTTCAGAGCCTATAGGATACTCGTTATTGATGGCCTCGCTAACTTGCTGTCTTTGTGTTCTCCCATTCTGCTCCCTACTCTACAGACTATCCACTGAGTTCTCATGAGAACATGCTCTTTTAACCTCTGGATCTTTGTTCCTTCTTCTTGGAATGCCCATTCTACCCCCTTGGCCTGCTGTAAATTCTATATCGCTTTCAAATCACTGTTCAAGATTCTCCTGTAATATAGTGACCCTGACTCCTTCAGGTAACAGTAGACATTTTCTGTGTGTTCCCATAGCACCTTACTTCAATCTCTATTTTAGTATTACATGTGATACGTTCTCATTGGTTTACTGGTGCTGCTCTTTTGCATGCCTTTTTTGCTCCTGGAGGTTGCAGATTGGGTTTTATTCAACTTATTCTCATCTCATCACAGAGGAGACGCTCAATGTGTCTACTGACTAAAAGAGGAGAGGTTAAAAATTTCATCTTCTTCCAAAGTGAGGTCTTCCTCTGAGAATGTTATATAATGGTCAGTCTATTAATTGTCTATTCTTTAATTATTTTTATCATTCATACTTTTTTCTAGAAACTTTCAAAGCCATTTAGTTGTATATTGACTCCATACGTCAGGTGCTTTCTGGGCTGTCTGTGCAAAGACTAAGGGAAGGCCCTAAAGCAGGACAGCAGAGAAATGCCCAGCCAAATGCTTGAGGTGAGATAAAAACTACATGCTGCCTGAAATCAGGAATCAGAAACCATGGGCAGCAGAGCAACACAGTCATCTTCTACCGCTTCTATTTCTAGCTTGTTGGAGGTTTTATCAAGAAGCAATATCAACTTTTTTCTCATGTTTTCCCCATCTCTTTTAAATTCATTAATATAATTTGCATTAATTGATTTGTTAATGTTAAACAAACCTCCCAGTGTTGGGATAAATCCAAGTTGGTCATGATGGAATAATGTATTTATATGTTGTTGCTGGAGGCACTACACTAATCTTATGCTCTGAATTTATATAATGTAAGTGACTTAATTCAGGAGTTATGATGATTTTCTTTTCTCACACTCTTGTCATCATAAAGGTATGGTATCGGCCTCATAAAATGAATTGTGATTGTTCCATTTTTTCTTTTTATTTTCTGAAAGACACTGTGTAAGAACAGAATTATCCAGTTCTTTAAATATTTGGTTGGGGGCGCCTGGCTGGCTCAGTTGGTAGAGTGTGAAAATCTTGGTCATGAGTTCGAGCCTCCTGTTGGGTCTAGAGGTTACTAAAAACTAAACTAAACTAAACTAAAATAAAATTTCAATTAAACTTGCCAGTAAAACTCCTATACCTGAGGTTCTTAGTAAGAAAACTACCAGTGCTAGATTTTGGTTAGTGAATATAGGAATAAGTAACCTGGTTTCTACTTCTCAATCTAGTTATGGTAAATTATGTTCTTATAGGAACTTACCCATTTCATTGAAGCTGTCAAATTTGCAGTATTTTGTTTCCAAAATACTGGTTATTTTTAATCTCTTTGATATTTACAATTCTGTCCTCTTTTGTTCTGTTACTTCTTTCTTCTCTTTTTCTTAATTTATCTCATCATGGATTACTCTGTTATATTAAATTTTAAGACAAACAATATTTGGCTTTATTGTTTTGTCTACTGTATCTCATTTTCTGTTTCATTGATTTATGCTTTTATTTGTTGTTTTCTCCATTGTTTCAATTTCTTTGGATTTATTTTCTTATTATTCATACAGACTTTTAAAATGAGACATATAACACCTGGTTTTTAGCCTTTCCACTTTTCTTACAAAAGCATGTACAGCTATGCATTTATCTATAAACTATGATTTGGTTGCATCCCATACATATAAATACGTGGTATTTTTATTCTCAAGTACTTCTAAATATATTATTATTTACATTATGATTTCCTCTTTGATCCATGGGTTATTTAGCTATATTTTGGTAACATCTAAACAAATGGAGTATTCCTATCTTTTGTATTTCTTTCTAACATAATCACATTGTAGTCCCAAGTTTTCAATGATTTTATTAAGAATTTCTTATATATTCTTTACTGAGGAAGTAATGTTAAAATCTCCCACTATGATTTAGGATTGGTATATTCTCAAGTAATTCTTTCATGTGTATATACATACCAAGTAATTCTTTTACACACACACACACACATATATATATATACACACACATACACACATACACACACTGACACGGAGAGAGAGAAAGAGACACTATATATTATTAGGGATATGAAATTTTAAAATTTTCGTATCTTCCAGGAGGATTTAGAGTTGTATTTTTATGTGGCAATCCTCCTTACTTCTAGTAGTTTTTTGCTCTCAGATCTATTTTGTCTGATGTAAACATAACCACAATAGTATTAACTGATCTATCTTTTTCTGCATATTGAGCTTCAACCTTGTTGCATTCTTTTATGTTAGGTATGTCCATCTGGTCGTGGATGCTGTAGTGTGCCTCCCATCTTTCTCGTCTTCCTTTCCATAACACCAATGCGTGGTTAGAAATTCAGAAGCATCTTGAGGAATCAGGACATCTTGAGAATGGGACCCTGTCCTATCGATTGTACAGCAGCAAAGGAATCTGGTTTATGGCACCTGTGACACCCCCTTTCTATCCTTGCACATCTACATTTGGGTGTAAGCCACTTCTTTCAGTTTTCTCCTATATACAGCTGAGCTTAAACTGAACTGATACTCAAACATATGGCCTGCAGAGAAACTAAAGATGAATTTAGATGAACTGAACTCAACACTGCCTAAATAAATTTGATATCCAGTTATAAGCAATATCTTTTACATATATGTATATATAGAGAGAGAGAACTTAAGTTTGTACTTATCTTAAGAACATACAGAATTTTGAAATCTAATATTTCCATAAGAAATTTTTAGATTATATATATTAATTCAAAGAAGATATTGGTTACTGTATCAGAAAAATTATCTCGAGGGTGATGGTCTTTTAGCTGAGCTTTGAATAAAAGCTAAGATTAAGATATGGAAATAAAGGAAGAAGTTTGACAGTTATGGAGAAAGTAAGGGGGGAAAGACTCAGAGAGATAGTGAGAGATCTGTATTAATAATAAGTTTTTAGTCTCTCTCTCAGAACCTTCCTGCGGCTGCGTTCAGACCTCACTGCTCCAGCCTCCGGGACACGTCCCATCCTTCCAGCCTGAGACTAGCAGTATAGGAAATAAAATTCCATATCACTTCTTGCCCCATACACACCTTGAGGCGAGCAAAAAAATTAAAATAAATTTTAACAATGAGGGAAATCGTGCACATCCAGGCCGGTCAGTGTGGCAACCAGATTGGTGCCAAGTTCTGGGAGGTAATCAGTGATGAACACGACATCGGCCCCACCGGAACCTACCACGGTGACAGCGACCTGCAGCTGGATCGCATCTCCGTGTACTACAATGAAGCTACAGGTGGCAAATATGTTCCTCGTGCTATCTTGGTGGATCTAGAACCCGGGACCATGGACTCTGTTCGCTCAGGTCCTTTTGGGCAGATATTCAGACCAGACAACTTTGTTTTTGGTCAATCTGGGGCAGGCAACAACTGGGCCAAAGGCCACTATACAGAGGGGGCTGAGCTGGTTGACTCAATCCTGGATGTGGTAAGGAAGGAGGCGGAGAGCTGTGACTATCTACAGGGCTTCCAGCTGACCCACTCACTGGGTGGGGGCACGGGCTCTGGAATGGGCACCTTGCTCATCAGCAAGATCCGAGAAGAGTATCCTGACCGCATGATGAACACCTTCAGTGTGGTACCCTCACCCAAAGTGTCTGACACTGTGGTCGAGCCCTACAATGCCACCCTCTCCATCTATCAGTTGGTAGAGAACACAGATGAGACCTACTGCATTGACAACGAGGCCCTTTATGACATCTGCTTCCGCACTCTCAAGCTGACCACGCCAACCTACAGAGACCTGCACCACCTCGTCTCAGCCACCATGAGTGGTGTCACCACCTGCCTCCACTTCCCTGGTCAACTCAATGCTGACCTCCGGAAGCTAGCCATCAACATGGTGCCCTTCCCACGGCTCCACTTCTTCATGCCTGGCTTTGCACCTCTGACCAGCCATGGAAGCCAGCAGTATCGGGCCCTCACTGTGCCTGAACTCACTCAGCAGGTCTTTGATGCCAAGAACATGATGGCTGCCTGTGACCCCCGCCATGGCCGTTACCTCACTGTGGCTGCTGTCTTCTGCGGCCACACGTCCATGAAGGAGGTAGATGAGCAGATGCTCAACGTGCAGAACAAGAATAGCAGCTATTTCGTGGAGTGGATCCCCAACAACGTCAAGACAGCAGTCTGCGATATCCCACCTCGTGGCCTCACGATGGCAGTCACCTTCATTGGAAATAGCACAGCCATCCAGGAGCTCTTCAAGCACATCTCAGAGCAGTTCACGGCCATGTTCCGGTGCAAGGCCTTCATCCACTGGTACACAGGTGAGGGTATGGACGAGATGGAATTCACCGAAGCTGAGAGCAACATGAATGACCTTGTCTCCGAGTACCAGCAGTACCAGGATGCCACCGCAGAAGAGGAGGAGTATTTCGGTGAGGAGGCCGAAGAGGAGGCCTAAGGCAGAGCACCATCACCTCAGGCTTCTCCATTCCCTCAGCCTTCTTCTCAGCTGCCCCTGTCCTCTCCCTCAGAATTACATTTTCTGCCTCTGTTTCTTTTTTTTTCCTTTTTTGGAGGGGTGGTCCTAGAACACAGTGCCTGGCACATAATAGGTGCTCAATAAATACTTATTGTTTGTTGAATGTCTCCTCTCTTCCACTCTGGGAAACCTAGATTTCTGCCATTCTCAGTAATCCTGTATTTCCTTTCAGGGTCCCCTTCTCCCATCTGTCCAGTTGGTATTTCCCTTTGTTTTATAAGATAATTTTCCAAGAAGCTGGGTCTCATCAGATTCCATCTAGAACCAAGTACTTAAAACCCAGTAGATGGCCACCATTCTAAGCCCATGTGATAGCCCCGGGGAAAGGAAAAAAAGCTACCTCATAGCAGTAGAGGTACCTATAAGGAAGGGGTAGGATTTTCTATTCTAGAGCAGTTTTGGAGAGGGATATCCAGGCTCTTGAGTCCTAATTTCCAGGAATTTCCCTGCTCCTCTCAGCTTCAGGAGAGGTGTTGGCAGTATTATCTCTATTTTTCCGTCTTCTTCCAAGCTGTGTCCTGAGCTGTTTCTTTTGCAGGGCTCTGCCCCACCCTGTTAAAGCAGGATCCTTCCCTTTTCCTACATAACCACCTTCATATGTTGGATTCCTTCATTTTCCCCTGGTTGGAGAAGGGGGCCAAGAAGGGGAAGAGGGACTAGCCTCCAGAAAGACCCTCCCCATCCCCACCCTTTCTTAGCAAACACCCAGCTCTGCTGTGTATATACAGAAAGGTTTGTACTGCCACCTAAATCTTTTGAATCATTCTTCCAGAGAGGGGACAAGGAGACCCTCCCATCTTTGGCAACATCTCGTTTTTTTCCTTTTGCTATTCCCTCCCCTGCCCTTGGCTTCATCTTGTTCTACACTTCAAATTTCTATTTTGTGTTGAACTTGCTTTTTTTCATATTGAAAAGATAACATTGCCCCAAGAGCCAAAAATAAATGACAACTGAAAAAAAAATAATAAGCTTTTAAAATTTAGTGACTAAATTTTGGAGTATTTAAGGGGAGATGGTGGTAGTAGGTTTGATGAAGTAGCTTAAATTCAAATTGTTAAAGTTCTTGAATACTAAACATAGAAATTTCCTTGTACGGAATGTAGTTTTGTTATATTGGGGTAATTTGAAGAACTGGCTTAAAATTATGCTTTACTCAAGTTGAGTGATTTAAAGAAGTCATTTAGTTCCTCAGAGTCTCAATTTTCTCTTATGAAAAGGCATTATAATAACATCTTTATAAAACTGAACAATGCACATATGAGCACTTCCAAAGATTTTGAAGGGCTACAGGAATATAAACCATTATATTTATTAGATAAGATCTTTAGAGGTTTATTGTCTAGGGAAGGAGACAGACAAGGAATTGGGTCATTTAGAACAGTGTGACAAGTGCTCCAACAGATGTTCGCCCAAATTGTACACAGATATACACAAGAAGAACTTCTTAAAAGCATATGGGGGAATTAGCATAGACTATTCCAAATGCGGAATGAACATGGCTGGCTGGTGCTTGAGGAAGTGTGGTCATGGAGCACATGTAGGATGAGTGTAGTGAAAGACCAGTGAGTAATCCAGACCATTAACAGATTTGAGGTAAGGTTGGTGTCATTGGGCTATGGTAATAGTGGTGACAAATTCCCTCATTTATATTTTGCAACAGATAGCTACTTAGCACTTGCTGTTCAACACACAGTCTTCTAGATATGATGGAGAGAAACAAAACAAAGGAGCAAAGGGGCGGGGGGAGAGACAGAAACAAACCAAGAAAGAGACTCTTTAACCATAGAGAACAAACTGATGGCTACCAGAGGGGAGGGGGATGGGGAGATGGGTGACATAGGTGATGGGGATGAAGGAGTACACGTGTGTCGTGCACCTGGTGTTGCATATATGTGTTGAATCACTCTATTGTACTCTCGAAATTAATATCACACTGTATGTTAACTAACCAGAATTTAAATAAAAACTTTAAGGAAATGAGTGATACATAGAATTTCTGTCCTCTTAGTGCTTATGATCTGTTGAGGGAGCTAGAAAATAGAAGATGTCTATAAAATTGTATCGGCAGTGATAAATCAAAGCGAGAAGAAAAAGCTGGCAAGGGAATGGAAAATGGGAGGACCACTTATTTTAGATAAGATCAGAGAGGATCCCTCTCAGAAGGTAGAGACTTGAATACAATAAGGAAGTTAAGTAAGCCCACCTGAGGATGTGAAATTCAGGAATAAGGACTAGGTGAAGGAAAACTCCAAATACATGAGGAGCAAGACATTTTCAACGACCAGCAGGGATATGCCAAGAGGGTAAGGGCAATGTGCCAGGAGATAAATTCAAAGAGGTGACTTGGACAGGTCCATGGAATGATGTCTGTCACATGAAGGTATTTGCATTCTCATCTAATTGTGATGGTTATTCACTGGAGAGATATTATTGTTTTTTGGGAAGATCACTCTGTTTGCTCTGTGGAGAATGGATAAGGGAGAACAGGAGCAGTGTAGGACTCAGGACCAGATAGGAGGCACTGGATGTAGTCAGGTGAGATACTATGGTTAGATCAGGGTAGTAGCTACTATGATAATGGTCAGGAGTGGGCATATTCTCAGGGTTGTGATGAGTATACTAGATGAGTATACTAGAAATAATATAGGAAGATAAGATCATGTTAAAGAGGCACAATGCTTGAGAAGCCTAAATTGTAGTAATCTACAAGAATTGTAAATTGATATCCCAAGGTCTAAGATTTGGCTTACAGAGGGGTTTTCCTTATGTTTGATAAGTTTTCTACAAGTTTAATTAATTATTGGCCAATATTTAAAAATCAGGATATTTCACATGAAAAAAACCTGCATTTTCTGCTTGTTGCTGAAAAATCAGCACATTTGGCAATGCTTACAACCACCCCCATGCTCCAGACTTGTTCGCTATGGCTGCAATGGATGAATGTCACCAGAGGCTGCCCCTAGAGGTGGGGTATCAATTTGGACAGGGTTTCATTTCTTAATATCAACTTCTTGTTCCTTGTACAGATTTGAGTTTGTGACCGCTGACCTAGGCCTGATAGGACACTGGTTAGTCAAATCTGCTCACAACTCTATTATTTTCTTACTGCAGGGGTTTTCAACAGAATTCTAGGCACCCATTGATATGGAACCTCAATCCCACTTTTATCATTTTCGTGTACTGGGATTCCATCTAAAATTTAACTTGAAATAAAAATGTTTTCTTAAAGACAATTGTCATATGATCTCTCTGATATGAGGAATTTGAGAGGCAGAGGTGGGGGTGTTCGGGGGTAGGGAAGGAAAAAATGAAATAAGATGGGATTGGGAGGGAGAAAAACCATGAGACTCTTAATCTCATAAAACAAACTGATGGTTGCTGGGACGGAGGGTGTGTGGAGAGGGTAGTTGGGTTATGGACATAGGGGAGGGTATGTGATATGGTGAGTGCTGTGAAGTGTGTAAGCCTGACAATTCACAGACGTGTACCCCTGGGGCTAATAATACATTATATGTTAATAAGAATAATTCATAAAAAAATGTTTTCTTAAAAAACTTTCTCTACTGATCACACTCCCCAGTCAGATAGACACTACTATTCACTTTGAAATTTTTAAGAATTCCAGTACGTTGGCTCTTGACTTTTCATTCACAATCACTGGCTCACAGAGCACATGGGGATTAGAACTTGGAGAGGAGAGTGTCTGTGGTAGAGGCGACCCAAACCAACGTGTTGAGACAAGAAAAGCCTAACTAGATTTTTAAATCAAGATTTAAAGTTCAAGACATAAGCTGTGTGGTCAGGAGACCATAACTGATGGGAAAAGGCCAGGAGTCCAGGGAGAGAAGATACAGCCTCTTTTATAATTTGGCAGGAACACGCCTCTGGCCACAAACAGTTCCAGGGGATGGAGAGCCGCAAAGCCAGACTGCCCAGACTGAACAACACTGGGAACGCTAAACGTTCCTGGCTGACAGTGTGCCTTCGGGGAACCACTTGGGCAAAACGCCGTTGCTAGGATTTTAAGTATCTTGGAAGACTACAGAAAGGTTTGCAAGCACTGTCAGGATGGGGCACATAGAACGTGGTGGGTTCTTTCTAAGAAATTAGAGTGTTAATGCTGCCTGTAACGTCATTACAGTTTCCAGAAAAGCACATGGGAGGGACGTGTTGTCTTCATGATGGGGCACTCTTAAAAAAGTTGGGGGTGGTAACAACCCCCCCTAAAAACTGCTGAGCCAAACTGCCTAATACCTTTTATTAAAATCTGCGAATGTATGTGGCTTTTTAAAAAAGCCATTTACATTAAAGAACAACAGTATTTTCCGTGAAGCCCAGAATAGTGCAGCCTACTGAACTAGAAGTCGTATCTTGGTGGGGTGGGGGCATTCCTTACGAAGAGCAGAACCATTTTGCTTTTGATCAGATGGAAATTTCTGACCCTTCTCCTGCAACTAAATATGAAAAGAGAGAGGATATTTTTAATGAAGAAACATGCAGACTATGAGGATTTTCTTTTGCTAACTACCCCTTTATCAGTCAGAGACAGACAGCCTCATGGAGAGATGAAATCAGCCTTTAAAACAGAGGCTGACAAAATTCATTGAAGAAGAACAAAAAGATTGGGATGAGTGATTGCCCTATCTCTAGCTTCCTACAGGGAAGTTCCTTATGCATTTATAGATTATTTATTATTTGAACAATTGCATAGGAGATTATTCCACATAAAATCATTTGGCAGGTGAAAAGAAACAGCCCAGTAAGCATCAAGAGGACATTTTCTTTCTACAAATGAACAAAGACTATGCAAAATCTTCCTGGGATGCACCCATAAATTATAATTATCCTATGGATGCCAAGGCATGAGGATAGATGTAACATGTTAAGCATGCTCAAACTGTATACCCCAAACCCTGAAGTAATTATTCTGGGGCCAAGACAAGTTACTGAATCTACCTACTGGGGACATTTCAACTTGATATTCTACAATGGTGTGTTCTTTCACTGTATTGATTTTTCTAAGTGAAATAGTTTGGTTAGAAAACGTTGCCGCTGCACTGATACAGGAAACATACACACACCCCACACACACGTGTGTTACCAGTTACCAGAGCAGACCTTAGGGGCTTTAGCTGGCCTTAGTCCCTTACCTGCCACATGGTGCCTAATCAGTGATCTGGAAATGTTCTAATTGTTTTCCTTACTAATATAACATAGTGTACCCTTTTTAAAAATCTTTTATTGTTGTTTATAATTTTTATTTTTAAAAGGAGCTGATCTACCAATAGAATAGAAATACCTGTAGCTACAGGTTATGATCTCAAGGTCCTGGGATCGAGCCCCACATCAGGCTCTCTGCTTAGCAGGGAGCCTGCTTCCCCCTCTCTCTCTGCCTGCCTCTCTGCCTACTTGTGATCTCTGTCTGTCAAATAAATAAATAAAATCTTAAAAAAAAAAAAAAGAAATACCTGCAGCTGTTTTTAAGAACATACACTGCACTTTACCTAGTTTTATTATATTCTCAGGTGAAAGCTGTTATGTTTTTCATGACTCTATTCAAAAAGCATTGGCTCTTCTGAGCTCAAAGGGCCTTATGAACCAAAGATTGTTATTTTTATTAATTTATACTTCCTGCTTGCAATTGGAGGAAAATTTGCAGGGCCACCATTGAGGAAAAATATTATAGTCTGGTAAAACCCACTACTAGAACAATATCTTCACAATGTGAAAATTAAACAATATTGTATCATTGTTGCTTTAGTGTGCCTTTATTTTGTACTGAATTTAAATGCCTTGTTTCAGATGTTTATTAGCCATATGTATTTCATTAGTAAATGTCTGTTATGTTCCTTAATGGCAAATTTGCATGTACACTGCAAAATTACACTGCAAAGGAAAATACCAACTAAGTGAAAATGAATTTTATTCTTATAAGATTAGGAAAACAGAATTTGAAAGTATATCGGTTTTTCTCTAGTATTTTTATATGTCTTTGCATTATGTTACATGTAATGCAGAATCAGGCTGCCTCAGTCATTCCTTTGTACTTTATATATATCTAAGTACTTAATGGCAACTATGCTTGGTAGTTATGTAGAACATTTCTGAAAAGTTTCACAATTAGCAACCTTACATGTAAACTAGCAAAACTAGCATGATATATAGTGACTATATATCATGATATAAAGTGTGCTTTACTTTCAGACGGAATGTTTTGAGCATTCAGGGCTCCTACTGGTAGCAAATGAAGTTCATAAGATAAAAGAAAAAAGTTATTTTCTACTACTATAGGATTTTACTTTTTTAAAAATAAACATGGCCAAAATGGGGGAAAAATTTAAAAATAAATAATAATAGTATAATCCAGAGAAAAAACTGTTAAAATTTGACAGTGCTTTAATTATATAATCTTACAATATTTAAAATTCCTCAGACATGGGGCACCTGGGTGGCTCAGTTGGTTAAGGCTCTGACTCTTGATTTCAGCTGAGGTCACCATCTCAGGGTCCTGAGTTCGAGCCCTGCATTGGGCTTTGCACTCAATGTGGAGTCTGCCTGTCCCTCTCCCTCTGCTCTTCCCCTGACTCGTGCTCTCTCTCTTTCAAATAAATAAATAAATAAAATCTTTAAAAATTCCTCAAATAAAAAATTGAATGGCTGCATCATATCTGTTTGTGTGTGTGTGTGTGTGTGTATGTGTGTGTGTATAAAGCATAGTTCCTTTCATCTTTTTCTACTGATAAATTTTCATAGTTTTTTTTCATTTTTTCCTCTTAGAGCTACAAATATAATGAAACCTCCGTCTATAAATGTTTTTACTCTGTAATTATATTCCTCAAAGAGATTTTTAGACATGGATTATAGATTATAAACATTTTAAATACTCATTAACATTTTGAAAATCTGTATTCCACAGATCTGTACAAACTTTAATACCTCCCATTCATGCCTCTAAGGAGTATATACAACACACTATCCAAGGTGAAAATTTAAAAAATGGTTCATTACTGGTGTCTTAAAGCTTACTTCTTTATTTTATAACAAATCTGATTTTTTCCATGGTAATCAGCTATTTGTAGTTTATTGGCAGATTGCCTGCTTCATACTATAAGAGACAAGAAGTTTTCATCTGTGCAGTGTACCTTTCTGTGGGGAGTAGCCCTCCCTTAATCAGTAGTAATCTGTGATTTAGTTTCAGTTGGCCCTGCCTGTTCCCACTCCCAGCTCTGATGCCCACTCATCAGTAATCACGTGTTCCAAGTAGATGCAACCAGAATCTCCATGTAAGATTTGATACCTGGACACTGAAGAGGGATGGACTTCTGCTTTCTGTTATTGATATCTAAAGACAATAAAGTGTGGGTCAGCCTATGCCCATCTGGCTGACATCAAACTGCCATGTTGAAAAGCATCGTTGAGTAAGAAGCCAAACAGAAGCCAGTGGAACTGAAAGATGGGGAGAAAGAAAACATTTCCATAAATTTGTTAGTGCCCTGGGATCTAACTCTGTTTTAATCCACATAGGTTTTTCTAATAACAGAATCCAATAAATAAATAAATTTATTTATATATATATACATATATATATTTCAGTTTTGCTCATCTAGATTGTGTCTTGTTTCTGTAACATGAAACCAAAAATTTCTGGTTAACACAATCTGTTTCATATTTTTCTAATATGTGGATTCTTTCCTTGGTTTGCAAGAATTATTTCAACATTATGGATATTAACTTATTAACTCTCGTAATGATAAGAATTATTTTCATAGTATGATATCTTCATTTCTGGAAATTGTAAAGGATTATGTTCACAAAAAATTAAAAGAATATATTATTTTCTTTCATTTTTACTTCCTTGGCTGATTATTATTTTTTTTAATTGCATAGGCAATACATTTTCCTCCAGAAATCAGTTAAATATTTGCCTTCGTATTTTTCCATGCTACTTAATTTGAATTTAACTCTTTACTATAATTTATTTTAGTGTATGTTGTAAGCTGAGGCTTTATTATCATATTTTGTCCATAGATAACTTATGTATCTATAGAATGTATAGACTATCTCAGAAGTTATTCCTTCCCTACTAGATTATGACATCTTTCTTTTTATCATAAATACATTTTTTATATGTACTATGATCTCTTTTTTGCATTAATATCCTGGTTCATTTTCAAAGTCCATTTAAAAAATTACTCGATTTTGCAATTTTATTTTAACTTATTTTGCAAAACATATATAAAAAACATAGCATTACTATGTGATAAGTTTTTTTTTTTTAAAGAAGCTTTGTAAATACTAACATGTTTCTATAAATCTTGCCAACTAGGTATGATTACCCTCTTTTCACAGATGAGGAAACTGAGGCACACAGAGATTAAGTAATTGTTCAGGGTCCCATTACAGGGAAGAAGCTAACTCCGAATGAAAACCTAGATAACCTGGCCCAGAATTCATGGGCTTAGTCACTCACTCTCGCCTTACTCAGATAGAATGACAGAAGACAACAGATAAAGAAGGATATATATAGAACTGGTGATAGCTAAGAAAACCAACAAACCTGATCACTCTTTTGAATCTAAATGGAATTGCTATATTAATTTAGGCATTATACTTAGCCTTGCCCTGACTCTGCCTCTCCATCCTGCAAAGAGCAGAGTCTGTTGACATTCAGAGGGAAAGAAGGAATTATGAAGCGATCTACTTCAGGAGTACTTTCATTTCCAGTAACAGATACCAAGTCAGGAAATTAAAGCATCAGGGATATTCAAGTATTTCTCCCAATTCAGAATGACATTTTAACTTTCCTGATATCATATATGTTGCAAAAATGATGTTATTTTTTATTATCCTTTGTCATTGTAGAAAATGAATTTGCCTTATAAATGATGGCCTCTCGAAATAAAGGAAACATGTGTCAAGGATTGGGATTATACCTGTCTCCGGAAGACACTGCAATCAGATGAAAAACTAAAAAGTCTGGACTTCTCCTGCCCTTTTCTGCTTGTCTGCTTCTTTCTGCTCTTTCTGAAGAGCAGCTGCTGCTTTTTTCTGGTAAATAGTATAGGTAGAGGAAGTCTACAGCAGCTATTATGTATGTTGACATACCCATCTGAAGAAAATTTTCCTCTATCAATCTGTCTTTTTCTTCATCTTCCCCACTACCAGTTACAGATTCCAGGGAAAGGGACTCTCATTTACCCATCTTGAGTCATAGACGCCATTTTGGACCAGTCACTTAGGGCCATTAGGTAGAGCAGAGCTTGCCACTGTGGATATGTGTGGGAAGGTTAAAGGGTCTTGTGAGCTGAGAAGACACTCCCAAAGGTGTCTACTTAAAAACAAAAGCAAAAACCTCTCATTTTTTTATTATAAAGCCAAGGTCAAGGTAAGTCAAGGTTTCTGGCATCATACTTGGTTGTTACTTGGCCACAGCTTGTCCTTTATCCTAAGTTTTGATTCTTAGGGCTCACAACAACTCATGTCTATGGTTTTTCAGAAGTAAAAATTAAAACTTACTCTTTGCCATGCAGAATAGGTAGATAAAGGTGGAGGAAAGATTAGGTTGTTAAATTCTAAATATTTTTTCCCTCTAGTCTACAGACTTATAAAAAGTCTAGCATTTAAAAACTTTTGTTTGAATGTTTCTCTTTAGATTTGTGTAACTGAAATATCTTCATTTGTGTAACTGAAATAGTGAATAGTACTAATATAACTTTAAAAAGTCAAAAACATGCATTATATTAGAACTTCCCTTTCCAGTTGATTTACTTAAGAAAACCTCCCTAAGAATAGTCTCTAAGTGTTCCTATTTGACAACTTATGAATTTCTTGTTCATAATCCCTCTCTTCTCTTCACCCCAACCCCATACACAAGGTTTTAAAATTGGGACCCCTCACCAGAGAGATTTCTTTCCCAGGTAGTCATGAATTACTTATATTTTCAAGGACTTAACTGTATAGTTTTTTTTTTTTTTTTTTTTGAGAAAGGAACTATGGCCATCTTTGCAGAACATTAACCAAAACCCAAAATGACTGCTACCTTTTTTTCACACTCATATTTAGTGGAGTTTCTTTCATGTATCTCACAACCAAGCAGGCCTGGGTTACATAATGTGTAGAGCTCAGTGCAAAATGAAAGTCTAGGAGGCCCTGTTGAAAAATTACAAAGAATTTCAAGACGGTGAGGGCAGAGCATTCCACCAAGCACGGTGGCCCTTCTGGGTGCAGATTCTGTCTGATTCTACAGGTTGCATGTCCATGAAGCCAGCTCTACAGCTAAAGTGTCAGATGAAACAGACAATTAACTTTAAGGCTTCATCAGTTAGTCTTTAAATATATTCTCACAATAAATGAACAGAACGATGAGTTCTTTTTCGGTGACAAGTGTAACTTCACAATCACAGCAAAGTTGAAAATTATAACAACTTGCAGAATGTAATATTCATATACCATTTATGAGTGGGTAGTTTAACCATGTCTGCCATGTTTAGATTCTATACAAGTGCATGGTTCTAGTGAAAGATAGTGGGAAGAAAGGCAGGCAGGGACAACTCCCCCTACTCCCCCCCCACAAGAGGAAGCTACCCTTAAAAGGATTTCAAGCCATCCTGGAAGGAGCTCTCTGCCCTTTCCCACATGAGCAACTACCTGGTAGGTAGATGGGTGCATGGGCAAAAACCTGATGGGGCCACTGGCACAGGGAGGGTTAATCAGATTAAAACAGCCTGCCAACAAGCCCTTAAAATCCCCTAGACTTAAATGCCAAAATGCTACCCTCTTGGTCCCTCCCTCTTGGGGAGCTTTGTAGTATTGCTCAATAAAATTTGCTTTGCTGCCCATCACTCTTCCTCTGGTTTACCTCTTCATTCTTTGAAGAGGCAGGAAAGAACTGAGGGCACTAAAGGAAAAGAAATCCTGTAACAGTTCTAGTATTGGGACACCTGGGTGGCTCAGTCTTTAAGTGTCTGCTTTTGGCTCAGGTCATGATCCCCAGCTTCCTGGGATTGAGCCCCGCATTGAACTCCCTGCTGTGCCAGGAGCCTGCTTCTCCCTCTCCTGCTCCCCCTGCTTGTTTTCCCTCTCTTGCTGTCTCTTTCTATCAAATAAATAAAATCCTAAATAAAACAACAACAACAAAAAACCCGTTCTAGTATTATGTAATGTTTATTCTAGAGTTATTGTTTTCTTTTGGACTAATCAATACAAATAAAAGTATTATCATACAATTGAGGTAGAAAGGATGCTCCATTAAAAATAAACTATTCTGATGAAGAAAAAGCATTTTATTTCTTGTTATTCTACCAATACAAAAAGCAAAATTCTGTAATAAGTAGTTAAACTTATGCATATTTCTAGTCTAAGAGAGAAGCAAAAGATTTTTAATTCAGGTCTCAAACCAGACTTAGGATTGTGATGCCCAGAGATACCTCACCAAAGCATTTTATCTGTAGCAGCAAATATGCAAATGTAATAACATATTTGAAGTTAGTAATCAGATGCAAACTTTAATAGTACAAGCTAAGAACTAAAGCCTTATCCTGATTGGTAGTTTTTATCTGTAAGATGGAGGAAGGGTTGATACAGTGTAACTCTAGGCTTTCAGTGGATGTAAATTACATGTCAAGTAACAGTGCCCCAATCCTCTGATAAGGAGAGTGAGACTCTTAGATAAGAAAGAGAGAAGGCAGATAAGAGGGAGCAAATAAGAGAAGAAAAGAGCACAGGAGACTTAAACCACCAGGCTGACGTTTCCTGTGTAAATACCATGCCATTTAATTTCTGAAAAAAGCAAGCCATTGGAAAAATGAATCCTGGCAAAAGACACAAGTGGGTAGCCAGAGATCTGGATTTTAATTCAAATCTTCTATTAACTATCAGTGTGTCCTTTTGTCAGCTTTCTATTTACCTCTGCTTCAGTTTCCTCTTATGTAAAGGGAGGGATTTAGAGTAGAATAATTTTCAAGACTTTGATAGTTCTAATTTTATGTATCTAGTTCTCATAAAAGTTAGATAATTTTGCACCAGAAGTCCCTGGCTTTTCTGAGCTCTTTCCCTGGCAAATCCATTGACATCTATTTTATCCAACATTCACCGATTGCCTGTTTGATCCAGATACTTAGTACTAAGTCCTAGAAATGCAGGGGCAATTAAATATAGGCCTTGTGGTACTATGTGTATGTAAGACTAGTGAAACATACTTCTCCAAAGAGAAGAGATTTAATTTTTTTCCACTTATCCACTGATACTCCTGACATAAAGATACTGATCATTGGTCTTATAACTACTTATAAGATACTTATATAAGGTATCTTGCCTATATGTTAAAAAAAAAAAAAAAAAGGATGTGGGGTTTCAGATTAAGATCTAGAATCTGGTCTTTGCTCCCTAAGGTCAAAGGATATATCCACATTCTTTCACATTTGAACTTGACTAAGTGAAAGCAGTATGCTATTCAAGAAATACCGATATGGACTTCCGAATGAAAGTGAAAAGTGTGATAAATTCAGAGGATAAAAGTGGATTCTATATAACCAGACAGTCAATTAAGCTGGCACAGTAGGTAACCTAAAAGGGTAAGAAGTTGAGTCCTTGAATTTCCAAGCCAGGAACCTCTTCAAGGTTAATTACTCTATTTTACTCTCTTCATTTTATGGATGAGAAAACTGATATATCCAGTTATGTGTCTTGGGCAAGGCCACTCAGCTGGTTAGTGTGAGTACCAGGATTTTGAGTGAGCTCCATCCCTTCCACCACACATGCCTTTTAAAGTAGCTAGCTCAATATTATAGTGAAATACATATTAATGTAAGCTTCACATATAATGTGCCAGGAAAAGACATCACAATGTGTGCGCAGGAAGGTAGATGGATAGAAAAGCGACCCCAATGGAAAATCTTGTCTAAAACATCTATGAGGAAGGAGCAGTTTCTCCTACTCATAATCAAGACTGGTTCCTAGGAAAGCACAGAGACCATGTATGAAGCTAGCGGGATAAGTCTTAGAGCTCTTGCCTTATTAACTAATGGGGCAGTGACACCTAGTTATGATTATTTGATTCCAAATGAGCTAATGTAAAAAATCAGAGGTTATATTTCTGTTCGCTTTCTTCATAGGGGACGAATTGTTTAGATATATGAGAGCAAATATATATTGCTTTGACACAGTAAATTGCCCCAGAAATTGCTTCCAAGCAGGAAGAGCCCTAATTGACAAGAAGAGTTTGCTCTAGAACCATGATTTTGGGTTTGGGAACATCTTCGACATCATATGCTTTTAGCCTCGTTGCTATACTTGTAATGCATAAAATGTGAGAGCTGAAATGTATTTAGACCATATTCTACAGTTGAAGAAATTGAGGACCAGGAATCTAGCGTGTTATGCTCTGGATCCCACAGCTTATTACTAGCTGTATCTAGATTAAAATTCAGTTAGGTGCTCTGGCAGGCTGAATGATAGTCCCCAAGAATATCCATCTCCCAGTCCTCAGATCATAAGAATATTTTCCCTTACCTGGTATAAGGGGGCTTGAAGAAGTGACTGTGTTAAAGATCTCAAGATGGAGAGATTATCTTGGATTATCCCTGTAAGACTAATGTGATCACAAGAGCCCTTATGAGAGGAAGGCAGGAGGATCAGAATTAGCAGCAAGAGACTTGACAATGGAAGCAAGATTAGAGTGGTGTAAGGAAGGGGCTGTGAGCCAAGGAGTCCCGAGGGGTTCTAGAAGCTAACAAAGGCAAGGAAATGGATTCTCCCCAAAAGCCTCCAGAAGGAATGCATTACTGACAACACCTTGATTTTAGATTTCCGAACTTCCAAATGTTAGGAAATAAATTCACCTTGTTTTAAACCACTAAATTTGTGGTAATAGGAAACGAATACAGGGCTCTTTCTAAAACATCATGCTATTATCACATTATATTCCATGGGGCCTATTGCAATATGTTTTTAAATGTCTTACTGTCTTATCTTCCCAGGTGTTCAGATATCCTTATTAATCTCTTTATATCCCACACCCTCAGAGCTGAATAAAATTCTATAGATGTTGAATAAATAAGCAAATAGCCATCATGCTGACACTTAAGAAAATACATGTAAACTTCACTCATTTGATGGATTTGCTACTCACTCAACAGATATCTTATTGAAAGCTTTTTGTGTGAAGCACTGTGACAAGGACACACAATATATTAAAATTAGGCAGCACATCCTTTTTGTGGAAATTTTAATTGCTGATACTTTGTTACAAGATGATAAGCTCCACTTCAGGTCAACCCAGAGTATATTGGTATTTACTAACTGTGCTTAGACCATGATTTAAGTTGTAGAAGGACGAAATGCAACATGAGTGGGACAATTCCTCAAAGGAAGTCCATTTCATGGCTTGGCTGCCCAAATCATATATATTTTGTTTCCTCTATATACACTTTTAAGAATGTTCCTGCCAAACTTAACACAACAATTCCAAATAAAATTGAAATGTTCTTCCTTCTCAGAAGGCTATAACCTAACTCATGATAATTTTTCCATTCAGACCTAAATCCATCTCTGGGAAATATGCTTAGGTTCATGACCTTGAACCTGGACATGACAATGAAAAATTTAACCATCCCTCCATGTATAAAATACAGTGTTAAAGTGAAAAGCAGAAAATTTGCAGTTAAATTTCTACCACTGGGTAAAGAGAAGAAGGTAAAAAGAAACAAAACAACAACAACAACAACAACAAAACCACACACACACACACTCCTGGGCAGGAATGAAAAGGACTTCTTGCTCTTGGGTTGGCAAAGACTACCTAACTAGCACCTGGGTCCTCCAGTTGAGAAAAGATTGTCATCCTTGAAAGAAGTACAGGGGAGAATTTCTTTCTGGGGTCTGCACTGCTTTGCTAAACCATACTTTTTGGCAACTGGTGGCCTGGGGTTGTTGTCCAGTTTTCAAAGCACACGTCCCTGCTTGTTACTCACTTAAAAATTAAATGACTTTGTTTGATTTCAGGGAATTACATGCTAGAAATTTTGTTGACTCATGGTCTATGAATCTGACTCAGACCTTATGTTGAGCTTAATGTCCTAGCATCCTAAAAGACGTGCATGACTGGAACCCAATCAAACTTGTTTAACTATAAACTGGCTCAAACAATTGGAAAGTCCAGGGCAAAACTGGTTCCCTGTAGCTCTAAGAACTCAAAAGATGTAATTATGTTACAAACTCTCAAACTTCTGTTTTTCTGTCAAAGTGTTTTCTCCATACGACAAGAACATTGGCTGCTAATAGGTCCTAATGTTGCCTGGATTTCTTCAAAAGTAACTGGCATACTGACAGACAGACAGAGACAGAGAAAGACCATGACAGAGATACAGAAACAGAGACAGAGAGAGATAAGAGAAAGCAGACAATAATCTTTTTTGACTATTGCCTCTCGTGTAATTATTAAAATATGCAGATACAAAAATGTTATGAATTCAGGACTGTATATGCTAAGGATGCATATTGACAGACTGAGGATTATCTTGGATAATCCTCTCAAAGGAATTTCATTTGAGGTGGCCCATAAAGATGTTCTATGGTAGGCTGTTTGCCATTTCAGTCCCATCAGTTGATTATAGTCTTAGCATGTGAAAGTTAGAGTCTTAGTCCCTGTATTTTGATCCCATCATGCCCTACTACTGTCCTACATGTCTCCTCCAACCACCCTGGGAAGTAGTACTGCAAAGTGGTTAGAGCATGGACTCTGGAACTGAACTAGCTAGGTTCAAGTCCCAGCTTCACCATTAACCAGTTTTATAACCTTGAACAAGTTACTCAGCCATCCTTGTGACTCTATAGAATAGGCATAATACTAGCATCTATGTCTTAGGTTTGCTGTGGGAACTGTCCACAATAATATATGTAATGGGGCACTTGGGTGGCCCCCCTGGATGAACATCTGACTCTTGGTTTTGGCTCAGGTCATTATCTAGGGGGTAGTGAGATCAAGCGCCATATCATGCTATGCGCTCAGTGTGCAGTCTGCTTAGGATTTTCTCCCTCTCCCTCTGCCCCTCCCCCTGCTTGTGCTCTCTCTTTCTCTAAAATAAATAATAATAATTAATAATAAGAATAACAAGAAGAAAGCCCTTAGAAGTTCCTAGCCCATGTATGTAAGAGTCATATATATGATGTAAATGATATTCTACTTTAGATATTTTTTTGCTGTCATTTGTATTCAAAAAGAGTATTTCAAAACATACCTAAACTCTAGGCAAAACCATCACTATGTATTGTACATAAAAATAAATTAGTAAATGGATATAAAAAGCATGTTTGAAGATAGGCCCTTATACACTGAAGGTTGTCTAGAACAACCTTTGTTCAAGTAGTAAATAGTAATGCTTCTGAAATCTAACAAGGTGATATAAATGAAAGTTCCTAGGACAGCACTTTGTATTATTGAATACTTGAGGAATAAAAGATAAACTTGAATATGTTCCTAAAGCAATCATACCCAGAGTAACTCACAAAAGTAGCCTGGGGGGGCACTTAAAAGATGCTTTAAGGCTTATAGCTAGACAACTACACTGTACAACTATACTAGCTGTTGCCCAACTAGACAATAATGACAGAATTTGCTTAATGGATTATGTAATTAGATCTTTTTATATTCTTTTTAACTCTACCAAGTACACACAAAATTAGCCATATGTTGCAATGATGACTTTTAAAAACTGCATTCATAAATGATGAATGGATGGATTAAACATCAATTTTTAATAAACATGATGGATGTTTATTAAAAATTTTGTCTGATTCCCACACGATGAAGTTTTGTAACCTATTCATAATGTTCTTAGACAACTGAATTAGATAATTTTAATAAAATGTTATATTATGTATCATTAATAGTCAACTAGTAAGCTATTTTATTAATAATTTTTATTAGGAGTAATAAAAACATGATATATTATTACCTAGTCACAATGGCGCTTCTTACTGCAGCCTTTTAGAAAACGTATATGTGTGGATGTCTAGTTGACTTTAGTTTTCAAAAATGAAAATGAACGTTAACAAAACAAACATAGCAGATAACAATGCAATAACCAGACTATCCTGTCAAATGAGCTAATTTTCTTTAATTTGGTTGGAACTCTCTTACCTAGAACCCAAAGAATTTTAATACACTGTTTGACAGAAAGCTAAAAATTAACTAGTCGCGTCTCTTTTCCACAGACTGAAGGTATGACGTTCAATTTCTCAATTACATTAGATGCTACACCAAAACTATCTCCATAACTATTCATATAGCTCTAATAGTCTTCAGCTCCTGAGATATAAACAAAGTGCTTCTCATTCTAATTCTACTCACACATAATCAGTCACTGGGTTAGTGAGAAAGTGGGTCAGGAGCATCCCGCATTTCTTCATACTAGATTTTATTGTTCCATTTATCCTTACAAAATAATCTGATTTGATTTGCTGCAGTAACCACAGATCTTGCTTCAGCTCAAGTAGTGTGATTTATCTGTATACATATATTTGTACAGATGTGCTTGGAGGGAAGGTTTAGGGAATTGATTACTTTCCCATTCCAAATGCAACCAGAGACTGTCAGGTAACAACTTTGTCAAAGGCAATACCTCTCAAACTTCAATGTGGGCACAAATCACCTTTCAATTATTATGCAGTAAATTCTGGTTTACTCAGACTGGAGTAGGGCCTAACAATTTACATTTCTAACAAGCTCTCCAAAGATGGCAAGGCTGCTGCCATTTTGGATAGCAGGGTTCAAGGAAACGCCATCCAACCAAGGTGTGTGTACCAGAGATACAGTGTCTAGTTCAGGCTCTATAAGCAGGAGATCCAAGAGTAATGGGTCTGATAGCATCAGTACGTTGAAATATTCGCAAATCTTTATTAGTACTAAATATCAGCAATAGCAATATAATTAAGTTATTGGTAGATCCTGAACCTGACAGAAGAGGAAAAACAAATCATCATAAAGAGTAAATTTTGTGTTGCTTCTCTGACAGAAACCATAAAACCAATCAATGATTTTGGTGAGAAAGTAAGTTGGACAATTAAAAATTATACCCACTGATACCAGGAGAATATGGGGATGTCAGGCTGAGTAACTTTTGGATGTTGTCATTAGGACTTCAGGACAAATTATTTGAAGGAAGGAACTCATAGCAACTGTCCAAATTTCCATACTGTAATGGACACCTGGAAATGCTGAGCAGCTTCTATATCTAAATGGTGAGGATGCCTGCACTGATGGAAAGTAACACAGCCATTACTAATCTGGATAGTTTAATATTAAGATGTATACTTTCAATATTTTTTGATATTGAAAATCTTTGAGAAGGCCAACTCTTGAAGTTCCAAGAAAATGAGAAAAAGTTCTCATCCTTTGTTGTCTCATCAATTTACATTCAGCTATTTCCCCCCCCAAAGATCTTTTGTGTGATTTTTTTTTTTTTAAGATTTTATTTATTGGGGCACCTGGGTGGCTCAGTGGGTTAAAGCCTCTGCCTTCGGCTCAGGTCACGATCTCGGGGTCCTGGGATCGAGCCCTGCATCGGGCTCTCTGCTCCGCAGGAGCTCTGCATGCTTGTGATTTTGTTCCCATTTTGTTCTTTCTTATATGTTCTATTTCCTTGTTGATACTTTGTCTGCTTGTGATTTCTGTCTGTCAAATCAATAAAATATTTAAAAAAAAAAAAAAGATTTTATTTATTTATTAGCCAGAGAGAGAGAGAGAGCACAGGCAGACAGAGTGGCAGGCAGAGGCAGAGGGCAAAGCAGGCTCCCTGCCGAGCAAGGAGCCCGATGTGGGACTGGATCCCAGGATGCTGGGATCATGACCTGAGCCGAAGGCAGCCACTTAACCAACTGAGCCACCCAGGCGTCCCTTTTTGTGTAATTTTTTTGGGCAGAAATGTATTCCATTGTTATTTGCAGAGAATATAATTTTTTTCACATTTGTATCAAAATTATATAAAGCAAATTCAATAAATGTTTGTTGAACTGAATGAGAACACACATACATAGTCTACTGTATATGCTTACATATTGGAACCAAATGTTCCATTTGGTTATTAACATTTATCTTGGTCAAATTTCTATGATGTCTACATTAATTACTAAATGCAAAACACTGTTTCTTTTGCAAATAAAGGCTTAATAATATTTTAATAGTATAATTAAATTCATATGTTCCTGATAAAAATATTAAAACCAAGGTGTGTGTTCCATTTCTGGCATAAGAAGTAACAAGTATATATATAAATAATTGTCTTAGAACTCCCCAGCCTTTATCTGACTTGAAAGATCACTTGTTTCCTATTTTTAAATATGTATTTATTTTTAATATTTCTTTTTCTCAAGTATATTATGTTATTGAGTCATATTAAAGGTCAAAATGAATCAAAAATATATAGAATATATAGAAAGAATTCTCCATATTCTAAAATTTTGGTGGTAGACATTTGTTAACAATTTGGTGAAGTACTTCATCAATGCATTATTTTTGTAATTATTAAAGAGTAATTTTAAGAAGTATTTTAATTTATCTTAAGAATATTGATAGTTCCTGGGGTAAGATAAAAAGATGGGGGGTGGGTAGACAAAAGAAACCTACATAGGTAGAGATTGTAGGGCTTCAGGATTAACCCATCAGTGAGTTCTCTGAGTTGCCTATTTTTTTTTTAAACTTTATATATGCCAGCCTGTCTGCTTACAGGGCTTGCAATCAGGAAATATCAAGAAGCACAAAAGAAAGTCCCAGGAAAACCCTATCTGCACTAGCCAAAAAAAAGGGGGGGGGCTGGGAAAGAGCAGACCAAGAAGACTAAAATATTTTGATCATTCTTGCCCCATTCCAGGTGAACAGTATGAAAAATGCCATGCCTTTTCCCCTCCCTTCATACATTAAGCCACTGGAGACTACAGGCAGAGCTCTGCCCACCATCCCATCTCTGCAAGAGCAAAGTGGCACCACTCCCCTTCTCCATGGGACACTGCAACTTTGGAGACTGTGGGCAGAGTCTGGCTTACCATCCCTGCCCTGAATAATGAGGCAGAGGTGCCCCTTCACCTCTAAACTAAAAAGTAGAAAGAAAAGAATTTTAAAAATGGATTTTCTGAATGTTTGTATGGAATTTTGGGCAGAACTCTGAGCAACCCTATGTGTGTATGCAACCAGAAATAGCATAGCAAAGGTTTAATAACTGAATTCTAGTATGGATTGCTTTCTAGGTTTCAGCGTGGGTATCATATGAGCAGGACAAACTAAATAGCTCTGCAAAAGTTTAGGAAACTAAATTGACATTTGAACTACAACCCACAAAAGTGACCGCCACGTGTGTTCCAGATTTAAGTAAGCTGACTGCCTGATAAAATATAATGGGAAAGAGATTCTTATAACATACTTAAAATCTCCAGTATACAATTCAAAATTACTCTTCATATCAACAACCAGGAACATATCAATTCAAACGAGAAAGGAAAAATAACAGACTCCAACACCAAATAAATGCAAATGGTATAATAATCAAATCAGGATTTAAAGCAGCTACAATAAAATTGCTCTAACAAATGATCACAAACACAAAGCAACAAAGAAGACAAAGTATCAACAAGGAAATAGAACATATAAGAAAGAACAAAATGGGAATGTCAAAACTGAAAAATACAATAACCAAAAAAGAAAAAAGAAACCTCACTGGATGAATTTAATAACAGAATCAAGATGACAGAGGAAAGAATCAATAAACTTGAACACAGATCAATCAAAAGTACTCCACCCGAATAACAGAAAAAATAGATTTAAAAAGTTGAACAGAATGTTAGAGACCTCAGGGACAATAACAAAAGATCTAACATCATGTTACCTGAAGTCTAGAAGAAGAGGAAAGTGGAGTTCTGAGGGGGAAAAAAAAGCAACACTTGAAGAAGCAGTGGCTGAAAGCTTTCCATATTTGGTAGAAGATGTAAAGCTACAGGTTCCAGAAGTGAGTGAATTCTAAACAGAAGAAATCCATATCCAGACACATCATAATCGCATTTATGAGAATTTGTGAAATTTATAAAAATTGAAGACAAAAAAAATTTTTTGGAAGCATTCAAGAGATTTTTAGCTAGAAACCGTGGAGACCAGGGAAAAGTGGCATAGTATTTTCAAGGGCTAAGAAAACTAGTGCTCAACCCAGAATTCAACTTTTGGCAAAAATACTCTTCACGAGTGATCATGAAATAAAGACATTCTCAAATGAGTTGAAACTAAGAAAATTTATCAACTCTTCTAAAATAATAGCTGAAGGAAATTATTCAAAAAGAAAGTAAATAATCATAGAAGCTAATTTAGAACACCAGAACAAAGAAAGAACAATGGAAAGGAGAGATAGATGGGTAAATGGACTAGTCTTAAATATTTTAAGTCACTTTTATAGATGAAAGCAAAAATTGGAAATTGTCTACAGTGGCTCTCAATAATATGCAGAAGTAGTATTTACTACAACTATATCATAAAAGGGAGGGTAAAGGAAACTAAAAGGTGTTAAGTACTCTACATTCTACTTGAAGTGGTAAAATATTACACTCAATACAAACCCTATTAGAATCCTAGCTGGCTTCTTTACAGAAATTGACAAGCTGATCCTAAAATCCATATGCAATTAGAATGTAACCAGAATAGCAAAAGCAATCTTGAAAAAGAACAATGTTAGAATGTTAGAAGACTCATACTTTTTGGCTTCAATATTTACTGCAAAGCTATACTAATCAAGACAGTGTGGTACTGGCATTGTAATAAACATATAGATCAATGGAACAGAACTGAGATTCCAGAAAAATTCCATTTGTCCATGGTCAACTGATGTTCAAGAAGGAAGCCACAATAATTTAAAAGGGATAAAATCTTTTCAACAAATGGTGTTGGGACAATTAGGTAGCCCCACGCAAAAGAGTTAAACTGGATCTTGGACTTTTATCTCACACCATATATAAAAATTACTTCAAAATGGATCAAAAACCTAAACAAAAAACCCTAAAAGTATAAAACTCTTGAAAGAAAAATTGGGCTAATTATGCATTACCTCAAAGAGTTAGATAGGACACCAAAAGCATGGATAAAAAAATAAAAAGTAGAAAATTTGCACTTTATCAAAATTAAAAATTTCTTTGCTTCAAAGCACACTACTGAGAAAGTGAAAGGCAGCTTTACAAAATGGGAGAATATATTTGCAAATCATATATCTGGTAAGTAACTTGTATCTGTAATATATAAAGAAATCTTACAACTCAATAATTAAAAGACAAATATTACAACTAAACACAGGCAAAGAATCTAAATAAACATTTCTCCAAAGAGCAAATACAAATGGTTAACAAGTTACTACTTCACACCCAGTAGGATGGCTATAAATAATAATGATAATGATGATGATCATCATCATCATAATAATAATAATTAATAATGAGGAAGACGAGAAGGAGGAGGAGAAGGAGGAAGGACAAAGGTCAAAGAGAGAGTGAATGAGAAGTAGTGTTGGTAAGATGTAGAGTGATAAGAACCCTCCTGCATTACTGGTGGAAAAGTAAAATGGTTTAGCCACTGTGGCAGTTAGGCAGATCCTCAAAAAATTAAATGTAGAATTACCATATGACTCCACAATTCCAGCTACTAGGTATATATACCCAACACAATTCAGAACAGGGTCTCAAACAAGTGAATGTATATACCACAAATTGTTTATTCATTCACTTCATAGTGAAGTCCCTACCTCCACATGTAATCGCATTGGGGATTAGAGCTTCAACATGTAAATTTGGTGCAGACACAGTTCAGTCCATAACAATTATTATCATCTCTGTTAAATGGCCATGTCTGGAAGGCCCATTCCCAGGTCCAACCCCTTGAGTATTTTCTGAAAGCATGGCCTAGCATAGGGCTATAGACATGAGAGGCCATGAGTCTCTGCCTGCAAAGGTGGAAACGGTGGGGGGAGAGAAGGATCCTTCAGTGAGACCTGGGGGACCATCAGTCACACATCTAGAAACCATCACGAGAAACTTGCCTTTCAGGAAAATCTCAATATGGATCCCTTGAAATGATGAAGAAAGATCTGGGGTCCTGAAGTAAAATCCGTGGCCACAGCACTGCCTTTCAGAATTAAAACAGTGGTGCCCTCAAGCTCGGCCCCAAGAACACACTAACTGCTAATTATCAGATGCTGAGTATGGAGCAATGAAAAAATAGACACGTTCTTTGTCCTCAAGGAAGAGATGATTGAGCCAAATGTCCCAACATAGGACAAAAAGTGCTCTGAATGATATAGTATATGTCCATCTACATCTGGCTTATTTCATTTACAAAATGTTTACAGTGTTCATACATGTGTTGCATATTGCTGGACTTCATTCCTTTTTAGAGCAAATATTGCATTGTATGTACAGGCCACATTTGTTGATCCATTTATCCATCATTGGGTGGTTTCCAGGTTTTGGCTCTTGTAAATAATGCTACAGTGGACACTGGTGCTCAGTAATTGTTTGAGCCCTAGCTTTAATTTATTCTGGGCACGTATGGGTCACACAGTAGTTCCCTGTTTCACTTTGTGAGGAACCAGCAAATTGGTTTCCACAATGGCTGCACCATTTTGCCCAATATTCATGGGTTCCAATTTCTCTACTTCTATGCCAGCACTTGTTATGTCCTGTTGTTGTTGTTGCTATTGTTGTTACCATCCTAATGGGTAAGAAGCAGTATGTCATTGTGGGTTTGATTTGTATTCTCCTAATGGCTAATGAAGTTGAGCATCTTTTCATGTGATTGTGAGTCATTTCTGTATCTTCCTTGGAGAAATGTCTATTCAAGTCCCTTGCTGTTTTGAAATTGGGTTGTTTGGAGTTCTGCTGATGAGTTTTAGGAGCACTAAAAGAAATATATTCTGAACATGAAACCATTGTCAGATGTGTGATTTGCAGATATTTTTGCATTCTCTTGGATGCCTTTCCATTCTGTTGATAGTGTCCTTTAATGCACAAAAGTTTTAAAATGTTAAGAAGTTCAATTTATCTTTTTTCATTGCTGTTGCCTGTAGTTTTGGTGTCATATCTAAGCAAATATAGTCAAATCCAACATCACAGAACCTTTCTGCTATGCTTTCCTCTGAGTTTTACAAATTTAGCTCTAAAGTTTAGGTTTGTGACCATTTCAACTAATTTTTGTCTATGGCATGATGTAATCATCCAGCTTCACTTTTGCATGGGGATGTCCAGTTTTTCCAATATTATGTGATGAAAAGACTATCTTCCTCCCACTGGAGTTCGTACTTTGTAAAAAGTCAATGAGCCATATATGTATGGCTTTATTTCTGGACTCTGAATTCTATTCCATTCCATATGTTCATCTTTATGTCAGCACCACATTGTTTTGATGACTATAATTTGTGGTAAATTTTGAAATCAGAAAAGTGTGTGTACTCTGATTTTGTTCTTTTTTGAGATTGTTTTGTCTATTTGGGCCCCTTAGCATTGTATATAAGTTTGAGGACAGGATTTTCCTTTCTGGGGGAAAAAAAAAGCTATTGTAATTTTATAAGGGACTGCATTGAATATGTAGATTAATTTGGGTATTATTGACATTTCAACAATGTTAAATTTTCCTGTCCATGAAATGAGATGTTTTCCCATTTATTTAGGTTTCCTTAAGTTTCTAGATTATGTATTTTTATGTTCTTTAGTTTCCATAATATGTTTTTCATCAATTTGGTTAAATTTCTGTCTAGATATTTTATTCTTCTAGATACTATTATAAAGGGAACTACTTTTGTATTTCCTTTTTGGATTGTTCATTTTTATGTGTTCAGAAAAGCACTTATTTTTGCGTGTTGAATTTATACCCTGCTAATTTTTAAAATTTATTTATTAGTTCTAGGAGCTTTCTTGTGGATTCTTTGGAATATTTTATATCTAGGATCCTGCCATGGCAAACTGAGATAGTTTTACTACTTCCTTTCTAGTCTGAATGTTGTTTATTTATTATTTATTTATTTATGTCTAACTGATGTAGCTGTGACTTCCACTACAATGTCCAAGAGCAGTTATAAAAGCAGGCATCCTTGTTTTGCTTCAGGGATAAGCTTTCAGTCTTTCATTATTGAGTAGGATGTTAACTATAGGTTTTCAGTAAATGCCCTTTATCGTGCTGATAAAGTTTCCTTTTCTTTCTGGTATTTACATATAAATTTTAAAATCAGTTTGTCAGTATCTAAAAAAAAATTCCTGTTATCCAGGGCATGCTCTCTCCCATCCTTTCAGTGTCGGTCTTCCTCCCCCCATCCCCGCCCCCCCCACCCCCCCACCCCCTGGCCTTGGAGAGCTTCCTTATTTGCATGTGCTCAAATAAAGACTCTATTCTGTTTGGGTTATGGAGTAGAACATTTTACTCAATATTTCAGATTCCACAATTTTGACTGCAAAATTTAGAAGTACCTATTAAATGTTCTCAATAGAGTCTAAAATAGAGAGTATCTTATAACTAATGAGGTCTATAACCTTTCTCATAGTACCATACACTTAATCAAACTCTGTCCTACCCAGACTTGGACCTGCTGCCATGTGGCAGGCCAGACTTATCAACTTTCACTATAAAGAATGCTAGCATCAAAAATCAAGCTCGATTTATTCTGTAATTTTAAAATAAAAACAAAACTTCAACTAAGCCAAAAATTGAAGATTTTTTTTTCCTTTAACTTTTTGAAGTCATCATTTCTTGTCCCTGGATTAAACTCTCTCAATATGACTGACAGTGGGCTATCAACACTCTGTAAAACTATATCACAAATAAAACCACCACACAATAGGGCGCCTGGGTGGCTCAGTGGGTTAAGCCGCTGCCTTCAGCTCAGGTCATGATCTCAGTGTCCTGGGATGAGTCCCACATCGGGCTCTCTGCTCAGCAGGGAGCCTGCTTCTCCCTCCCTCTCTGCCTGCCTCTCTTGTGATTTCTCTCTGTCAAATAAATAAATAAAATCTTAAAAAAAAAAAAACCACCACACAATATCTGACATTGTCAGAACTTTTTCCAAAATTCTGTTAGAGCTGTGTGATCAGAAATCGAAATCTTTCTCAAAATTTCTCCTCCATCATTAGGTCAGTATCAGCTTTCTAAAGTCTATAAATTCTCAGATCCCATCTGATAATCTGTAAAACACCCATTCAAGTAAGAATTTGCATAATTCCTTAAGTTTAAGCATGAATTTATAGGCAAAAGATAGTATAAATCCGAATTCAAGAAAGCAATGTATCCTAAAAAAAAAAATCTGTTTAGGTATAAACTTTTTAAATAATATTAATTTTCATTAATGAACAAACGACCATAGATTTCTTTTCTTTCATGGCACCTTAATAAACATAAATATTTTGCATCATTTTATCTTACTTGACTATTATAATCAAGATTTTGTTTCTCAAAAGTGTCAAATTTAAATAAAATTCTTATAGAAATTTGTCTTAATGAGCTTTATTTCTACTTGACTGAGTAGTACAAAAACTGAACATCTTTATAGTTCACCCCAATATTTGCTGTATTATTTATTTCTCTGATTAAATTTATTTATAAAATAAATATATAAATATTTATTTAAGAAATACATTTTTTTAAATTTTCTTCATGGAAATATTACTGTAGAACAACTCATGTTAAGTGTCCATTCTTTATTATGAATATGATGACCTTTATAATATATTCCCCAAACAGCAAAATTTCTCTAAAAATGAAAAAGAGTGCTAAGAATCTTAACAAATGATAAACTAAGACTATCCTTAGAACTGAGATATATAGTCATCCTTAGTAATTTGGTATGAGGGACTATCATAAGTGGTAGAATCAATATTTGGTTTTTGTTTCCCTCTTTATCTTACTTCTCAAACAAAAACATCAGAGTAGGAACCAACTGATAATGATCTCCATGGATTTACTCATTCTACTCTTTGTAGCAACTAGTAGTGTCTAGATATATTTCCCCAGCTTCTCTTTGCCAGAAAAAAAATTAATATAAATGAATTATTTTCATATGGAATTGTGATTTTTATTATACCCATTTCAACTTTTAGAAAATTAGGAAACTTGCAGAATTTTAAAGAAAATTCTATCATCTCCAGGATTTTATTAACCAGGCACTCAAATGATAAAACATATAATTCATATTTACTATTTAATTGCCAAAAAGAATTATTTATTAATCAGTGTGGGTGACAACAATTGAGTTCTCAAAATAGCCCTGCCTAAAAAGCCAGAGAAAATAATTTGTTGAAAATAGTGGAAAATGACTGAACATTGCCATCCTAGTGTATTTTTCCAATTCCCATGCTTAAGTACTTTAAACATGAAAGGGACCTGAAAAGTAACAGTGGTTAACACTATTATTTTCTCTCCAGAGTATGCACTAGATTTGAGATTGTAAATAAACTTGGGAATGTTGTACTGGGTTTCTTTAATACCAGTATGGCACATTAAAAGTCTTATCCATGGAATGTTGAATAAGATACTCCCTCATAATAGTGTTTCTTTAGATCCCTCATAAATTTCTATTTCCAAGAGATCTAGAAACAAAACAAGTGTGTTAGCAATTCAACTTCTATTTATGTATTTCTTAGATTTTCAAAATGGCATCCTTCACTAGCTAGCCTCAGGATACAATTGTAATAAGTAAAGAATACAATAAATTAAAACGCTCAAAAAACAGCTTAAAGCAACATTAAAACAGCATGACAAGAATCGTTAAAAAAGTGAATATCCATTACTTCTTGCTGCATCACTGCATATGACAATCTGGGAACATTCTCTTGCATTGTTTTGTATAAGGTCAACATATAGAGAATTTATCAAACAATTTCTAGCTGGCATTCAATAAGTGCATGTTGAATTAATGAATAAATACATAAATAAATAATGCTTAAACCTTAAGGACAAGAATGGGAGGGGAAATGTTTTATATTGTGCATTACATGCCCCAAGGAAATTGAAAACCCTAGTTTTCAAAGGGTTGGAAATAGCGATTTGTGTCAGTGCATATTTTATTTCTGTTAGTTTTCAATAAATTAGGAACACACACTAATTCTGTTACTGATTAGAGTATTAAGTGATATATTTTATTAAAGGGAAAAATAACAGCAGGAAAAATGATCAATTTATAGCATATTATAGTCTTAATCACAATTTTCGTAGGTATAAGTAAGAAACAATATTATGAAACAAGATGAGATTTTTTTTTTAAGATTTTACTTATTTATTTGAGAGAGAGAAAGGGATGGAGCACAAACGGGGTGAGGGGACAGAGGGAGAAGGAGACTCCTTGCACAGCCCCAACACGGGGCTCAATCCCAGCACTCTGGGATCATGACCCAAGCTGAAGGCAGATGCTTAACTGACTGAGCCACCCAGGTGCCCTGACAAGATTTTTTTTTATTAAATGAAAGAAGAATAAAATATATCACAAAAGAGAAAGAATGAAAAGCAAAGAGATTAATTTTGTATAGGTCAATTTTAATTGAACAACCCATTTAAGCTGTCTATATTTTAGACAGTAAATATAATACATTTTTTGAAAGATTTTATTTATTTATTTCTCAGAGAGACAAAGAGAGAGAACACAAGCAGGAGGAGCAGTGGGCAGAGGGAGAAGTAGGCCCCCCACTGAGCAAGAAGTCTGATGCAGGACTCGATCCTAGGACTCTGGAATCATGACCTGAACCAAAGGCAGACACTTAACCAACTGAGCCACTCAGGTATTCCCATAATATATTTTTGAATTAATGTATACATAATAGATTATTTTGAGTCTAGATAATGGCCCAGCTCTCCTTTCACATAATTGATATGCTATCTCCAGGTCTATGCTCAAACTCTTACGTAGTTTATATGCACTAGAATACTTACACTGCCCCTCTGAACCATTCATCTATCGATCACCCTAAAAATTATTTTACCATTGTCTCATCCACTAGACTACAAGCTTAATGAGCTCAGGTTTACCACTATATCATACTGACTAGAAAAGTCGTCAGCCTCTTTGGTTCAATAGAGATTGATTGCATAAGTATTTAGCTTGCTATGGGGTTTGGAGCTCCTGGAGCTCCTGCTTCTTACAGTGTAATAATCTTGAACACTCTTTTCTTAGCACAAAATGTCAGAATACCCGAAGAGGAGGTCACCACCAAGGTGGGAGAAGAGAAAAAAGCCCTTGGAAGAAGCTACGGAGCAAGATGGTCGATGCAAAGTTTAGGAAACTTCAAATTTAAGACTAGTTGAAAGGGAAGATACAATTTCTTCTTCCTGCAGCCAATAAAAAATAGATAACTGAAGGAGGGAAGAAGCAGAACATCCAAGGTGAGCTTCAGAAAAATGAAGTTTATTCAAGAAAACTGTCTGGATTGGATTATTGTGAAATGCATTACTGACCTACTTTCTCTAACCCAGATATTACAAAGCTTGTGTAAGTCTGTTCTTGGCACCCCTACATTTCCAAATGTTGTCATGGTTGTCCCTTGATGTCTCCAAGGTCTTCACTGGCACAGTGGTAGAATCAGCACTGAATATGTCTGAAAAGTGGGAAGGTCTCCCAGAACTACAGAACTAAAGCGTAAGGGGGTATGTCCTTAGTTTACAGCACCAAAGTATCATAATCCACTATGCCAAATTCGAAGAAAGCGTATGACTAACAAAGGGATTAAAATATTGACTATAAATGTTCTACGAACTGAGCTATCTTCACTTGCATTTTTCAGTCCTCTAAGTATAAAATTATCTGTTTTTTTTTTCTCCAAAACTTTGATAAATATCAGACCTAGCATGAAGTTTAAGTCATATTTTATTTGGTGAAACTTAAGGCCTTTTAATTCAATGTGGGTCTTTGAATTCAATTTAGGGTTTTGGACTCCTGAAAGAGGAAAGATTTGTGAGCTTTGAACAGCCTTTGTTAAGAAGAGCTGCTTTCTGACAGAACTCTTCAAGGGAACTTTTACAGGTTTCTCATTAAAGCTTCAATTTTATATGACTTAATTAGGTTGTATTTTATATTTGATTTTAGTAAGAAAAAAACACAAGATTTTGGCTTACAATATTTTATCATGATTAATCCTGTGTAGCACAAGGACTTTTGGAACAGTTTGTACTTTTAAACATTTAACATTATCATTAGGTTTTGAAGTGTGACCATGCCCCCGCCAACAACTGAATACAGTAAACTGAATAATTTGGAAAGCAACTGGAATAGGTTATATGCTCAAAAATGTATTGTAAAATGTTCAGAATGGTTATCTGCAATTTCTATTCACCTGTATAAAGAATACATCCATTTTCATGTATTCACAAGTAGAAGCACATATTCTGACATATCTTGGTGTTCATATTTCAGGAAAACACAAAGAAACACACTCGAGCTCTTTTTATTCTCCCATTGGTCTTATTTCCACATCTCTACAGTACCTTTCAAACTGTTACCTGTGGATTTATAAAGTGGTAAACATTCAACCATAAAAGGTTGAATTGAAAAATCTGTTTGAGCAGATGCCAGCAGTGCCCTGTCATAACCGTCGGCCCTCCCCCACTAGGATATGTCAAATGCTTCCTTCTGTCATCTGTGACTTTCTACCAGAGTGATTTCCCTGCATAGAGGAGCAAGCTCCACTCACTCGTGGGTCATACTGAGAGTGCTGGGAGGCAGGATAGATGCTTGACACTCATGGGAGCATTCCACAGACAAGGACGAGTAGGAATCTGTCAAATAAATACACCATCTTCCTTACTCTTTAGTTGAGATTTCTCTGAGAAATGTTCTATGCTGTCTCCCAGAAGGACCCCCTCAGGATTGCACCTGTTGACCATCTGCTTATTAACTCCAAACAGCTTTCTTTCTCTGTCTTACTATCCCATCCCCCTACTGGTGCTTCCTGGAATAAATTCCTGAATAAACATTTTGTCCGGGGAAGAACCACAGCTCTTAAGAAAATGCAATCTCAAAAAGTAAAGAACCTGGTGAACACAGTTAAGACAAATGTAGAAAGGAATAACCAAATGGAAATGGTCAGATTGAAATATAGTACAAATGAAAGAGTAGGGAAAAAAGAAGAGAAAATAATAAACATAAGAAGAGAAAAAAGTACCATAAAGGCAAACAGAATGACAGATTTAAAAAAAAAAGCAAAAGAGAGAATAAAAGCTAGAAATTAAGAAAGAAAGAAAGAAAGAAAGAAAGGAAGAAAGAAAGCAAGCAAGCAGAAAAACAGGCTAGTCACTAATTCGTTCCACCTCTCCTTTTCTTAGCTTGTTATCCTGGCCTGGAAATCAGGTGATCCAGCTTCTACAGTTCCTAAGTGGCTGAGAGAGAAGGTAAGAATAGCTCATGTTCATGGTAGCCTTTGGGGAACCTAAAAACAAGCATCGGGTATGAAACGGAGCACAAGCATCAAACCAGAAATGTGTGTTTAGCATATAGGTCAAAGAAAGAAGTAATAATAAGGAGTCAATGCAGAAAGAGTCAAGGAAGACGAACATAAGGGACATTAACCAGCATAACTGCATGAACAGAATAGCCTAAATGAATCCCAGAATTGGTTAAAAGAGCCTCACTGGGCTTTAACTCCCTTGGGGAAGAACTATGTCCCTTGTTTCTTCAAGACACTGGACATTTATTTCCCTTACTCTTGGGTAAATAGTTAAGAGAAGAATTTCAGAGTCTTAGGGCAAGTAGATGCTTCCCTTTATAAGCAACTACCAATGAGTTTTCCAAATTGGTTATACTATTTTACACACCAACTAGCAATGTCTGAGAGTTCCAGTTGCTCCACATCTGTACCAACATTTGGTGTTGTCAGTCTTTTAATTTTAGTTATGGTAGTGGGTGTGAAGTGATATTTTGCAGTATAAATGTTAAAGATAACATTTGCATGTTAAGAACATTTTCATGTGTTTGTGAACTACTTACATATCTTCTTTTATGAAATGTTTATTTGAAATTTTGCTTCTTCTTCTTTACTGTTTTCCTCTTCCCTTCAGCAAGGAGAAATGAGTTCCGTGATAATGAAACAAATCTTTTTGAGTATATACCCCAAGAAATATTATTTTCAAAGGTAATCCCATTATGCAAAAAGTGAGTTTTTCATTTAAGTTGATGTGAAACAATTTTCAATGCAAAAAAGGTTTGTTGCAGGGGCGCCTGGGTGGCTCAGTGGATTAAGCCGCTGCCTTCGGCTCAGGTCATGATCTCAGGGTCCTGGGATCGAGCCCTGCATCGGGCTCTCTGCTCCGCGGGGAGCCTGCTTCCTCCTCTCTCTCTGCCTCTCTCTCTGCCTGAGTCTCTACCTACTTGTGATCTCTCTCTGTCAAATAAATAAATAAAATCTTAAAAAAAAAAAAAAGGTTTGTTGCAAATGCACAGTGTATTTAAAGTTTTTAAAGATGGTGTAATATATGTATGTTACTATCAGAGAAATAAGCTTTTGAGTAATTTTTAGATTCCCAGGGACCTAATCCAAATAGTAGCTTTCATTTCTCAAATCTGACAAGCTAAATAAAACTTAATTGTTATTAACTATTTCTCAAATTAAACAGATAGCTCCATTACCCATCCTCAAGTGCCAGAGGGTCTCTTAAAGATGTGTTATTTCTTTTTTTTTTAAGATTTTATTTATTTATTTGACAGAGAGAAAATGAGAGCACAAGTAGGGAGCGGTAGGCAGCGGGAGAGGGAGAAGCAGGCTCCCCGCTGATCAGGGAGCCCAATGTGGGACTCTATCCCAGGATCCTGGGATCATGACCTGAGCCGAAGGCAGTTGCTTAATTAACTGAGCCACCCAGGTGCCCACATGTGTTGTTTCTTATTTTATTTAATAAAGAACAAACAAGCAAGCTGCCTCTTTACCATACTAGCAGGATTAAAAAAGATACTTTAGCTATTTCATTTATATTGTATGATCCCTAAACATTAGATATTGTGGGAATACTAGGATAAGAACTGTTATATAAAGTATATTCCAGATAGAGTGGAATGTCAGCTTTACAAAAACTTCGTTTTTTAATAGCTTCCCCAAAATATACCATAATACAAAAATCTCATAAATCTCATCACATTCTAACAAACATTGAATTGATGAAAGATCAAATTTAAAACCATGGGATTTTAGAGATAATTGTACTCAAAGAATTCTTTAGCACAAGGGGCACCTGCATGACTCAGTTGGTTAAGCATCTGACTTCAGTTCAGGTCATAATCTCAGGGTCCTGGGATCAAGCCCTGTGTAGGGCTCCATGCTCAGGGGAAAGTCTGCTTCTTGCTCTCCCTCTCTGTCTGCCCCTCCCAACCCCACTCATGCTCATGCTCTCTCCCTCTCAAACAAATAAAATCTTTTAAAAAAAAAAGAACTCTTTAGCACCATGTTGCTCAAATACTTGACATTTGTATATCAAAAGATTTGGAAGAGACATGAACCAATACATTTAAGTAAACGTATTTTTATTTTTATTTTTTTATTATTTTTTAAAGATTTTTATTTATTTACTTGACAGACAGAGATCACAAGTAGGCAGAGAGGCAGGCAGAGAGAGAGGAGGAAACAGGCTCCCTGCTGAGCAGAGAGCCTTATGCGGGGCTCAATCCCAGGACCCTGGGAGCATGACCTGAGCTGAACTAAATGCATTTTTTAAAAGTAAATAACTGTAAAATTATCTTGAAACTTAAGAAACAATTTCACATCAGTGAAAAAGATTACATAACTGCAGTTTTGATTCCATGAGCCACTTTTGAGCCACAACCAATCTTTAGGTCTATAGAATATTACATAACATAATAATAATGATATAATGCATACTTTATAAACTTAAGCAACAAAATCTAAATGCTATCAAAATGTTTTGAATGCAAGTTGCAACTCAAATTTACATCAAAAAAAGTTAATCTCAAAGTTCTTAAAACATATGCCCAACTGTTAGGAAGTCTATGATTAAGATCATAATGGAATTTCTTTGTAAATCGTTATGAATTTTCTATTTCAAAAGTTTTGTAATGGCTGTGAATAAAACGTTGTTCTCTCTTCCTCTGGCTCTACCAAACTGCCTGCAGAGCACATACTCTATTATGTCACCATCTAATATATGATGGCTTCAAAATTACTCAAATAAGACACATCTCTTAAGAAGTAAAATACGATGAAAAGCCACTGTATTCAGCAAAGAATAATTGTTGAATTTTCTCTGACGGGTGTAAAGAAGATGAAGAAAAAATTGTAGCTACTGAACACAGATAGCAAAAGTGTTTCAGCTTGAATACCAACTCTTATTAGCTAATAGTAATTGACTGCAGCACCAGACTGAGACAGATTAAAAGTTTTGTCTAGGTTCACAAGCAAAGAAGGGTATGGTTTGTTACCAACAGCTGCTATGAGCATGGGAGGTAGGAATGCCACATGATGCTGGCCCTATTTTATAATCTCATTGAGATTCCTTCACTCATTGTTATTGTAATGTTGGAAAGTGTTGGAGCAAGATGGCAGAGGAGTAGGAGCCCGAGAGATATCATCAGGTGCCAGGAGTTTAGCTAGATAGTTATCAAACCATTCTGAACAGCTATAAACTCAACAGGAAAGAGAAGAGAAGAAGAGCAACAATTCTAGGAACAGAAAACCGACCACTTTCCAGAAGGTGGGATGTGTGGAGAAGTGAATCCGAGGCAACATTCGAGAAGATACACCACAGGGGAGGAGCCAGCTCCCAGCAAGTGAGAGAGCAGCGGAGCACAAAATTGGAACTTTTAGAAGTCTGCTCCACTGAGGGATGTCACTCCAGAGGCTAAGTAGTGGAGGGGTGGGGGGGAGGGAGGTTGGAGCCCTTGCAGGGACACTGTGGTCTCCAGACCCACGGGGCCACAAAAAGACCAGGGGTGCCTGAGTGCAGCAGAGCTCCCAGGTATCTGAGTGGGGAAGCCACTGCAGAGACAGAGCAGAGAAGTGTGCTCTCAGCTCAGGGTTACCTTAAACCATGATCAGAGGCATAGCCCCGCCACCTGTTCTTCAAACAGGGATACAACAAGCAGCAGATACAGGGAGACTCACCTTCCTCCTCTGGGAGGAGCAGGGCAGGACTCCTGATGCAGGAGTTTTGGAGACTCCTGCTGGGTTTGGAGACTACAAGCTGGGCCCTGTGCCAGAGATAGAAATGCTCCGTCACAGGCCGGGTGAGCTCAGAGGGCAGCCAGAGATCAGGGAGATGGGAGTGATTGACTGCTTTTCCCTGAAGGTGCACTGAGGAGTGGGGCCTCGAGCTTTTGGCTCCTCCGGGCCGGGCCTCATATTGGGAGGCCGCCATTTTCATTCTCCTCCTCCAAAGCTGTTCAGGGAACAAAAGCTCCCAAGAGCGAACCCGAGCAGATTACTTAGCCTGGCTCTTGGCAATTCCGCCTCAGGCAAAGACATTTGAGACTCACCGCAACAGTCCCGTCCCCTAGAAGATCAACAAGAACATCCAGCCAAGCCCCATTCACAAATCAATGAGAACTGCAGAATCCCAGAGTTAGGGGAAAGCAACACATAGAATTCATGCCTTTTTCCCCATGATCCTTTAGTCTTTCAAAGTTAAATTTAATTATTATTTTTTAAAATTTTTCCTCTTTCCTATTTTAACGTTTTTAAATTATTTTATCTTACCAATACCCTTTTTAAAAATCTTTTTAAACTTTCATTGTTATTTTCATATTTTATCCCTTCATTGTATTTAACCTTATTTTTTGTATATTATAGATTTTTTTCTCTTTAAAATTTTGGAATACAATTTCTTCTAGTAGATCAAAATATACCCTAAATATAGCACATAGCTTTGTTCTAGTCTCCAGCCTGATCACATTCTCTCCTCTTTTTCTTTCCTTTCTTTTTTCAACCAACTTATCAATTATTCTTTTATAATCTTTTTAAATTTTCATCTTTACAGTGCTATTCCATCCCTCCATTGTGTTTACCCTTATTTTTTATATATATGTAAGTTTACTTTCTTTAAAATTTTGGGAGGTAGTTCCAGCAAATGAAACAAAATACACCCAAAATCAAGTGTGTGGCTGTGTTCTATTTGCCAGTACTATATATATTTTTTTCTTTTCTTTTTTTCTTTTTCTTTTCACCTTTCTTCTGAATCCCCTCAGTTTCAGGTGCTCCACTTACATAAGAAACTCATCAAAGGGGTGCCTGGGTGGCTCAGTGGGATAAGCCTCAGCCTTTAGCTCAGGTCATGATCTCAGGATCCTGGGATCGAGCCCACATCGGGCTCTCCGCTCAGCACGGAGCCTGCTTCCCCCTCTCTCACTCTGCCTGCCTCTCTGCCTACTTGTGATCTCTCTCTCATTCTCTGTCAAATAAATAAATAAATAATCTTAAAAAAAAAGAAACTCATCAAAAACATGGTATACATAAATTTCTAATGAAAACACTATAATGAAAAGAAGTCAGCACTCCCATGTTCACTGCACCATTATTTAGAGCAGCTGAGATATACAAAAAATCCAAGTGTCCAGCAATGGATTAATGGATGAAGAAAATGTACACACACACATACAGTGAATATTATTCAGCCATTAAAAAAAAAAGGAAATCTTGCCATTTGCACCAACACAGATAGATCTTGAGGACATTGTGCTAAATGGAGTAAGTCAGACAGACATAAATAACAACCTCACCATCTGTCTATATGCGGACTCTGAAACAAACCAAACAAAAACAAAAGCCCTCAATTCTTCAAGTTCAGAGAACAGACTGACACTGGTGGTCGCCAGAGGGGAGGGGATGGGGTAGGCAAAATGAGCAAAGGGGGTCAAAAGGTACAAAATTCCCATTACAAAATAAATAAATCATTAGGATGTGTACATTTATGTGTTTATTTTCCTCATGCATTCGTGCATTGTTGGATACGGGATGTAATGTACAGCATTAATTATACGGTTAATAGTTCTATAGTTAATAATGTTGTTTCTAAAAAAATAATAAAGTTATATTGCATATTTGAAAGAGTAAATCTTTTTTTTAAAAAGATTTTATTTATTTATTTGAGACGGAGAGAGGGAGAAAGACTGTGAGCATGAGAGAGAGTACAAGCAAGGTGGAGGTGCATAGGGAGAGGGAGAAACCGGCTTCCTACTGAGCAGGGAGCCTGACACAGAGATGGATCCCAGGACCATGGGATTATGACCTGAGCCATAGGCAGACATTTAATTGACCGAGCCACCCAGGCACCGCACTAAGAGAATGTATCTTTTTTTTTTTTTAAAGATCTTATTTATTTATCTTATAGACAGAGATCACAAGTGGGCGGAGAGGCAGGGAGAGAGGGAGGGGGGAAGAAGGTTCTCTGCTCAGCAATGCGGGGCTCGATCCCAGGACCCTGGGATCATGATCTGAGCCAAAGGCAGAGGCTTTAACCCACTGAGCCACCCAGGTGCCCCTAAGAAAATGTATCTTAAAAATACTTATCACAAGAAAAATTTTTTTAACTATTCATACTTATGGATGTCAACTAGGCTTACTGTGGTGATTTCACAATATATACAAATATCAAACCATTATATTATGCATCTGAAACCAATAAAATGCTATATGTCAATTATACTCTTTTTTAAAAATTTCAAATAATAAACCAAGTGAGTAAAAAAATTCCAATATGATTATAAAACCACATTTTCTAAAAATACTAATTGGTTGGTAATAAACAGTAGTTTTCTCTGAAAATTAAGAGCAAAAGATTCTATTACTACTACCTTTTCCTGACTTCAGAACAAATAATTATCTTGTGACCTTAGCCCTATTTCATAGTCAAGACCTCATACTACATTAAGAAACAGCGGCTTCAGAATTAGAAAGGTAGGATTGATTTGTCAGTGGTAGTTAATGACATGTCTTCAAGCGTTTTTGCAAAGCACAATGCTGTTTTACTTCCTATGTGTTTCCGTGGGGTATTTGAGGAATGCTGATGAGGACAGTGGAGGTGACCAACACCTTCTCATGCCACTGCATTTGAGAAATATCAATGCATTCACACACCCCAATTTATCTTTGATGATCATATAGTGGTTAGGAAAGTAACTGGGTTGTGTGAAATGAACTGGTTGTCATGCACGGGGATCACACTGATGATTTAATTAGTGATAGTTGCCCTGAAGGAGTTTGTCATGCTTTCTTTTATGATATAAGAGGTTTGGGGCTGTTTGTTTGTATTTTGTTTGCATGTTGATACAATAGTATGTTCCCTAGAGCATAGGGAGCTTTTATTTGTTTGTAGAGCTTTTATTTGTTTGTAGTAGCAGAATGAAGGAGCTGCATTTGGTCTTACACATGACAAACTTACAGAACCAAGATTTCAATAGTACTAAGATCCAATCTACAGACTCTCATATGAATAATTAGAATTTCTTTCCACATGTCAAGCATCATCAACTTTCAAACAGAATTAAATATGAGTCTCTGAGGTCATTCCTCACTCTCCATCCAATGGCCATAACCACTACCTATAAGATTCTCATCTACAACAAATAATAAGAGAAAACACATCTAACAATGACTGGTGGGTCAATAGGGCTTCAACTCTTCATCGTTGGAGTTGGACAATAATTTTTTAAGGCTCTATCAAAGCTTAATACACACATAATTGAAACGGTAAAAGGAAAAAGAAAATTTAATTTTCCGATTCTGAACACGTTTTGTTGTAGAGTGGAGAAATTACAACTATTGTTCCGTTATTTAGTGTGTTATTACAACATTATATAACACAGAACATTTATTGTTATAGAAAGTGCTTTTCACTTTAAAGGCCCAAGTCATAAAAAGTTGTGCACTGGTTGTTATCATTTACCTTTTCCTTAGGTACATTACTTTTCATTCGCTTTCATTAGTGCTCTGCTCCCTAGCGTGCAATTAACTTATGTCTACTTGCCAAAACTCAGCTGGGGAGAAAAAAGGAGTTTATTCATGCTTCAGTTCTTTAGGATGGAACAAAGCATTTTGCAAGAGATGGTAGTTGTAAAAGAGTCAGACAGAGGAGTGTATAAAGTGCGGCTAGCGAGCACAGCATTGCTCTCCCTATCTGCAAGACTTAATAGGCTTCGAGCAATTAATAGATGCTATTAGAGTTTTATGTGATCTTAATTTTGCAGAGTGCCCTCACAATGCCGCCTCTAAAATGCTTGGTTAATCTTTTCTCACAAAGCTTGATGTTTGCTTTTAGTACAAGGTAGCTTTTTCGTTATTGTCGTTCCCGAGAAAGGGAAAAATTATTTGAGGTAGCTATCTGGAATTACTTGCCTAGAACTTGAAGACTGAATCAATCTACTTATCTTTCTGTTTGCTGAAGTGTCATTTTCAGATGATCTGATGTCTGCTCCCTGCTACGGTTTAGGGCAATGAGTTAATGTCAGGAATATGTAGAAACTATACACTTCCAAAATATTAGATCTGGGGAGGAGGCAATAAAGCTTGCACTTTACTATCTGAGTAATTCACTTGGAAAACTGTAGTATAAAAGGACAAAAATGGTAGAATACCTGGAGAATAACATCCAGTGGACCCAATGATTTTCTTGGGTTTTCCCTCAGAGTTTATGAAGAGAGCCAATGCAAAAGGTCACTCAAGTTGCAATTTTCCAAGTGGAGCCACTGGTTACTGAGTAACAGCAGAGTGTTAGAGAATACTTTTGCCAACCCTTTACATTTAGAAAGCTGAGATCATTTGGAAACAATCATTGGACAACTGGGGGAAAAAAAACAATGAAAAATACTGAAAATGATTTACCATCACACACACACACACACACACACACACACACACACACACACACACACTCATGAGGAAAAGGAGACACAGACTTCCCCTCAAGATGGAGGAAGAACTCAACTCTAGGCTCCCTGCTTGTGACCCACCCAGTAATGCCACAGGGGTGAGGGTGGTATTTTGCTGAATCTGGGAAATTAATACAAAATCTCTGAGAAGCCCCTGGAGGAGTAGAATGGATTAGGTCACACTGTTGAGGACTAACCAGGGGCCAAGGCTTGGGATATAAAAGATTTTATTTCTGTTCTTTTCAGACCCCTCATGGAGGGCCTACTTTCGGAATCAGCTCTGGGATATGCAAGCTGAGCTGAATGTCCTCACTTAGAAACCTTCACTCACTCTAACTTCCTCTTTGACTCTGATTCTGGAGACCAGGGGAATTTTTTCTGGATGGGAGGCAAGAAAATGCCTCTTTAAGATATGAAAATATTTCTACTATAAATATGACAATATGAATATATATATAATAGCATATAGGCACTGACAAGATAGGGAATGAAGTCTCCTGTATCCTTCCACCCTATAGTAGATACTCAATCAAACTTATTTTATGATCAAAATTCGGCTGAGTTCAGGAAAGTCTTCCCTGAGAAAATGACACTAGATACATGTGTTTTGAAAAAAAAAAAAAAAAAAAACAGGTGGAAATTAGTCTGATTAAATAAGTAGAAGTCATTCTAGGCACAGGAAACAAGGGCTATAAAGGCAAATGCATGGCACCGAATAAGTCTGAAAGTATGTCTGTCTGTGTGGCTGGAGAAAGCATGCTGAATTGTATATATTTGGAGTAGAATTGTGATCGAAGACTTTATGGAAAACATCGTGAAGCAAAGCTAAGGGATTTAGACATTTCCTGAGGACCATTAAAGTGCTACAAGCAGGAGAGTTTAGTGTCAGATATAATAATAGAAAGTTGGCTCAAGCTGGTGTGGGTCCTGATACAGCGAGGGAATGATGCTCAAACAAGGAGTAGGGGGTGTAAGAGGTAATTCAGATGAAAAGTGAGGAGAGCTGAGATGAGTTTCTAGAAAGAAAATGGATAGAGTTCATTTTATTAAGGTTATAGAATTTGCAGAATTTTGCAACTAATAGGATATGGTGCTGGTAAAAAAGAAAGAGTTGGCTACATTTTATTTGGTTATTTTCAGCATAAGCTCACTCATTATTCCACAGGATAGCCAATCTATTTCTGAAAATGTTTATAGGAAGGTGAAATCTGCCACTCTGCAACTCGATCTTCATTTTTCCTGCTGGAACTGTAAAAAAAAATAAATCGATCTCCCACATGCCAGTCTTTCTGATATTTAAATACAGCTATATTTTCATCCCTACATCTTCATTTTTTTCTAGAATTTTTTTCTAAAATGAACAGAGTTCTTTATTTCTTAAATGGTATGATTTCTAGACATCTCTCCATCTTAGCCTCTCATTTCTAAACATACTCATGTGTAAATACATTTATTTAAAAGAAAAGATTTACTTACTTAGAGAGTGCAAGCAAGGAGCAGGGGCAAGGGGAGAGGGGGAGATAGAATCTCAAGCAGACTCTCTGCTGAGCACGGAGCATGATGTGGGGCTCCATTCCAGGACCCTGAGATCATGACCTGAGCTGAAATCAAGAATGCATGCTGAACCAACTAAGCCTGCCCCACGTGCTCCTACTTGTGTGTAAATACTTTTAAAATGTAGGAGCCTACATCATTCCAGATGTGGGCTGGCCAGTGTAGAGCTGAGAAGCAGCAGCTTCTTTGTTCTGCATGCTATACCTCTACTAGCAGAGCCTGAGCTTCCATTATATTCTTTCATTCCTACCCAGTTCTTTGGTCCCTTTGATCATTCATTCCTTCTTCCCTTCTTTCCATTCTTTTTGTCAGTTATATCACACAAAGTTAGTGTTGAGTTTTCAGCAGTCTAAAATCCTGAAAGTACATTGCATTAAAGAGTTCTCTAATTTATATATAAGTAGCCATATTATTTTAACCTAATGCAGAAAATTTATGATAGTGCAATCTCAGCATATCGATGGAATTGAAAGTTACGATTTTGAGTTCTAATTCTTTCATTTACCATATCAGTTATTCTCCATGGTATCCACTCCATTTATAAAACATCTGCTTACTTCTAAATAGATAATAGTCTTCTAAATTGCCATGACCCTTAATTCCTCTCTTCTGTAACTAATCACTTGATGCCTTGTGTTACAGTTATTTAGTGATAGGACTTATCTTTTATAAATGATAAGTTCCTCATACCATGCTCTCTGCTGATTTACTTCTTTTTATTCTTTTTATGACCTAGAACAAAATAAATAAGTATTTTAGCAAACAAATGAGTGGATACATTTAAAGTAGCAAGAAAATTATCACCATTTTCTTCAAGTATACTTTGTTTCTGTTTTCACAATCAACTCTATTCCATCCATTGTAGATTGAAAATCTTCTTGTCTGAAAGAGCATTTCAAAAGGAAAATTCCAATTGAGTATCTGATTTCCAGCTCTCATTTAAAAACATTATCTCATCTGCCACAAGTGATAAAGCTGAACTTTCCCTTATTCTCTCTGAACATACATTTTTAAGTCTTGTGCCTATCCTTGATTATTCGGTTTCCTTTCTCTCTGATGCATTCCCTTTGCAAATGCAACTGGGTTTCTTCCTGTCTGGCCATATTGGTTTTTGGTGCTCCTTATTTCCTCAATGGAATAATATTTGACTATTTGTAGAAACTTAATTTTAAGCCTATCAGCCTTCTTCCCTTTGAATATATATACATTTTTCAATTCTTGATATGTGAAACTAGTCTTATCCCTTCCATGGCAATCAGACATTCTTTTATACTATTGCTATTACCTCTAAGATCTTCACATTTTGTCAACTAGAACTTCCTCATTGCTCAAAATTAAGAATAATAATTATTAGTTATTTTATCAATCATCTGAAAGATAAACTCTGTATCAAGAAAAGATGATAATCATGTATAGATACAGATATACCTATATTTATACCAAGAACTATAGTACATATTTTTTAATGTTAAAGTATCATACACAGTTGGTAAATACTAAAAATAATCTTCCGGAAGATAGAAATAAAATGAAGATATTCTTCATCACCAATACTATTTTTCATTTTTAAGCTTTTTGACAATGCTATGAAAAAATGGAAAAAGACAAAAATAGGGCTGGAGGATAAGCACAATCAATGATAGATGATTTGACTAATTTATCTGGCAAACCTGAGACAAGTAAGTGAAAAGTCATATAAATGCAGCTAGGAACGGATAATACACAGAGCTCAATCATTTTTATTTCTCCTTCACTTCTGAAGATTGATTTCACTAAATATTATTTTCACTAGATACAGAATTCTAGTTGGAAAGTCTTTTCCTTTCAACACTTTATCTATTCTTTTCTTGCTTGCTTGGTTTCTGAAGAAAATTCCCCTGAAATTCTTATCCTTGCTTCTTTGTAGATAAGGTGATATTCCTTCTCTAGCTTCTTTCAGGATTTTCTCTTTGTCTTTGGTTCTGCAATTTGAATATGCTACGCTTAGGTATAGATTTTGTTTTATACTTACCATGCTTAGGGCTTTCTGAATTTCATGGATCTCTGGTTTGGAGTCTGTCATTTACTTTTAGAATGTTCTCAGCCATTACTTCACATATTCTTCTGCTGCTTTCTGTCTTTTCTTCTCCTTCTGGTATTCCAATTACACTTTTTGCAAATTTTCTCATAGTTTTTGGATGTTCTGTTATGTGTAGGGGTTCCCCCCACTTTCTTCTTTTTTACTCCATTTTTTCTTCTTTTCTCCTGTGTATTTCAGTTTGGGGAATTTCTACTGACTTACCTTCAAGCTCACTGACTCTTCTTTGTCCACGTCCAATTTACTGATGAGTGCATAGAAGTCATTCTTCATTTCTCTTACAGTGTTTTTTATTTCTAGTATCATCTTTGGATTCCTTCTTAGGACTCCCATCTCCTTGTTTAATCACCCTTCTGTTCTTGCATGTAATCTACTTTTTTTTTTCATTAAAGCACTTAGCAAAGTAATTACTAATATTAATTAATAAATATCAGTTTTCTTAAATTCCATGTCTGATATTTGCAGCATTGGTCTTCTGAATCTTGTTCTGATGCTCACCTTGCCTCTTCAGGCTGTGGTATCTTTGGTATGCCTCATAATTTTTTGTTTAAAGTCAGATGTGTTGTATTGGGTGATAACTCTAATAATAGGCTTTTAGTGTGAGTATTTTGTTAATCTTGCTAGGAATTTGGCTATGTCTAATGTTTACCATGGCTGTAGGAGCTAGATACTTCAAATTCTAGCATCTTTGTTCTTGTCTTTCTTGTTAACTTTGGTCTTCACAAAGTGTTCTGTGAGAGTATACTCACTGCATATCTTCTAGCTGAAATCCACTGTTCTATGCTGGGGTCTTGTTTGTGTGGTGGTAAGAGGTATGTGGGAGGGGGAAGTGTTATAGTCTTATGATTAAATCTCAGTCTTTTACTGTGTCTGTGTCCCTGCACTGTGACCTTCACAAGTATTTCTTAGTCACCTCCTCCCCACTCCAGGCCCTCAGACAAGCCTGGAAGACTAGAAAGGACTAGAGTGGAAATGCAGCTTACAACAAATGAGATCAAACTCTGGACAAGTCTTTTTCCCTTGGAGAGCAGATCTTTGTTAAGGAGAGTGCTCTGCATGAATTTCACAGAGATTATTCTTTCCTTCCTCCCATCATAGCCATGAAGGGAGCTTTTTGACTCTTCACCATGAGAACCAGGTAGAGTTCCCAAAGGTAAAAATCCATGGGAGGATGGGAGTCTCCCCCAAGACCGAGGCTTTTAGGAATTTCTCACTCACAATGGTTCACACTCAGCCTCCAGCAATTCATCCAAATTATCCTCTAAGTTCATCTGCCAGTTTATAGCTTCAGAGACTTGTTCCACATAAACAGGTCTTAGCTGTGACTCTCTGTGTTTGCCTCTCTCTCAAGATTTCAAGGTGCTAGCCTGCCCTGCAAACTTGACTTTCTGAGAATCCATGAAAAGTTTTTGATTTTCAGTCTTCTCAGTTTTTTCTTTTAGGACAGGAGTGACAACTTCCAACCTCTTTACATGTCAGAGCTGAATCTGAAAGTAACTGTGTGTATGTGTATGTGTACGTGATCTATTAGAAAATATAGTTCAATAACATCAAAAATAAAATAAAATAATTAGAATTGATCTTAATAAGAAATGTGCAAGTTCTATATAAAAAAGTTCAATAGAAACTTCCAAACTGAAATGTGTACACACACACACACACACACACACACACACACACAATGGACAATCACATACAACAGAACATCTAAGAACTATAGGAAACTGGCAAAAAGTGTAATTGGAATATAAAAGGTGTTAAATGCATATGAGGAAGACAAAAAAAATACTTGTTAATCAAATGTTAATTCTCTCTCAAGGAATCCCTAAATTTAATATAATTCCAACAAAAGTGCCAAAAGTACTTCTTGGGGGCACCTGGGTGGCTCAGTGGGTTAAAGCCCCTGCCTTCGGCTCAGGTTATGATCTCAGGGTCCTGGGATCGAGCCCCACATTGGGCTCTCTGCTCAGCAGGGAGCCTCCCTTCCTCTCTATCTCTGCCTGCCTCTCTGCCTACTTGTGATCTCTGTCTGTCAAATAAATAAATAAAATTTTTAAAAAAGCATCTCTTAAAAGGGAGTAAGTTTATTCTAAAATTGATACGGAAAATGAAATTCTAAAGCAAAAGCTTAAGGCAGATGAATCTAGATTGTTAGAAGATAAACTTAAGTATATTCAAAATTTTAAGAGTTTGAGAAAAATTGATTCCAACTGGGCAACACCAACCTGGAAGTGGTTAGAAGTGCTCCACCAACGGTTTGCGGAGGGACTCTTTTTTTTTTTTTTAAGATTTTGTTCATTTATTTGACAGAGAGAGAGATCACAAGTAGGCAGAGAGGCAGGCAGAGAGAGAGGAGGAAGCAGGCTCTCTGCAGAGCAGAGAGCCTGATGCGGGGCTCCATCCCAGGACCCTGAGATCATGACCTGAGCCCTGCGGAGGGACTCTTACAGTGAAAAGGCAGAAGCAGAGTAAGGAAATTGTGGATTCGCTACAGTTTCTAAGCTTTTCTTCAACCATACTATTTAACGTAGCTTAAAATCTACCTGGCTATGAACTCTGAAAAACAACCAGGTAGATTTCACCACCTGGTTGAGGAACCAGGTGGTGGGTAATAGGGAGGGCACGTACTGCATGGAGCACTGGGTGTGATGCCAAAACAATGAACACTGTTATGCTGTAAATAAACAAATAAAAATAAATATTAAAAAAAATCTAAATAAAAATTAATACTTAAAAAAATTTTTTTAAAAAATAATAATGACTAAACTTCTTAATTACCGACAAATAAGAATCCATGTTTTGTTTCTCCAACTAAAGCTTCTGTAACATGCTACCAGCATTCTCAAAAGGAACTCTTCTTCTAATTATGAGGATGTAAGAGAAACTTAACGATTGTAAACAAACATAAAATAAAAAAAAAAATTTCTGGCACACTATAAACAGAACAGAAAATTTGTTTTAATTAAGAGAAAACTTACTTTCAAAAGTTGCTGAAGTTACCTTCTATAGAACATCAATAAAACAATCCTAGGTACTTCACTAAAAGAATAAAAGCTGCAGTGTAGAAATAATCAAAAGTTTAAAGTGTTTAAAAGTTTAAAATGTTTTACTTTTCTAAAAGAAAATAAAGAAAATAAACTATCAAAAAAAAAAATCTACCTGGCTATTTGTGATTGGTTGTCCCTAGGATTAAATTGTATAACCTTCAGGCATTTACAGGCTTAGATTTTCGTTTGCATACTTAGGCCACAGCAGCATTAGATCAACATCAATCTAATGGCTACCTTATTTGATTATTTTTACAAGACCTACCACATTTTAAAAGATCATAACAAGAAGTACAGTAAATAAAACTGCATGATAGGAAGCAGAATTGTTCATCCATTCAGTAAGTACTTAATGTGCACCTATAGTAAGTCATTTTTCTAAGGATTTGGGATAGAGTAGTGAAGAAATAAGAAAAAAGAAAAGTTATTTGTCCCCATGGAGTTTATATTCTCATAGGGAAAGATACAATTCAAAAAATTAACATGTAAAATACCAAATATGTGAGATGCTGATAAGTGGGATGGAGAAAAAGCAGAAAGGGGAATGAGAAATGTTAGGGATGCTAAATATTCAATAGGGTAATTAAGGAAAAGCTCACTGATGAAGTGATATTTAACAAGGGAGTGAAACAAATCATGGTATTTGCCATGCAGATACTTGGGGGAAATTTTCTAAGCACAGGAAACATGAAATGAATAGGTTCTAAGGCATGAGCATGTTGGGTGTTTCACAGTAACTTGGAAGAGAACCAGGAGTTAAGAGAACCACAGTGGGGGAAAATAAAAGAGAGAAAACCACAGTGAAAATACTATGCAATGAGGTCAGAGAATTAAGAGGTCATGGTCATCTAAAGTTCTGTTGGTCATTATAAATACTTTGGCTTTTCATCTGAATTTGATGGGAGTCCATTGGAGGGTTTTGAGCAGAGCAGTGACATAATCTACACGTATAAAACAGACTCCTCTGGATTCTGTGTTGTGAATAGACTACTGAAGGGGAAAGTCAGAAGCAAGGAAGTGGGTTAGGATAATTATATGATAATTATGTATATGATTATTATGTATAAATAAAGTTGGTAGCAAGATAGGCAATGTGAAAAGGAGGTGGTTATAAGAGCAAGTAGAATAAGGTCATGGGGGAAAAATGAGAAGTTAAACTTTGGGCTTGTAAAACTGGAGATGCCTATCAGATGTTCTGATGAAATGTCATGTAGGTACTTTCATGTGTGATTCCAGATTAGGAGGAGAAAATGTGGGCCACAGATATAAATTTGGGTATATTTCAGCATACAAAGGGTATTTTAAGATGTAAAACTGATGTGATCACCCAGAAAGTAACTGTAGAGAAAGGATGAAATCCTGGGACAGCCCATCGCTAGAGATTAGGGAGATTAGAAAGTACTTATAAATGGGACAGAGGAGTTGCCAGTGGAGTAGAACAACTAAATGTGGAAGCTGAGTAATAAATTTGGCTGGCCCTTATCCTTGGTTACTGGGAAGTGACCTGTAAATCCTTAAATTCTCCTGAGAGACAGGATCATCTTTGTAATTTACGGAGGACTGCCAGATAGTTCATGCTAATGAGATGACTCAGGATGGGGAAAAGCCATACCAGAAACACCAACCCTGTGGTTAGAAGGTTGAGTCACGTGATATCAGCCTGCTCTCTGGTAAGAGGAGGAGAGTTGGATATTGAATTCAACAGAGTGGCCAGGGATTCGGTCAAGTATGCCTATGTAAACAAACTCCACTACAAGTTCTGGAAACTAAAGCTAGACTAAACTTTGCTGGTTGGGAATACTCTATTGTTGCACAGTAATGTGCCTGGAGGGTAGTGAGTCCTGAGGCTAAGGAAGCTTAATGTTTGGGATCCTCCCAGAACTTCACCCTGTGTACCTCTCCTTTTGGCAGGTATTGCTTTGTATCCTTTTGTTATTAAACTGGTAATAATACAGCACCTTTCCTGAGTTCTATGAGTCATTCTGGTGAATTACTGAGGGTAGTAAGAACCCATGAATTTGTAGACAGGAGGTCAGAGGTGAGGGTGGCCTGGGAAACCCTAGATTCATGGCAGTCTTGTGGAGGGCTGTACCCTTAACGTTTGGCTCAACTCTGAACAGTTGGTGTCAGAAGTCATTGCAAAGGCCAGTGGAAGAATATATTTCAGGGAGCAGGTAGTGATTCTGGGAATCAGGTTATATGCAGACTGAGAATGGAGGTCTCTACTCAAGAATGTGGAAACTATGGGTGACTTTGAAAAGAGAATGTTCCATAGAGTGAAGGCAGTGAAATCCTGATAGCAGAGCATTCTATCTAGAATAGGAGGAGATGAATTATAGTTGGCAAGTACAGACTACCCATTTGAGGACTTTTGCTGTCAATGGAAGAAGATATTTGTGGCTTTAGCTGGAGATAGAAGATGTGGGATTAAGATTTTTTTTTCTTTTTTAAGATTGGAGATTTTACAGAATGTTTACACAGATGGAAATAATCCATTGGAGGGAAAACACAGATGAGGTAAGTAATGGCAAGAACAATGACTGAACGTTATCCTTGAGCATATGGAAGGCACTGCATTAGATGCATATTAGAGGTTAGCCTGGGAAAAGAGCACGGATAATACTTCCACAGTAGGAGAAGAGAAGGGAGTGTATAGGTATAGATGCCTTCAAAGGATAGGGAACTTGCACAGAAGTTCTCTTCTGACTGCTTCTGTTTTTAGTGGAACATAAAACAAGGTTATGGTATGAGGGTGAGGATAGTGTAGAATTTATTGGAGGCCTGAGAAGAGGAAAGCAGGTATGAACCCCAGGTAGCACTAAAGAACATGAAGAGAGTGGTCATGAATGTAAAGTGAAACCAGTCAGCATGGTGACAATGAAGAGATGGAGAGTCCCTCCCCCACAGAATTAGAAGTGATGGTAGGATAAAAATGGTGATCACTTGAGAGGGCTCCCAGGGAAGAAATGCATTTAAGGCACTTAGACCAAGAAGGTAAGATGAATATTTAGAAAAAAAAAAGTGAGGATGTCAGAATTTTGCCAATAACAGATTAGTGGAAAAAAATAGAAAATCCATGAAGAAAACTCTGTGTATATTTAATAATGGTAGTATTTCACATCCATTCAGGAAAAGTGGGCATTATTGTAACTAGAGGAAAAGGTTAGGTCTCTGTCTTACATTGTATACCACAAAAAGTTCAGACAGGTCAAATATTTAAGTATGAAAAAGGAAGTATAAATTTGCTATAAAAATTATAAAATAATTTTAAAATGGGTAAAGCCTTTCTAAATATGACACAAAAATATAGAAATTATTGTAAATTATACTGATAAATTTTACTACTTGAAGTTTAAAAAAAATTATTACCAAGCATGTATAAGGAAAGGCCAAAGACACAGGTTAAAATGAAAAATAATGTTGTTATTTATACTATAGAAAATGGCTAACTGATTTTATTTTTAGTCAATATCACAATTTACAGTCAGTAAGACCAATAAAACCCAATACTAAAATGGGTAAAGAATATGAAAAAGAACTTATAAAAAAAAAAGAAATGCAGCTAGCTCCTGGGCATATTAAAATATGAAAAGTTACTTAATATTAGCCATATTAAAAATGCAAATGAAAACTATAAAGCTCCAAATTTTACTCATCAAATTGGCAAAGATCAAAGAGTTTGATAATATACCATCGGGGCAGAGATAATAATTGCAGTCTGTGAGTATAAGATGGGAAACAAATGAAGTAGTCATTAATAGGGCACTTTGTTAAATAAAATATGGTGTATCATTATAATGGAACACTGAGCAGCCAATCAAAAGAATGAACTAATTTTATATGCTACTTTGAAATGAGCTACCAGAAAACTTGGTCACCATAATTTAAGGAGGAAGCAGTATCCCAGAGTAAAAATGTAAAGTAAATACTATGAAAAGGACTGCTCAAGATTCAGACATTGCATATGGTAGTTACTTTGAATCAAAATAAAAAGTGAATATACATACACACACATAAATATGTATATACACCTGTATTTGCATAAAATATATAGGAATATATAAAAATGTTAATTGATTGCTTCTGGAACAGGGCTTAGGTTCTATAGCAGAGTAGAATGGAGCATAGTCTTTTCACTATATAGTTTTTGGAACTTTTAAACTGTATGGCATTTTTTGTGTTATCCTTTATATATTCATATTTTTCACTTTAAAAATTTTAAGGAAATATTTTAAATTACAAATATAATTTCAAACTATTGAAACACTTTAAATATGCAAATTTAATAAAGGTAAATCAGTATCAACTGAAAATAAAAGCCTTCAAAATTTTAAAAACATAATGTTAAATTTTAGACAATAAAAGTAATAACACTGTGAAGGTGAATTCACAAGGGAGCTGAAGGATACTGATGATGACTTATTAAGGAGAATGATGTGGTTTGTGTAATTCTACCTTGGTTAAAATATTAAGGATGGTTGCTAAAAATGTTCAGGCAGTTAATAAAAGAAAGTAAATAGACTATATTTTCCAAACCTGAGATGCAAAAAATGAGGAACATTAAAAAGTTCATCAAGAAAAAGAAAATGAATAACAAAAATGTGAGACAGTAATACTTGATGATAGAAAAATGTCCAAATATGTCAGTAACCACAATAAATGTAAATACAGTTAACTCACTTATTTAAAGTCAGAGCAACTCAGCCTCCTTCCCTTTTATATTAAGAAAAACTCAAAAATTAATTACAGTGCCCCTGCTAATAACAGCTAATGTGGTTTTGGAAATCCTTGTTTTGCATTTATTTCCCCTAAATATATGTATTCTGTTTCCTCTTTTCTTGTGTTTGCTTGGGGTTTTTTTGTGTGGTATGTGTGTACACGTGTGTGTCTGTGTGTGTGTGTGTGTCCTAAGCAGAAGCCTCTAATGTATAGACAAAGGTCATGAGGCAGGCAGGTTATGGCAATGACTCAGATTCCTCCCCCTCTCTGGTCCTGGCTATGTTTCTGTGCAGAGCCCTCCCACTTTGGTTCTGGTTTTGGCCTTGGCCATGTGACTCACTTTGGCCAAAGGAATATTAACAAGCATGGCATAAGCAGAGACTCAGGAAATGCTTGTATGTTGAGGTTTTCTAGCTTCTGCATCTTGCCTTCACTCTGAAAGCATGCCTGCCTGACAATGAATGACATGAGGGACAAAGCCAAGTCACAGCAGTCATTCCAAGCAAGTATGTCCTAGTACAGGAAAAAGCCAGCCATTCCCATAATTCGTACATAATTTTCACAAGATACGTAAAATCATCCAATTAACGCACAGATTTGTGAACTAAATCCATGTTTATTGTTTCACACCACTGAGTTTTGAGCTGGTTGGCTGTGTAGCAGGATGGCGGTAAAAGATACTTGGTACAGCTGACAAGACTTTTGGGATTGACTTTCCCAGTGAGTCAAGAATAAGGGCAATGGTGATATGCCATGTGTCCTTATATGTCAATGTAAGCCCACACTCTCCAGCAAGTGAGACGTGCCTCGCTCACAGAACCACTGAAGGACCATTTTATAAAAATTCTCTCCACCAATTGATCAAAATATGATTGGCTTTAAAAAAGCACCAAGGGTCTAATAACCCCTGCTAGTCTAAACTTATTAGCGTCAATTTATGTTCTTTCAACTCTCTGTTCAACTACCATGTAATTCTTCCCATTTGCCAGTCTTACCCTGCTTCCAACAGTTGCCTTCTCTTTTCTGGCTCTCTTGCCTCTGTTTAACCTGCCACAGCCTTTTGTTTCCCCTCCATGCTTCAGGAAAAGGAAGATAACTTGGCATACCTGCCAAAGACTTGTGACAGTAATGTATGAGCAGGGTTCTCCCCTGATGTCTCAGAATAAAACAGTACCCTCAAAAAGACAAACCCTCTGTCATTTGGTTTCCAGGGATACAAACATATCTAAAAATGCAGGGCTAAATACATTTAAAGTAAGAAATTCTTTAAAAAGTGGAAATGCAGGAATGATCTAGAGGAAAAAATACAGGCTTTGGAGTCAAACACTCCTGGGACTGAATCCTGACAGCCATACACCGCCAGCAACTTACTTAGCTGCTTGAGCATCCCTTTCATCTTCTGCAAGATGTGAGGATTGTATGAGACAGAATAACTGAACTCCTAGCAAAACCAGCATATTTCTTCTCCCAAGTCTCTCTGGCCTCACTGACAATGACTTCTTTTACTTACTCCGAAATATACCCCAAATCCTTCAGCAATTCTGCTCTGTCCAGCCCCTCCAAACTGCCTCTCTCTCTGAGCAAAAGCCCCAAGGTTAATAGGATCCAACACCCAAAGCAGAAGAGAAAGCTAGAAATAACATTTTAAAATTCTTCTTTGGATGCATTTTCAAATTGGAATCCTTTATCCTTCTTATTATGTTAAGAAATAATGCTTCCACAACTCATTAACAAAACACTATTTTAAATTTCGTAGAACTTGCAGAACAAATCAGGAAGATACTTTGTAAAGCAATCATGAGGATGGTGTTAGATACAATTATCTGCCATAATTAATAGGATATAGCTAGTGAACCTGATTTATAGATCTAAGGAATGATGGCCATTTCCTAAAGGAATGAGACCTGGGACCTGAGACAGGTCTTCGACAAAGTAAAAATTCACATCTTGGTTGTCTGATAATAGTTTTCTCAGCTGTTGATTACACTGGATTATGACCCATTTAAATATCTTTTCAATTTAAATCCCTAGTTTGTGCCATATCCACTTTCATAAGCATTGAATTATAGTTGATAAAGTGTGCCATTTTTTCTTTTTTGATCAGTAGGGTAACATTCCTGTTCTTACACTCTTCTAAACAGGAGGACTACAAAAAGCAACAAAATCTTGACAAATGAGGTACCAAGTACTTATTCCACGGCCGAGATTAAAAATAGAAGCTACCATATATTGAATGTCTCAGACGTGCTAAGTACTTTGTGTATATTATCTTATGTAAGTCTAATGAAAACGCTTTGGGGTAAATATTTTAGCCCCATTTTATAGAATGAAGTATTGACGCTTAGAGAATAAGGAAAGTTCTCAAGCTAAAAATAGCTACTTAAATATACGTTTGGATGCAATACTACTGTTAAACCAACAATAAAATAGGTATAACAACAACCATCCTGCCCCTCTTTTGCTTCACCTATCTGAAAACAATGCCCCCTCTGCATTTATAAAGTGGGCATCCCAGATGCTGTCATTTTCTCCTTTTATTTCCTCCTCTCAGGATTCACCTGCCACCTAGTCATATTCATTTGACTTGCTACATCTGCTTTTCAAGCAAGCTGCTCATGCTGTTCTTGAAGGATTTTAGAGAAGGGCATTTTCGTGTCAGTAGCCAGGTGAAGAGTTGAATTTTAAAATGAAGATGAGAACTCAAAGATGGGTGGGATTCTTTTCAACTTTTAAAAGCTGTATGAAGATAATGGGTTAAAAATAAAAGTTTGGTATGAATTTAATGAATAGTTGCTTGGGTTGCCATCATTAGGCATGTAAGTGCAATATTATTCTCTGTGACTTCTCTTGTCCTTGGCCATTATAGTTAGGAAAGCTTCTTACAGCACAAATGTAACTAATCAAGGAATCATTTTAAGTGTATTTTTGGTACATAGATGTTATTAATAAGTGAAGAAAGGTTTATTTCAGCCATTCTTATATGATATGGCAAGAAAAAAAAGATGGGGAATCAGACTAGCTTTTTATGGAAGTAAACTTAAATTTCTTAGAATTGGGATGCCATACTTTCATGTCTACAGGGAGCAAAGGAAGAATAGCATACAAAATACTAATTTCATTTTTTGCATGATACTATTTTTTGATACTATATAAAACTAAAGAAAGCACGTTGGGTTCTCAGAAATTCTACAATGATGTTAACATCTTGCTCTTATCCCATAGTGGTGATCCAACTTGGAAGCTACCATCAGAATATAATTCCTGCTGATAAACTAGATATTCATGAGAAAATGCAATTTCCAGGCATCCCCTCAAGGCGAAGACTTCTACACCTGTCAGAATCATCTCACTAAAAGAAATTGAGACATACTATAATATAGTTAATGTTTTCTCTACTGAAATTTTTCTGAGGGCTGAAATTTGGATATCTCTCATTTTCTTGTTTCAAGTTTAGGTTATAAAGTGACATATGATTTAGTGCCCCAAAGCACTTTTCAGACTAAATTAGTCCTAGCCTTTTATAAATGCCTAAGAGAAATTAAACAGCTTAGCCATAATTGAACGACTGGCTAGAGGTAAAAGCTAAAATTAGAAGCCTCTGTAGTGTTTTTTTTCTAGCCAGGACACAGTGGTGTCTTCCTGCAGCAATCTGAACATTTTTTCCCCCTTTATCTGCCTTCGGTGGAGACAAAACAGCTGGTCACCATTCTTCCTGTTTGGATAAAGAGTGCAAGAATGGGTTATAATAAAAATCACCTCCTTCCCTCCAGTCTAGTGGGTGATGATTCCATTGAAGGGAAAGAGCAATAGAGGGGAAACTTGCGATGTTGCTGGCCTGTTTCCATGCAGGCTCTGGATAATAGAGCTCTTTGATGTCTGGTACTTCTGTAGCCACCAAACTCAGCTTCTCAGTCAACAGAAAAGCTATTTTACATTACTTTTGAAGTGATGAAATAACTTAACTAGACATGGTTAATCACATAGCTGGTGATTATGCCATGCAAGGAAAAGCCATTAAAATAAGCCAAGTGCCACCTCGAAAAAGAACAAAGGGAAACTCCCTAGCAAGCCTGTACATAGCTGACTCACGTGCTCTGGCATGACTTGGTGTTTTAGCATCCAGATTCACTCTCACTATTTTCATAACATGAAACATAAACATCACTGCTTCCATGAGAATTCTGCATACCTGCCTCACTTGCTAATTTCCTATTCTGCGAGGCAGTCACAATTTGTCTTTACTCTGTTCCAGACATATCTGGCTTTGATCACACCGCCAGGCTGAACACCGACAGATTCTGGGACTAAAGCAGAGAAAGCTCTTTTGTAAAAGTTTAATCCCACTTAGGTCATCTGTTTATTGCTTTGTCCCAAACATCTAGGTTTTCAGATGATTTGACTAGTATCACAAATGCAAATCCTATAATAAATGAGAGTACCTACAGGTTAGCAGCATCAAAGGAAAAGAATGCTCTGGGGAGAACAGCACTGACAAGTTGGTTTATTAGTTCAGCTGGTTCTTAAAGACCAGCCAAGGTCCTGTTTTCAACTAGACTGTTTATTTGTATCAGTGGATGCTCAACTATTTCAAGAAAATAAGCAAACTAGATCTGCTAGACTAGATTCTTTCCATGTAGAAGAAATTCTAATTTCTGTAAATCTCGATGAACTGAGAGCTAATCAAATATGACATTTAACCCACATTCATAGATTTCCCAAAGCCTAGAAACCAAATGAGTCAGTGATCTTGAAATTAAGCTATTAATTATAATATATAATTACATTAAAAATTAACTATGGGCTAAATAACCTACGAAGTATTAGGTGGCCTATATGTTGGTTGAACATAGAGGGGCACTGTTGTATAAAAACTATCCAAGGACCAAGAGAGATGTTAAGAAGATATAATTCTAAAAATCAGGACTTTGGGGTATAATTTTAGAGAAAATTACTCAGTGCTGTAAAAGGAATCTACACTTGGTGCTTAGATGATTTATCTTTTTAGGAAGGAATATGACAAATCTCGAAAAATCCATTCAATATAAGAAAAACTGCATTTTTCAATAATGGATGGATTTGTTAACTGATTTCAAAAATAAAATACCAACAGATCATTAAAAGTTTAATTACAGATGCTTTCAGTGTCTATATCTCTGTGTGAAATGACAAGGAAACTAGTTAAGCATTCTGTGCCCTAGTTTCCTCAACAAAAAAAATGATGGGCCTCATTCACTCAGGCAAAAATATTTATTGGGCACCCACTATGTGTCATAGGCTTTAAAGTAGTGAGCCAGCCAGAGACTTTGCCCTCTTGGAACTTACAATCTGGCAAAGGAAACACATAAACATGATAGTGGTATCGACTCTAAAACAAACAATAAAGATGATGTGACAGTGACTAGGGGAGAAAAGCACTACTTTCATCAGGGATCATCTCACCTGATGGGCGATGAAAAGCCTAGCAAAGACATAGCGTGGGATAGAGTTGGAGGAGAGAATTCCAAAGCGCTGAACTAAACCAAAGACTTAGCCAGGATTGGACTCGGTGTGATAGAACCACAAGAAAGACGGCACGATAAGCATGACGAGTAAAAGCAAGTGTGGAAAGTGGTTAGGTCGGAGAAAAAAGAAGAAACTAGAGACATGGTATTTAGACCAAGGTATGGAATTTGGATGTGAGCCTAAATGGATTGGTAAAATATCCAAGGTTTTGAATGGGAGTGTTAAATGGTATTTACACATTCGAAGACGAATTTGAGTACAGATTAGATCTCCCAGTAGCAAGAATTGAGGGAGAAAAACCAGTTCGGAAGATAATAGTTACCGGGAGTGGATTAGATGGTTTTGAATTCAGGCAGTTAGAATAGATCAGAAGTTCCTGAAATTTCTTAGCAATGGATCATTTTGCCAGTCTGTGGAGACCTCTCAAACTGTTTTTAAATGCATAAAATACAATGTAAAGAATTAAAAAGAACTAGTATATTAAAATATAATTATGTCAGTATTTTAAATGTGTGATTAATACATTAAATAACATGATTTAGTATAAATAAAATTTTGAAGTATCTGCACAAGCTGTAATATAACATGGAAATATCTGATTAATATCGGTAACAAGGTACTAGTAATATTGCTGTTGGTTGGTGCTACATTCATGATTAAAGAAAATGCTAAAGTTTAGTTAGATGTGTATGAAAACAAAGCTGTAAATTTTTCCATATAAATTCACACGTCCCTGAACTCTGGGTCATACATGATCATGCTTGTGGCTTCCTCTGGTTACACCACTTTTTTCTTCCATTGAGCCTTTTCTAGGGAGCTCAAATTCCAGATAACTATACATTTCTATCTCTAAAGAGAATCTGTGTTGATATCAGGATAAACTCTATGAAGATTTTTCAGTTTGCCAAGATATCCTGACTTCACTTACAGTTGGCTTCATCACAAGATTTAGATGTCAGATATGAATAAGCAGTAAAACCAGGGCGCATGGCAACATGCAACCACTACTGCTTTGAAAATATTACATAAATAGTATGTACACCACTTAACTCCTGTTTATATACAGAAACACTTTCTCTTATCTTCTCAGAAACAATAGAAACAATGGGAAAAATATAACTAGGGATCAGAACTGCCGGGTTTTGCTCTTGGATCTTCTTCTCAATTGTTTGATTGCCTCTGACAAATTACATGACTCACTGATTTCCTCACTTATACTAAAAAGCTAAAGTATATCTACTTTGCATCAACCACCCTGGTATGCTACTCTTCTATAAAAAACTAAGCAGGTTGAATAAAATGAAATAAATCTTTTTACACTATTGATATCATCTGATGCATTTCTCATGGTTATTTGGTTTGGTTTGATTATACTGTATATTGAAGAAGAGTTCTAATTGTTTTGGCAGGCTTAACACCTTTCAAAGAAATTATATCTGGAACAGGGAAATCTTGGTTTTGATATTATCTTTGAGATATTAAACAGCTTTGTCTTCCATTACTTTAATATTTGTTTTAAGTACATTTTGTTCCATACCCAATTTTCCCTTTCCACTCCCAGCAACCATTGCTTCCAAGGTAACTTTCTAATACAGAATGAGAAAGGAAATCCGGACCAAGGACTTTCATCATAAATAAAAAGAAAATGTGAAAATAAAATGATCTAATTTCAAAAAATATGTATTTTTATTTATGTACCTAACCTTAAACACAAATACAGGCTATACATACAAAGCCTCTGAAATCTATCCAAATCAACCTAATGACAATCAGTTTTGTAAATCTACTGCTAGCCATTTCAATTCGTGATCTTGGTATCACAAAATTTTAAGGAAGCCATGATAAAAGACCTAAGTTAACTAAAATGGCTAGTATAATATGACATGGGCATTAAAAGGTCAATTGCTGTGACAGCTATCACCAAGACATTTACCAGGAAGTTGCAATCAGTGGTAAGGTGTGATATGAGAGTTTCACATTCACCTGTAGTTTTAGAAAGCCCCAGAACTCGGTCAATGGAAAGAGGACTTCAATTTTTACTTCTTGGCCAAAATCAACAGGCATTCCCTCATCAAGGAAATGAGCCCAGAATGAAAGCCAAGACTTAATAAGCAAGGAGTCTTACTGACCTGGTACTATGTGAGGCAAGAGGAGAGGTATTACCAAAGGTAAACATAGTTGTTTTTATTACACATAGAATTTGAGATAATTAACTAGAAGGAAGTTTAGCTATATTACTGTCATCTATGATAAAACAAAGATAGGTGCAAAATGACATAATTGAACCATGGTCTTTGAGGTCAGCTATATATTAACCCAATTTCTCATTCTATAGAACATCTTGGCCAGTTACTTAAAATATCTATGGCTCAGATTTCTAATCTATAAATTCAGTCATGATAACAGTGACTTACAGAGCCCCCCTAAGGAGCACTGGGATAATTCATGTGGAAAAGTAACTTGCAATTGAGTAGGCAATTCGAGTTTGCTCTTGCTAAAATAAGTGTTCTTTTTGCTAATCTGGACTAATACAAATTAAATAGAGTTACTTCTTAATTTTCAGGCATTGTAATATAATAGGATGTTCTGGATAAGATTCCTTTTTTTTCTTGGATCTTCCATATTTATTTCCTCTTTTCCACACCATACAGTCTTCCTGCTTCCTTCTTACCCTTCTTCTTTCTTTTCCTCTTTTATCCTACTGGTCTATCTTACACCAATTGTACCTTAACCCTTCTTCCCCTCCTTTATTGTTATCTTCCTCCTGCTGCCTTTCCTCTTGCCATCTCATCACTGTTTTCCTTCTTCTCTTTGGCTCAGCTTCAACACTCATTTGCACTGTGACCATACCAGCCAGAGTGCACTAAAATGCATGCTTATCTTTCCAACCAATCCCAGAACTCTTTGATCTTGCAGAGACCTGACCAACCATGGCATTTCTTTGAACTCAATGCCTTTGGCTTTTCTCAATAGCTCTTCCTAACTTCTGCCTGTAATCTTGCTTTAGCTGGAATTCCATTAGTTAGAAGGTGCCAACTGTATAAGTGCCAAATGTTTGAGGTTTTGTTATGTGATCAGAAATTTGGATATTTTAAATCAGGGAATTTTAGCAGTGCTCTAGTGCTTAAATGAGTATTAAATAAATACATATTTAAGACTTAAAACAAGACAATACAACTTTTCTGTGAATAAAGCCTCTGCCTTCAGCTCAGGTCATGATCTCAGGGTCCTGGGATCGAGCCCCACATCGGGCTCTCTGCTCAGTGGGGAGCCTGCTTCCCTTCCTCTCTCTCTGCCTGCCTCTCGGCCTACTTGTGATCTCTTTCTCTGCCAAATAAATAAAGTCTTAAAAAAAAAAAAAAAAGAAGAAACAATGGCAAATATAAAATGGCTGTTTGTATTATATTGTTTCTAATCAGGGCAATATTAACAATTTTCTTAGCTCTGCAAAAATCCATTAAAATCTCCTCCCTCAAACTGTGAAGTAAAGCAGCTTAATAATTTAATAAAATCCATCTTTATAAATCTAATGTATTTACTTAAACTGAATTATAATTATGATGGAGAAGTGGTATAAAGAGATTAGAAGATTATAACATGCAAAAATGTAGAAAAACTATAGTCCTAAAAAGGAAGATTGAAGTAATTAGTCACATTGACTTGGAAAAGTTAATAATAGATTTGCATGTTACATTAGTCAAGTTTTGTTTTTTTTATTTGCAAACTAGAAACAATATAATACAGTTGTTTTTCTCTCTCCCTTGGTTATCCTTAAAGAATTGGTCATTTATTTGGAAAAGGATTAAAAAAAATCTGATTGAATTCTCTCAACAACTGCAATACAAAATTATTTGTGACTGTATTGTTACCACATTGATTGTAAATGTTAAAGTCAATGGGTTGGTCCTTTATGAAATGTAGCTGGAGGCTCTCTGGCTCAGTTTTATTTATAAATAAAAGGTGGAAGGAAGCAAATCACAATTTCAGAGTGAGTGAATATTTTCCAAAACATTCACAAAGGAAGGAAGGGAAGAAAGAAAGAAGGAAGGAAGGAAGGTAGACATGAAGGCAAGGAAATAAAAGACTGTATTCTTCCTTTTATTGAAAGTTAAACTAAAGATAGTCTAACAAGATCTGGTCTTCAGAATGTACTTGTTAAAACTGTACTAATTTGACATGTCTAAGACCTGGACTCTGCTGCTCCTAGAGGAAGACTGAATGTGTGTGGTGTTTGCGAGTCAGGCCACAAACTGCTCTATCTTTGGCATTGACTAGAACTTGAAATTCCGTGTGTTAAGTTTATCCTTTCACTTGAAGCTGTTGTTCCTTTGTAAAACATTCCTTCCCCTAGGATGGGAATCACTTATGCTATTTTAATCACTTATCATGTGAGAGAAGAACCTAAAAGTTTATTTATTTTTTTAAAGATTTTACTAAATTATTTGACAGAGAGAGACAAAGCAAGAAAGGGAACACAAACAGGGGGAGGGGGAGAGGGAGAAGCAGGCTTCACCCTGAGCAGGAAGCCTGATATGAGGCTCCATCCCAGGACCCTGGAATCATGACTTGAGCTGAAGGCAGATGCTTAATGACTGAGCCACCCAGGCGCCCCGTAAAAGTTTATTTTAACAAAAAAGAAAAGGATGGCACTGGGAGAGATGGTGCTACCAAAAGAATAAATATTGGGTAAGTAAAAAAGTAAGTTTTTGTAGCAAACATCATTTTTTCAATGGGCTAAACCTATGAAATCCATATCATATCGAGATCTATATTCCTGTTGTTATTTTTGTTTTTGTTTTTTGTACTGAATAAATATCTACTGAATTTTTCCTATGTGCAAATCATCATTTTAGGCTCTGATGATATCAAACACACCACACCACACACACACACACACACACACACACACACACACACAGAGTTAAGCTATTCATTCATCCAACCCTTCTTTCCAGACATAGTTACTGCAGTTCTAATATGTGCCTAGTAATGGTCTGGGTGCTAAGAATATTGACATGAATACTACAGAACATTTCCCATTTTTTTCACTGTGTTTATTTTCTTTGGAGAGTGATAGAAATAGATCCAAAAATTGTCAAGGTGCTGTCATATTTTAAAAAATGGTATTTGAGATCAGAGAATAACTGAGAGTGGGCATTTCAGATGTGAACTCAATGAAGAAGGAGCCAACCATACAAAATTTTGAGAGCAAACATTCCGGCTAGAGGTGAAAAAACTCTGAAACAGGAGAAAGTCTAGTAAATTAAAATAAGAGCTACCCATGTTATAGGCTTCATCAGAGGGAGCTAGAGGCAAAATGTTACGAGCTAAGAGTGCTGAGGTAGGCAGCAGGCAGATTATGAAGAAAATTATGGGTTGTGGTATGACGTTTGTGTTTTTGTACTGAGAAAATACTGTAGAAGTTTTAAGCAGGAAAGGGACAAGACAAAATGTATGCTTTAAAATTTTTATTCTGCCTGAAAGATAAACTATGTACATATCTGTGTATGAGGGTGCTGCTTTCTAAATGCTTTTTAAAAAGCCGTGGCCAGTTTCACGTCTTAAGATATAGATAGTCACAACAGAACATCACTCCCATCTTAACAGCAAGAAAATGGTGGAGAATCCACAAAATCCTAATTTCTTGAATTCATCGGAACTCTGAGGTAGCAAGACAATGAAACAAACTGAATTCCAAGCAGTGATAAGACCTCTGATAAGAATGGGACCCATGGGCTACTTTGCCTTTGGGAGACTATGGAAGGAAGATGACTGCCAGAGAAGTGAGTAATATATAATCAACCCAAACTATAATAAAATTAAAAGGCTGAATGTGGGCTAGCACATCAGTTTAGAATAACTGAGAGCCCCCACACAAAGCCCCTCTCACAATCAGAGAAGGAAGTACTTCTCACTCACTCACTCCCATGGGCCTCCACCAGGAAATGATAAGGAAAATGGGTGCAAAGCAGGAGAACAGAGTGAGCTCCAAGGCAGGAGAACAGAGTGAGCTCCCTGCGGTGGCACACATCCAAAAGAAGTTGTCATTGAGGTATAGATACACAACAGATCCCATTTTCATGAGAAGCAAAACCCTAAGCCATTAAGAAAGAGGCAGCAAATCTTTCTGCTCCTCCACCTGCTGGGAGGGATACAAGCAAAAACATTGGAGGAAGGGCAGGAAACCTCCTTTCTACCTATGCAGCCAGGCAAAGATTCATTGCCTCTGGAGAATGGTTAGAAACAAAAGCTGTCTGTCCCTTGCAGAGAGGGCAGAAAATCTCCCCAATAATCCCCCAAATTCATATCAAATTGACTGATACCAATCAGTGATCTACTACTTTTGAGGGAGGGACAGAAAACTGTTTCCTTCTCAAGACCTGTCAAAGATAGATGACAGAGTTTGGCTGTTATGGGAAGAGGCAGGGATGATGAAGAGACCCAAAGCTCAGACATAAAGACTCTGCTTGAGACTAAATCTGGACCAGGAGAATAGAGATTCACTGCTCCAACCACAAACTTAGCAGAGGATACCAAGCAGTAACAATGCAACATAGTTTGTGTTTTAAAGGAGTGTGGCCAGTAACTGTGAATGTAAAGAAAGACACTCAGTGTGATATAGATATCTAAGATCTACTGAAAACTGTAGGGGGTGGGCAGGAAAAAAGTAAACCCCTTGGCCATCCAAGGCTTCACACTAAGCACAAAATGACAAAGACTTATCACTGAAGAAGTCTGAAACTTGTGGTACATTGATGGTTAACAACAGCAACCACAAAATCTATAGTTTGTTCAACTACTGAATGGATGGACTCAATCTTCCACATTAGCAGCCTGACAGCAGAAGAGACATGCTCATATCTAGGTATAAACACTATTTATTTCAACTGATTTCTGTGAAACATGATGTTTATCATTCAGCTGCAATTAGGAGAATGCAAGAAAAAGGATGAAAAAAGATCCATTCTCAAAAGATAAAGCAACTAACAGACGCAGACTCAGAAATGGCTCAGATGTTAAAACAATCAGTGACTTTAAATTGACTCTGAGTAATGTATCAGAGAATCAAGTGGGAAAAAATGGACATTATGCAGGAAGAAATGGGAAATTTCAGCAGAAATGGAAACTTGAAAAATGTCAAATACAAATGTGTACAATTTATAAAACACTCTTGGGTATCAAGAATTCCTCTGATAGCCTTATAAATAGACTGGACACAGGTGAGGAAAGAAACAACAGACTTGGATCTAAAGAGAGGCAAAGAGAAATTATTCAAAATGAAACAAAAGAGTAAAGAGTAAAAAAACCCAGAATATGCTAGAATTATAGGACACGTACAAATAGTTTAACATATAGGTAAGTGAGGTTCCAGAAGAAGAAAATTAGGAGGTTGAAGAGATATAAACTATGGATTTTCCAAATTAATCAAATACAACAAACCGCAGATCAAAAAAGTTAAGAAAACACCAAGCAGGACAAATACAAACTATGTATCTGTATAGTGTGTGTGTGTGTGTGTGTGTGTGTGTGTGTGTGTGTGTGTACCAAACAAAAATGCAATGCAATGGAAAGAACCAAGATGCCCTTCAACAGATGAATGGATAAGGAAGATGTGGTACATATACACAATGGAGTATTATGCCTCCATCAGAAAGGATGAATACCCAACGTTTGTAGCAACATGGACGGGACTGGAAGAGATTATGCTGAGTGAAATAAGTCAAGCAGAGAGAGTCAAGTATCATATGGTCTCACTTATTTGTGGAGCATAACAAATAACATGGAGGACATGGGGAGATGGAGAGGAGAAGGGAGTTGAGGGAAACTGGAAGGGGAGATGAACCATGAGAGACTATGGACTCTGAAAAACAACCAGAGGGTTTTAAAGGGGCGGGGGGAGGGGTGGGAGGTTGAGGAATCAGGTGGTGGGTAATAGGGAAGTCACATACTGCATGGAGCGCTGGGTGTGATGCCAAAACAATGAACACTGTTATGCTGTAAATAAACAAACAAAAAAATGCAATGTAAACATAATGTAGGCACATCCTACTTAAACTTTGGAAAGCCAAATATAAAGTGAAAATCTTGAAGAACAAAATAAATAAATAAATAAATAAATAAAGGAACAAAGATGCTTACTACCCACAGAAGACTCATCATTAGTTATACCAGTCAGAAAACAATGGAGTGACATATTTAAAATAATAACAAGACTACATAGAGCAAAACTATCAAGGCAGAATTTTATTCCCGGGGAAAATGTTTTATAGAAGAGAAGGCAAAATAAAGATGTTTTCAGACAGAGAAAAGCTTAAAAAGTTCATTGGCAGTAGATCTGCATTACAAGAATTAAAGGAATTTCTTCAGTCGGAAAGAGTATAACATAATGTAAATTTGGATCTATATAAAGAAGAGTACCAGAAATAGTAAAAAATGCAGGTAAATATAGAAGGTATTATTTTCCCTACTTTTAAGTAGGCAAATATAAAAAGATAAGTGAGTGCTTAATACAAAATAGTAACAATATATTGTGAGGTTTATAACATAGGGAGAAGTGAAATGCACAAGAGAAGCAAAAAGAATGGGAAGGAAGAAATGGATTCAAAATTTATACTGTTGCAAACTTCTTACACCATGAAGTGGTATCATACTATTTCAACATAGACTTTCATAAATAATTCATATTAAAAACTTTGGAGCAGGGGCGCCTGGGTGGCTCAGTGGGTTAAGCCGCTGCCTTCAGCTCAGGTCATGATCTCAGGGTCCTGGGACCGAGACCCACATCGGGCTCTCTGCTCAGCGGAGAGCCTGCTTCCCTTCCTCTCTCTCTGCCTGCCTCTCTTGTGATTTCTCTCTGTCAAATAAATAAAATCTTAAAAAAAAAAACAACTTTGGAGCAACAATGTATCTTGCGTGGCAAAAGGGATTTTGAAGACGTGATTTTGTTAAACTCTGGAGATGAGGAGGTTATTCTGGATTGCCCAAGAAGGCCTGATGTAAACATATGAGTTGTTAAAAGAAAAAAGGGTGATCAGAGGGAGCAGTAGGTATGTAGCCACAAGACAAGAAATGTAGGTCATCTCTAAAACTGAAAAAGGCAAGGGAGCAGAGGTCTTCTGAAGGAATGCAACCCTGCCAAAACCTTGATTTTATACTTCAGAACTCCAGGTACAGGGGAAAATAAATTTGTGATGTGTTAAGCCACTAAGTTTGTGGTAGTTTGTTGTAATGGGAATTAAGAAACCAATACAACTAATTAAGTAATAGTATGGGCAAAATGCGATCACAGAAATAAATAATTTTTAAAAGGTCAGAAGAGGGATAAAAGAATGTAAAATAAGATGGGAAAGTAAGAAAGCAAAAATATAAAAACGAAAAAATAATCATGGCAAGACAGTAGATTTAAATCCAGTGATATCAAAATATAAAAGCTCTAAGCAGAAAATATAAAGGGCAAAAACTGTGAGGTTGAGCAGTAAGGCAAATCCCAGCATGTGTTGTCTGTTTCACCCTCTTTCAATCAGTACTGATTTTAAGAACTACTGATACTATGTGAATCTCTTGACCATTCCCTCTGACTTTTGAAAAGTATTCCATAGTGTGCCTTTTCCTGTGAGAAATACTTAGATTGCCATCAATTTCCTACTACTGGAAGAAATGCTACAGTGAACATTCTCACACATTTCCCTGCAGAGATGTGCAGTGGAGGTGAGGGGTGAGCAAACTTTTCTGCACCATATGCATGGGAGTGAGATTGTTGGGTCACAGGTGACACATAACTCAGTCGGACAGCAAACTTCAACCAGCAGCGGCCAAGGGTTCTTGTATCTTTGTACTCCTTCCAGCTCCTCAATCAGTTTTGTATGATTTTGTAATTTTATGGATTTTAAAATTATTTTTTTCTCTTTTTTCTTTTCTTCTTGTTACATACTAGTGTGTTAAAATTATTAGTAATATAGATTTCTCCCTGTTACCACATTGTAATCTTTGTCAATTTCTCTATTCATTTACTTGCTGATTTTCAAGTTCATTATCTATACCAGATATTAATTCCTTATTTTTAGACACTGTAAAATTTTTTCTTCCAATGTTATCTGGCTGTTAACTTTGTCAGTGACATTCTTCATTGAATAAAAATCTTTAATATTAATAAAAACAGACCTCCCCTGCACCCCATTGTTATGTGCTGTGGGGGATTGGTTTACAAAGTCCTTTCCTAACCATAGATCACAAGAAATTCTAATATATAAACTACTAGGTTTATTTAGGTCCTTAATCCTTCTAAAGCTTTTATGTATAGATACTGTTAAATGAAAAAAAAAAGTTTATAATTTTTCTACTTGGTGAGACAATCTACTGTCTTCTAATTCCTCTATAATTTCTCTTTTCATCATTTTCTATCATATATCAAGTTCTTATATATGAATGAGTCTGTCTCCAATTTCTAGTTATTTAAATATTAATATTTATATCTCCAAGCACCTTGAACAATCTCTGTCTCAGAGAATTATTTTTTAAAGATTATATTTGTATTTATTTGACAGAGATAGACACAGCAAGAGAGGGAACACAAGCAGGGGGAGTGGGAGAGGGAGAAGCAGGCTTCCCACTGAGCAGGGAGCTCAAGGCAGGACTGGATCCCAGAACCCTGGGATCATGACCTGAGCCAAAGGAAGACACTTAATGACTGAGCCACCCAGGCACCCCCAGATTAATATTTTAAAATATTGGAATAAATAAACTTTTTTTTTATGGGATAGTGCTACTAGGAGTTTCTACTAAAATATTTTTTACATATATATATATATATACATATATATATATATATATCTGAAATTTAAAATTTAGGGAGATTTTTTAAAAAACCTAATTAGTCAGGGCTCCTGGGTGGCTCCATGGGTTAAGCCTCTGACTTCGGCTCAGGTCATGATCTCAGGGTCCTGGGATCGAGCCCCGCATCGGGCTCTCTGCTTGGTAGGGAGCCTTCCTTCCAGGATCCTGCCTGCTTGTGATCTCTGTCTGTCAAATAAATTTAAAAAAACAAAAAACAAAACCTAATTAGTCAATTTAAGGACATGTCTGTGATCTGTCACTTCTAAGAAAAGACAATGTTATTCAACATCCTAAAATAGATGATCTGTAAATTTCCTTATTACTTCAAAACTCAGATTCTATGGTGGAAAGCTAAGGGAATTTGAATGAATGGGATACTATGTGATAGAGTGAAGGTTGAAAGTGTCACTCTCATGGCTTTAGAAGTGCTAGTGTGAAATTCTATTTTTACTTTTAGACCCAACTCCTTGTTCTAGGTTCTCACTAAAGTATTTTGCAATCCACAACTTTTCCTAGAATTTCACAGAATCCAGATTTCCTGCTTGATTGCCAAGACCTTCAATGTTACAACAATGGGAGATACTAGGTACCAGTGGATTGCATGGATTTTCTGATTTGTAACATCAGACAGCACATTTCTTAATCACATTCTTCACTGGAAGCTGGATTTTGTTGCTTGCTGATAGCTATGTCATTATATCAAACCGGACCATGATATGGCCAAATAAACACTAGCCATTTGCTTAGGGTGGGAATAGGGCTAAGAATCTATTTATATATCAAAACACACTTTGGAACAGCCTGAATATACCCTGGAAAGGAATAACATGTATATATTTCTCGGTGGTATGCTCTTAATTTTGATAATCTTATCTGCTCTGTATTCTCCTTGTCACCATTATATAAAGTTTAAGATTATGTTTATCTGATAGTAACAGAAAATATTAATGCGGTGGCTTAAAAAAAAAGGATGCTTAATTATGTCAGGCAAAAAGAAATCAGGAGGTTATTCAGCTATATTGATTTAAATAAAGTAATTAAAATACACTCTTTTTCCTTCTCTGTGGCTTTTGTCATAGTGGCATAGTGGCAACATAGTGGATCCTGGATTTTTTTTTAATGAATCTAATTATTGCAGATGGATTATCCTTATTGATATTTCAAGGTATGCTACTTTTCAATCTGCCTTCTTAATTTTCTAGACTCCTTAGAAACTCCTTTTATAACATTATTTACCCATTTTTAATTATCTAGCTCTTTTTCCTATGAAAATTACACAGTTGCTACAATGCCCTTTTGAAATGCGTTCTGTAGTAATGATACGGATATATCTTGATCAATTTATTATTGCCCTAGATTTAAATGCTATGATTAAAATAAGACATTGTGATTACATAATAATATATTTAGATAATGCATAATGCCAAATAATGTATATTATATACAAATATAGTATTTGTTGAGGACTTAAGATGTGGCTGGGAATTTTGATCAAGCAAATGCTTGGCATAGAATAATCCAGTTAACCCCAATTTAAATTTCAGATTAAATCCTAGTAATATCCCCATTTCCAAATGAGGAAATTGAATCTCAGAGAGAACAAGCAGTTGCCTAATATGACACAGCTAGCGAGTGGTTCTTCTGGAATCTGAATCTAGACAATCTGGCTCTAGACTCAAGCTCTTCTTAACCACGTTACACAGCTATGCTTCTATAAATAAAATCTGTTTCCATATGGCAATTTTTGCCAAGTCATATTATATGATTGTTTAATACTCAACTACTCAACTTGCAGTCACTAAATCTCCAGATATTTTCTCTTAAAACACTTAAAAAATACATACATGTTTGTGGTAGAGACATTGTGACCTTTATCTGTGTGTGTGTGTATGTTATTAAATCAATTTTATAACATAGGAAGTGGTTCAGTTAAGGACTTGAAATGAAAAAAACTCTAGGTTTTTTGCCAAGTTTTACAATTACATTTTTTCTCTTAATTAATCTAACCTCTTCCATCTGAGTTTTGGTTCACTTTTGGCAGGATAAGTAAGGGCCGTGTTACAAAGAACACATAAGTCAGATGAAGCCTTTGATTATTATTCATTCCTATAAAATGTACAGATGTGGCCTTAATAATGTGTACTAAAAATTCCAGTTTTTGTAAACCAAGAAATTTGGGGCAGCTCAGTAAACTTGTTACTTGCAATACCATTTAGACAACAGCTCCCAAATCTATACTATCAGCTTTCGAAAGTTCAAATTCACATATGTCCTGAAATGGGGCGCTGGGGTGGCTCAGTCAGTTAAAGCGTCTACCTTCAACTCAGGTCATGATCTCAGGGTCCTGGGATTGAGCCCCGAGGCAGGTAGACTCTCTGCTCAGCAGAGAACCTGCTTCCTCCTCTCTCTGCCTGCCTCTCTGCCAACTTGTGATCTCTGTCTGTCAAATAAATAAATAAAATCTTAAAAAAAAAATATTGACATGTGAGCCACTCTTTTCAGTGTTGTTGGAGGGAAGATAAAAAATAAAGTTTTATAACAAATGCAAAATATTTTATTAATAATTGTCATGAATGTGCTTGCCAGCCCATGGGTTAAGGACAATTTGATGGAAGAACAACAAAGCGCATATAAATTAATCATTGCTGAAAGCCTGAAAAATGATGAATTTCAGCAGTAGCTTTGTTTGTAGTCAACAAGGAAATTCAATTATCCTTTTGCAGCAGAAGAGGTCACAATTTGTTATATCCCATTGACAACCTTTAAAATATACAAACCTCTTACCTAACAAAGATAACACATCTTTAGAAGTAAAATTACTTGATTTGTTTTGTGAACCAATGGGTGTCATATCCGTATTAAACAACATAAAGTACTGTGCTTTTGCTCTTGATTGGTGTTGTATCTATATTTTAGAAGAGTAGAAGAGTAGTAAAAGATGTTTGCTTATAGTCATGCAACCGGAATCAAAGCCCTTCGCTTGGTGGCAATTGCTTAGGGGGGCATACTGTGTTCAAAAATATTAGATATTCAATAAATACATAGAAACAAAAATTTCAAGTTAAAGAGGGTCTTAGAAACTGTCTACCACGGCGATGTTCCTTTTTCAAGGAAAAAAAAATCTTTTTATATATTTTACCATATGTAAAACATAGTCATGAAACACTGCTCTCAGGGGACTCCTCAAAGAGGGTCCCCTGAGGTCTACCTGATGAGACCTCCACTTTCCCATTTGATAGCTCCTACCTGATTAGGTAACATTGGAACATAGTCTTAAATAATTAGTAAGTCCACTATTTGATAGAGATAAGGAAGGTGTGTGTTAGTGTCAGTAGGAATTCAAGTTTACTTTTCCTGATTCCTGGACGAGTATTCCATCATCTGAAATGTTGCACTGAAGGTTAATGCTCAAGGATAGATGTTAGCACAATGTAATTCTAGGCCAAATGGAAAAGATCTTTATATTACCTGTATTTTGGAATTATTGATGCTACTGTTCTGCTCCATTAGTAGGGATAATTGCTATATGACTGCACTGAGTCATTTTGAAAGCTATTAGATTCAATTGAATACTAAATGCATTTTGCTACAAGTAATAGGTTTGTTTGGCATTGAAATAGCTATCAACAGCAAGTTCTGGGATCTTTAGAAATCATAAAACCAAACATGCATCTTCTTCAAATGCCTAGGATAGTTTAAGAAAAGTGTAACTAGAGAACCTGGATTCGGAGTAGATGGTCTTTTCAGGGGTAGCGAGATTGAGATTTTAGTGAAATTTTATTCCCAATTATAAATGAGAATCCATCTGATTGACAAATGTCATAGGCAAATGGCTACTCCCATCACACATTACTCTCACTCCCTCCTATTCAATAAAAGTATGAAAGGAAATAATTTTATCTAGGGTGGTACAATCCTATAATTATGTAAATTTGAAATTCACACACAACATTAAACCCAGACCTACAGCAATGTAACTGTGTTAACATTTAAAAACTCAGTGACACATACTTCTTCCAGGTTTTATTAAATTTCTTTTTATCAATAATTCTATGGAATCAAATCTCTTTTCATCTGGCAATGTTATTATACTTGAATTGTAGTCCAGATGAAAGGAGTTCTGGTGTTTAAGCCAAAAGGGGCTCTGATGTCTATAGTTGACTATTATCTTTTCTCTTTTGCTTGGGTTACCACATTTTTTTCTGTCCCTCTTCAATTGGTCTAACTTGGACTTTCTCCAGATTTGGAATCTCAGCCTCAAAACCATCATCTAAGAGTGACCTGAGGCCCCATCAATCTTTCCAAAAGCATGGAAAATTCTTCACTTAGTTCAGCCAAAGAGAATGAATTTAAATTCAAGGTGAGGTAAAAAAAAATAAATAAATAAATACTTGCAAATCTAGAGAAATAAACTAGTTCATTAGGGGAAGGTCTCTGATTCTATTTTAGTCTAAGCCTGACCTGAGTGTAGATTTGACAGACAGTTTAGGGGATACCTAGCTCTATTTCTTTCCCTTTTCCCATTTTCCTCTTTCCTCTTTTCCTACTTCTTTCTTTCTTTTCTTTTGTAAAACATGTTATTAGCTCTAAGTCCTTGTTTTAATGTCTTGGATTCCCGGTGGACTACTCATTCACTTTTGATTTCTTAGGTGATGATCTGCTTCAAACTGTTGAAAATTTACATAGTAGAAATGATTGATACGCTCTGACCTCACGGAATGATCAGACTGGCTCAGGTGGCCTACCTCCATTCGCTTCTTAAAGTTCTTTTTGATTACTTTTTCCCTCAATACTCCAGAGAAAGGATTTTCAAGAATAATATCATTAAGCTTTACATATCTCCCCAAATTAGTAATATTTATCACTTATTCATAACAATGTCTCTGGACTTGGGGGCCAGGACAGAAAGAGTTTAGATGAGACTTTCAGATGATAAAAATCATCCCCACTACGAGAAAAAAATCATCTTCTCCCCAAAGCCATTGTTCTTGTATTAGTTCATCTAATAGTTAAAATGGTAATATTATTTTCAGCTAAATAGAGATCAATTTCCTGGAAATATCTTTCAATGGAATATACCGGAAAGAGAAGCGTGTGTCATTGAGTTTTTTCCTACTCATGAAGTACGTTGCTTTAAGGCTAGAAATGCCATGGATGCAAGTTTCGTATTTGTAAAGATTATCAAAACACTAGAGTTCCTATACAGACTGAACAAAGTCTTTATTTTAATTTGAATTCCTTCCATAGAAGTCACATGTTATTTTGTTATATTTAATTTATTTAAACTAAAAAAAAAAAAATCAAAACATTTCACCCACCTTCTCCTCCCCTGCCCCAACCACCAATCTAGTCTCTGTGTCTATGAGCTTTAAAAAAAATACTTGTGTGTGTGTATACATATATATACATATATACGTATGTATACACACACACATACACACATACACACATAAGAGAGATCATATGGGGGCACTGGGTGACTCAGTCAGTTAAGTGTCTATCTTCTGCTCAGGCCATGATCCCAGGGTCCTGGTATGGAGCCCCACATGGGACTCCCTGCTCAGCTGGGAGCCTGCTTCTCCCTCTCTTCCCCTCCTCCCCTGCTTATTCTCTATGTCTCTCTTTCTCAAATATAGAAATAAATAAAATCTTAAAGAGAGAGATCATACAGCATTTGTATTTCTCTATCTGTCTCACATGTCAACTTTTAAAAGGATTAGAGCAACAGACTCACAAGTATTGGGCTAGCCCCTAGTTTCTCCCTCCTCCAAACTATTCTGTATATAGTAATCAAAGTGATCTTGCTAAAATAAGAATCTCCTTCTTGAGCCATTCAGTGACTCTGAGATGACTCTGAGGGGGTATACTCGGCCTCACTGCCACCTTCCCCCTGCTTTGCATTCCAGTGATAAGTCTATTACTTCCTCAGTTACACCATGTTACTCATTCCCAAACCTTTAAATGAGCACTTCTCTCTCTCTCTCTAGAATGATTTTACCCATCCACCTCCTCCAAATAACCTCCCTATCCCTACATAATTAAGTTCCCATCATGCTTCTAAGTAAACACTTCTCTCTTCCTTCCTACCTTTCTGACCCAAGTGCACAGCCCTGTCCAGTTCACTGAACCTGCTGGACCTCACTGGATCAACCGAGATCAACTTTGTCTCTGGAACCACACTGGGGGAAGGAGGGGACAGGGCACTGTGCATGCAGAGCTCCAAATTCAAACCACCATTTTCAGAGGCTGAGGGGAAAAAAAGAAATCTTTAAAGATTAACAACATATGACTATGAATTCCTGATAAATACCTGTGGTAGGAATATATGAATAGAGCCAAACATGAGAAATAAAAGCATTTGCTAACCTTGCCTCAGAAAGAAATCTTCATCCTAAGACAAGAAATTAGATATAACATTTATTGAAAATGAGCACATTTTCTATGCAATTTTCCTTGAAAAACTCCAGACGGATTTGGAATTGGAATTACAGATAATGCCACATAAGCATTCCTAATGTTGTCAGCTCCACTGGGATGAAGTGTCTCACCCCAACCTCTCAGATGGTCAATTATGACTTAAATCCTCTTGAAAGCTCCCTAAAGACTCCATCGTTACCTAATGTCAATTGTTCAATTACAAATCAGGTTTCAAATGTCTCCAAGTTCTGCACATTGACGAGGTAAGTGGAAAAAAATTCGAGAGATGGAGAAGGACCAGATCAATTTGGACTTTCATTAAACTACATATAATTAACACAGAACAGATGCTTCCCAATTAATTGTGCTGGCTTCAGAGGCAGGGAAATCTTTACTGATTTGTCGTGGACAGAACTTAGCAGAAGGAAAAAGCTAGTAGAATCAACATATATTTTAAATAATATGCAAATAATATTTCCATTATCTTAAAATACTTACTTGCCCGTACGCATTTCATAGAATTAAGTGCTACAAAAAGTTACTTAAACAGAGGCAGACACTTCATTATAACAGTTTAAGATCTAAAACACGGGATATTGATAAAGTCATATGAATAATAAAAAGTACTAAGTTAAATATGAAGCAAAATCTAAATATGAATCAAAATCTATCCATCTAAAGAAAGAACACCTTATCTATCTATCTACCTATCTTTCAAATATCTAAGTGCAAAATACTGTAGGGCATTTACAAAATAGTCCAGAAATAAAACTTGAAGACCATAGATAATATTACACATACATTTTCCTATAGTAAAGAGAAGCGGTCCCATACAGACCCTGAGAAAACACCATCTACTATTAAATTAGACCAAGGCTTTGTCTAAACAATTCCAAAGGTAATATAAATTTTAAAAGAGCAATACAATTATGAGTATGGGGTCATTATGATGCCCAATATATTAAGTTTCTAATTTAAAAAAATTAAAAAGATTTATCTTTTCCATCCTTTAAAAAAACCATAATGTGGGGCACCTGGGTGGCAGTTAAGTGGGTTAAAACTCTGCATTCGGCTCAGGTCATGATCTCAGGGTCCTGGGATCAAGCCCTGCATTGGGCTCTCTGCTCAGTAGGAAGCCTGCTTCCCCCTCTCTCTCTCTGTCTACCTCTCTGCCTACTTGTGATCTCCTCTCTGTCAAATAAATAAATAAATAAAATCTTTTAAAAATAATGTTTTAGAATATCTATCTGTATATTTATAAATGCCAAATATGATATTTTTGTAATAAGGACATAAACATATTTCACTTTTTAAAACAATGATACTTTCATTTCCTGGGTTGCCACATGTTGATTAAAGATGATGGGGGTTGCTGGGGGGAGGTGGGATTGGGAGAGGGGGAGGGGGCTATGGACATTGGGGAGGGTATGTGCTATCGTGAGTGCTGTGAAGTGTGTAAACCTGGCGATACACAGACCTGTACCCCTGGGGATAAAAATACATTATATGTTTATTAAAAAAAAAAAAATTTGGAAGGGGAGGCGAACCATAAGAGACTATGGACTCTGAAAAACAACCTGAGGGTTTTGAAGGGTCAGGGGTGGGAGGTTGGGGGAACAGGTGGTGGGTAATGGGGAGGGCACGTTTTGCATGGAGCACTGGGTGTTGTGCAAAAACAATGAATACTGTTACGCTGAAAAAATAAATAAAATGGGAAAAAAAAAGATGATGCAAATATTTTTCATATGAAGAAAACAGAAAAAAAGGGTAAGAATGGAAATTTAATTGGAAAGTTGGACAAAAGATGTTCAATCTATTCATCTATACAAGCACATATACACAAAGTAGTCTAATATGTGACAAAACTATAATAGATACATCAATATGGTAGAAATTAAGGTTCATTTTGGTGATCCGTATTTTCAGAATTTTCTATAGTTCAGTTCTGGCATAGTACTTATGATCTACAGAGTTAGATTCTTTGTGATTTGATTTTAAGTTCTGTCATTTACTAGATGACTGACATTAAGTTACATAAACTAGCAAAGCCTTGGTTCACTATTTATAAAATACTGACAATGGTCCCTACACCAGAGTGCTATTGTTAGGAATCTAATGGTATGAGAAGATCCAAGAAAAGAATACTTACTGAAGTGTTTAGTGCTAAACACAAACTATTTTAGTTACAGTGATGGTGCTAATATATATCACAATGAAGATATAATTAACTTTATAATGACTATAGATGTGATTATAAAGAGATCTGATTATCACAACGACCCCAAAACTGACTTTCAAAAATACTAGAATTAGGGGCACCTGGTGGCTCAGTTGGTTGAGCATCTGTCTTTAGCTCAAGTCATAATCCCAGGGGCCTGGGATGGAGCCCCTTGTTGGGATTCCTGCTCAGAGGGGAGTCTGCTTCTCCATCTCCCACTGCCTGCCATATATATGTCAGTTAGGGCTGTAGTAAGAAACAGAATTCACCCCAGCTGCTTCAAGTGGTTAGGGTTAAGTGAACCAACAAGTTACGGTAAGCACCCAATTGCTTAGCAACATTAGGATGGCAACGCATTGCTGAAGAGACAGAGGAGGAAACAGAGTATCAGTAGCTTAGTGAGGAGTGTAACTCTTGAGAAGAGGTCATGTAGCAGATACTGTTGTTATGGACTAAACAGATAAGTTCATCTAAAGATATGTCAAAACAGAGAGAGAGTAGGGAGGAACCCTGACCTCTGTCTTTTCCTACCTGTTTGATTTCCTGCCAGGACATCTCATTGTCTAAAACCAATCAGAAGTCAGTTGGCAAGGGATCCTGGGGTACAATCTACAGAGGACAGCATTCTGGGGCACAGGCCAGGCAGAAATGGAGGAACATGGACATGGTGTGAAGATGGGGACAGTAAGAGAAAAACCATCATGTATATATAGTAAATTACTTTTTAAAAAGGATGTTAAGTTTGCAAACAAGTTTTAAAAAGACATTACCACTTTTGGAGAACTAATAAAAGAGATTGGTTTGTTGAGCAAGGAAAAGAGGTCCAGAACACAGGCAAGACTGTTAATGGAGGAATGAAAGAAGAAATATTTATATTTTTATTCACTGAAATGAAATTGGATGAGATTGTGTCCGTGCAGCTTTCTATGACTAACTCTGTCTCCCTTCTTAAGAAAATTTGGGGAGGGGCGCCTGGGTGGCTCAGTGGGTTAAGCCTCTGCCTTCGGCTCAGGTCATGATCTCGGGATCCTGGGATCGAGTCCTGCATCGGGCTCTCTGCTTAGCGGGGAGCCTGCTTCCCTCTCTCTCTCTCTCTCTGCCTGCCTCTCTATCTACTTGTGATCTCTCTCTGTCAAATAAATAAATAAAATCTTTGAAAAAAAAAAAGAAAATTGGGGGAAAATGTAGCAACATGGTAGCATTTGTTAAATCTGGGTGTGAAAAAAATTGTGCTTGGTCTTTTGACTTTTAAAAAAATTATTTTTATTAACATTTAATGTATTATTTGCCCCAGGGGTACAGGTCTGTGAATCATCAGGCTTACACATTTCACAGCACTCACCATAGCATATACCCTCCCCAATGTCCATAACCCAACCACCCTATCCCTACTCCCCTGCCCCCCAGCAACCCTCAGTTTGTTTGTGAGATTAAGATTCTCTTATGGTTTGTCTATACTTCCCTGTATGAATAAAGTAGCTTGTAATTTTCTTCAAAAAAAGTATTCTGATAGTTTACTATGCTTAACTCCCTCAGACTAATGGATTCCAAATTTTGATGGATCACAGATACCTCCAAGAAACTAAATAAAGGTACATTTTCCTTCTCTACGACACCTTGCCTAACCCAACAGAGACATACCCTGAATACAAAAATTCACAAAAATGTTTATATAATTTCAGTGAATTCCTTGACTAGCCCATTTCTGAGCAGTATTTGGGTTCATATACCCCAGGAGCATTAGATAAGTCCCTAGTGTCCCAGTAGGCAACATACACTTTTAAAGCAAGGCTAAATAAAGACCCTTCAATGTGTTATATAACACTTAGAAAAAAGAAGGCTGAATGTTGAACTGACTAAAATACATACATATACCTGGTAATATAAAAACGCATGATTTATTATGTCCATTCATAAAGGATACAGATATATTGTGAAACTTTCTAAGATCAATGTAACTAAAGAAATCTTAAAAGAAACTATGTTTTTGTAGATAGGAAATATGTGAGATAAGTATGTTCTAGTTTTTTTCTGTGTCTCGGACCAGGGAAACAATATCACCACGTTTCTACCTCAGCACTGAGGTAAACAAAGGAAAGGAAAAGAGGATATGGAAGTTTCTGCCCATTGTGTGCAAAATTAAGGAGCCAGAATATTGTGAGCCTGTGTCTAAACAATATTTGGAAAAAAGACATGTATGGCAAAGAAAGATAATGGATACAAATATAGCAATTAGAAAACTAGTAGAAAGTAAAATGTCTGGTCATGGTGAAAAGGTCATGGATTTTGTTGTTTGAAAAGGGCATACTTAAGAATGAATCCCTGGTGACCTGGGCACCTGGGTGGCTCAGTGGGTTAAGCCTCTGTCTTCGGCTCAGGTCATGATCTCAGGGTTCTGGGATCCAGCCCCACATCTGGCTCTCTGCTCAGCAGGGAGCCTGTTTCCCCTCTCTCTCTGGCTGCTTCTCTGCCTGCTTGTGATCTCTCTCTCTCTGTGACAAATAAATAAATAAAATATTAAAAAAAAAAAAGAGTGAATCCCTGAAGGGGCAGCTGGGTGGCTCAGTCATTTAAGAGTCTGTCTTCAGCTTGGATCATGATCCCAGGGTCTTGGGATCAAGCCCCACATCAGGCTCCCTGCTCTGAAGGAAGCCTGCTTCTCCTTCTCCCACTCCCCCTGCTTGTGTTCCCTGGCTCTCTGTCAGATAAATAAGTAAAATCATTAAAAAAAAAAAAAGAAGAAGAAGAAGAATGCCTGAAGATAGATCATATCTGTCAATAGAGTGTGTAAAAGGTAGAAAGTACAGGGGGTGCAAACATCATGAAAAAAGAGTCCAGAACAATGCTAAGAATCATATGTATCTAATAGACACTAACATTCTCCAGCCCCATCTTGCTGCATTTTGACTTTTGAGCCCATGGAAGGATGACTGACACATCACTTACATTGGTAAATGAAATTTCTTTTGGTGTTGTATTATCACATTCAAAGTAATAAAAAAAAAAAGCATATTCTCTTGTTTTCTTCTAAAAAGTTTATAGTTTATTTTTACATGTGGGTCATTTTGAGCTAATTTTGTATTATGTGTGAGGTATAGGACAATAATCTCTTTTTTTTGCATATTAATGTATGAGTGTTCCAGCATCATTCATTGGATTGTCTTCTCTCTATTAAATTGCCTTTGAATCTTTGTCAAATCTGTTGAATATTCTGGATTTTCTATTCTGTTCTATTGATTGATGTAATCACTTTTCACCAATACCACAGTGTCTTGATTACGATAATTCTATAGTAGTTCCTGAAATCAGGCACTGGGACCCCCCTCCTTTTTTTTTCCAAAACATTCTAACTTTTCTAATTCTTTTACCTGTCTATATGCATTTTAGAATAAACTTGTTAATATCCAAAAAGATAATCTAAAATTTTGGTTGAGATTATGCTGAATCTGTAGATGAAATTGGGGAGGACTGACATCTTGACGGTATTGGGTCTTCCAATCCATGAACACAGCATATCTCTCCATTTATTTAGGTCATCTTTGATTACTTTTAGCAATATTTTATAGTTTTCAGCATACATATACTGTACATGCTTTTTATAATTATACTTATTTAATTTTACTCAATACTATCTTAAATTACATGATCTATATGAGATTCATATGTCATTATGTAGTATGATATAATAGTGTATATAATCTATTCAATGTGTGTAATGTATAAACATATATAGCTAAAAATTCTTTAATCCAATTATATCTCACTAAATACATAGAAATATAATTGATCTTTGTATGTTGATTTTGTATGTTGATTCTGTAAACCCACCAAAGTAGTTTTTAGTTTGTTACGTCTAGGAACTATTTTGCAAATATTCAGGGATTCTCTATGTAGATAATTAAGTCCTCTATGAATAAAATATTTTCTTATTTTCCAATCTATATATTTTCTTATCTTATTACACAGTTCAGAACTCCCAGTATAATATTAAATAGGAGTAGTAAGAAAGGACATTTGCTCTCTTCATAGTATTAGAGAGGACCATTGTCTTTCCATTAAGTGTGAAGTTATCTACACATATATTTGTAAATGCTTTTATCAGGCTAAAGAATATCTCTTCTATTCCTCACTTGCTGAAAATTTTCATCAGGAATGGATGTAGCATATTGACAAATGTATTCTTCTGCATCAACTGAGATGATTGAATGGTTTTCTTTCCTAAGTTAATATGGTGAATTTCATTAATTTTTGGATGTTGAACCTTTTTTGCATTCCTTGAATGAACCTCATTTGATCATGATGTATTATTCTTTTATAGGATGATATCTTTATTTATAGAATAATAATCTTTATGCTGGAAATAGGCTTGATAATACTATTTAAGAACATATGTGCCGGGGCTCAGTGGGTTAAAGCCTCTGCCTTCGGCTTGGGTCATGATCCCAGGGTCCTGGGATCGAGTCCTGCATTGGGCTCTCTGCTCAGCCGGGAGCCTGCTTCCTCCTCTCTCTCTGCCTGCTTCTCTGCCTACTTGTGATCTCTGTCTGTCAAATAAATATAATAAAATCTTAAAAGAAAAAAGAATATATGTGCCTAGGGAAACTTGTAGGCAAGAGAGGGAGGAGCAAGATGGCAGAAGAGAAGGAGACCAAGATATCATCAGGTCCCAGGAGTTCAGCTAGATAGTTATCAAACCATTCTGAACAACTACAAACTCAACAGGAGAGAGAAGAGCAGAGCATCAATTCTAGGGGGAAAAAAAAATCAATCACTTTCCAGAAGGTAGGACATGTGGAGAAGTGAATCTGAGGCAACATTCAGGTAGATAGAACATGTGGAGAGGGGCTGGCTCCTGGAAAGTGACAGAGCAGCAGAGCACAAAATCCCAACTTTCAGAAGTCTGCTCCACTGAGGGACATCACTCCAGAGGCTAAGTGGGGGGTGGGGGGGTGGAGCCCTCACAGGGACAGTGTGGTCTCAGGACCCATAGGGTCACAATAAGACTAGGGGTGTTTGAATGTGGCAGAGCTCACAGATTTTGGAGCAGGGAAGCCAGCTGCAGAGACAGAGCCAAGAAGTGGGCTCTCAGCTCAGGGTTACCTTAAACTGAGATCCAAGGCACAGTCAGGCCACTGTTCTTCAAGAAGGGACACAACAAGCAGCAGATACAGGGAGACTCACCTTCCTCCTCTGAGAGGAGCAATGAAGGATTCGTACTGCAGGAATATGCTAGGTTTGGAGACTACAAATGCAGCCCTGCACCAGAGAAAGAACTACTTGGTCACAGGCTGGGTGAGCACAGAGCACAGCCGGAGATCAGGGAGACGGGAGGGACTGACTGCTTTTCTCTGAAGGAGCACTGAGGAGTGGGGCCCCGACCTTTTGGCTCCTCTGGGCTGGATATTGGGAGGCCGCCATTTTCATTCTCCTCCTCCAAAGCTGTACGGAAAGTGTTCAGGGAATAAAAGCTACTGAGAATCAAAACCGAGCAGATTACTTAGCTTGGCCCCTGGCAACAGCGATGCAATTCCGCCTCAGGCAAAGACATTTGCGAATCACTTCAACAGTCCCCTCTCCCAGAAGATCAGTAAGAACATCCAGCTAAGACCAAGTTTACTGATCAATGAGAACTGTGGAAACCCAGAGGTAGGGGAAAGCAACACATCGAATTCATGCCTTTCCCCCCATGATCCTTTAGTCTTTCAGTTAAATTTTTATTATTTTCTTATACAATTTTTAAAAATTTTTCCTCTTTCCTATTTTAATGTTTTTAAAATATTTTATCTTATCAATCCCTTTTAAAAAATCTTTTAAAATTCTTATTTTTATAGTCATATTTTATCCCTTCATTGTATTTAAACTTATTTTTTGTATACATATAGGTTTTTTTTTTCTCTTTGAAATTTGGGGATACAATTTCTTCAAATACATCAAATAAATCAAAGTATTTGGGGAAGTAGAAAGTACTTCCCCAAATATTAAAGAATGCAATTTATATATATATATATAGAGAGAGATAGATATTTATATATATATAATATATATATAGATATTTATATATAAATATCTATATATAATCTATATATATTTATATATATTATATATATTATATAATATATATAATATATTATATTATATTATATATATATATTTAAATTGCATTCTTAAATATTTATTATTATATATATTATATATAGATATTTAATATATTTAATATTTAATATATCTATATAAATTGCATTCTTTAATATTTGGGGAAGTACTTTCTTCTAACACACCAAAATACACCCAAAATCAAGTGTGTGGCTCTGTTCTATTCACCAGTCAAATAAATAAATAAATAAATATATATGTCTGTATATATATATATATATATACACACACACATATACTGTATATATGTATATATACTGTATATATATATATATATACAGACATATATACTGTATATATAGACAGATAGATACATACATACATACACATATGTATGTATATATATACATATATACACATATGTATATATATATATATATTTTTTTTTTTCTCCTTCTTCTTCTTCTTTTTTCCCCCTTTCTTCTCCTCCCAGTTTTGGGTCTCTTCTGATTTCATTAGTGTATATCTTCCTGGGGTCACTCCTACCCTTTCGTTCTCTCATTCATCTATCCTTATCTGGATAAAATGACAAAGCATAAAAACACATCTCAAAAAAAGAAACAAGAGGCAGTACTGATGGCTAGGGACCTAATCAATACAGACATTAGTAGGATGTCAGAACTAGAGTTCAGAATGACGATTATCAAGGTAATAGCTGGGCTCAAAAAAAAAAAAAAAAAAGGAAGATATTAGAGAATCCCCTTCTGGAGGAAGAAAGTCCCTTTCTGGAGAAATAAAAGAACTAAAATCTAATGAAACTGAAATCAAAAAAGCTATTAATGAGGTGAAATAAAAAACAGAGGCTCTTACTATGAGGATAAATGAGGCAGAAACGAGAATTAGTGATATAGAGGACCAAATTATAGAGAATAAAGAAGATGAGCAAAAGAGACAAACAACTACTGGACCATGAGGGGAGAATTCAAGAGATAAGTGATACCAAAAGCAAAAAAATTAGAATAATCGGGATCCCAGAAGAAGAAGAAGGAGAGAGAGGGGCAGAAGGTATATTGGAGCAAATTATACCAGAGAATTTCCCTAATTTGGCCAAGGGAACAAGTATCAAAATCCAGGAGGCACAGAGCACCCCCCTCAAAATCAATAAAAAGAGGTCCATACCCTGTCATCTAATAGTGAAACATACAAGTCTCAATGACAAAGAGAAAATCTTGAAAGCAGCTCGGGAAAAGAGATCTGTAACATACAAGTGTACAAATACTAGGTTGGCAGAAAACTTATCCATAGAGACCTGGCAGGCCAGAAAGGACTGGCATGATATATTAAAGCACTGAACAAGAAAAATATGAAGCCCAGAATACTATATCCAGGCTGTCATTGAAAATGGAAGGGGAGATAAAAAGCTTCCAGGACAAACAAAAACTAAAAGAATTTGCAAACACCAAACCAGCCCTATAGGAAATATTGAAAGTGGTTCTCTAAGCAAAGAGAGAGCTGAAAAGTAACAGGCCAGAAAGGAACAGAGACAATATACATTAAAAGTCACCTTACAGGCAATACAATGGCACTAAATTCCTATCTTTCCATAGTTACCCTGAATGTAAATGGGCTAAATGCCCCCAATCAAAAGACACAGAGTATCAGAATGCATAAAGAAACAAGACCCATCAATATGCTATCTATAATGAACTCATTTTAGAGCCTAAGACACCCTCCAGATTTAGAGTGAGGGGGTGGAAAACCATTTACCATGCTAATGGACATGAAAAGAAAGCTGGGGTGGCAATCCTTATATCAGATAAATTAGATTTTAAGGCAAAGACTATAATAAGAGATGAGGAAGGTCACTATATCATACTTAGAGGGTCTGGCCAAAAAGAAGATCTAACAATTTTAAATATCTATGCCCCTAACATGGGAGCAACCAACTATATAAACCAGTTAATTGAAAAAAAAAAAAAAAAGAAAAACATTGACAATAATACAATAATAGTAGGGGACATTAACACCCCCCTCACTGAAATGGATGGATCATCCAAGCAAAATATCAACAAGGAAATAAAGGCCTTAAATGACACACTACACTGGATGGACATCGCAGATATATTCAGAACATTCCATCTCAAAGCAACAGAAAACACATACTTCTCTAGTGTGCATGGAACAACCTACAGAATAGATCACACCCTGGGTCATAGATCAGGTATCAACTGGTACCAAAAGATTGGGATCATTCCCTGCATATTTTCAGACCACAATGCTCTGAAGCTAGAACTCAGTCACAACAGGAACATTGGAAAGAACCCAAATACATGGAGGCAAAAGAGCATCCTACTAAAGAATGAATGGGTCCACCAGGAAATTAAAGAAGAATTGAGAAAATTCATGGAAACAAATGAAAATGAAAACACAATGGTTCAAAATCTGTGGGACACAGCAAAGGCCGTCCTGAGAGGAAAGTATATAGAAATACAAGCCTTTCTCAAGAAACAAGAAAGGTCTCAAGTACACAACCTAACCCTACACCTAAAGGAGGTGAAGAAAGAACAGCAAAGAAAGCCTAAACCCAGCAGGAGAAGAGAAGTCAAAAAGATCAGAGCAGAAATCAATGAAATAGAAACAAACAAAAAAACCCAGTAGAACAAATCAACGAAACTAGGAGCTGGTTCTTTGAAAGAATTAACAAGATTGATAAACCCCTGGCCAGACTTATCAAAAAGAAAAAAGAAAGGACCAAAATTAATAAAATTATGAATGAAAGAGGAGAGGTCACAATTAACACCAAAGAAACACAAACAATTATAAGAACATATTATGAGCAACTATACACCAGCAAATTTGACAATCGGGAAGAAATGGGTGCATTCCTAGGGACATACAAACTACCAAAACCGAAAGAGGAAGAAATAGAAAACCTGAAGAGACACATAACAAGCCGTCATCAATAATCTCCCAACAAACAGAAGCCCGGGGCCAAGCAGCTTCCCAGGGGAACTCTACCAAAAATTTAAGAAGAATTAATACTTATTCTCCTGAAACTGATCCAAAATATACAAATGGAAGGAAAGCTTCCAAACTCATTTAATGAAGCCAGCATTACATTGATCCCAAAACCAGATGAAGACCCCATCAAAAAGGAGAATTACAGACCAATATCTTTGGCGAACACAGGTGCAAAAATTCTCATCAAAATACTAGCCAATAGAAACCGACAGTACACTAAAAGGATTATTCACCACGAACAAGTGGAATTTATTCCTGGGCTGCAAGTTTGGTTCAAGTTCTGCAAATCAACCAATGTGAAACAATACATTAATTAAAGAACAAGGGGGTGTCTGGGGTGGCAGTTCGTTAAGTGACTGCTTTTGGTTCAGGTCATGAACTTGGAGTCCTGGGATCAAGTCCTGCATTGGAATCAAGTCCTCCCATCACCATGGGGAGTTTGTTTCTCCCTCTGACCTTCTCCCCTCTCATACTCTCTCATGCTCTCTCTCAAATAAATAAATAAATAGTGTCTTTAAAAAAAAAACAAGAACCATATGATATTCTCAATAGATGCTGAAAAAGCATTTGATAAAGTACAGCATGCTTTCTTGATCAAAACTTTTCACAGTGTAGGTACAGAGGGTACAGACCTCAGTATCATCAAAGCCATCTATGAAAAACCCACAGCCAATATCATTCTCAATGGGAAAAAATGAGAGCTTTTCTGCTAAGGTCAGGAACACGGCAGGGATGTCCACTATCACCGCTGCTATTCAACATAGTTCCAGAAGTCCTATCTTCAACAATCAGACAACAAAATGACATAAAAGGCATCCGAATCAGCAAAGAAGTAAAAATCTTACTCTTTGCAGATGATATGATACTTTATGTGGAAAACCCAAAAGACTCCACTCCAAATCTGCTAGAACTCAAAGGAATTCAGTAGTGTCAGGATATAAAATCAATGCACAGAAATCAGCTGCATTTCTATACACCAAAAACAAGACTGAAGAAAGAGAAATTAAGGAGTCAATCCCATTTACCACTGCACCCAAAACCGTAAGATACCTAGGAATAAACCTATCCAAAGAGGCAAAGAATTTGTACTCAGAAAACTATAAAGCACATGAAAGAAATGGAGGATGACACAGAATAAAGGAAAAATGTCCCATGCTCATGGATGGGACAAACAAATATGGTGAAAACGCTGATACTACCTAAAGCAATCTACACATTTAATGCAATCCCTATCAAAATACCATCAATTTTTTTCCAAAAAAAAAATGGAACAAATAATCCTAAAATTTATATAGAACAGAAGAGACCCTGAATAGACAGAGTAATGTTGAAAAGAAAACCATAGGTGGCAAGATCATAGTTCCAGACTTTGAGCTCTATTACAAAGCTGTCATCAAGATAGTATGGTACTGGCACAAAAACAGATACATAGATCAATGGAACAGAACAGAGAGCTCAGAAATGGACCTCAACTCTATGGTCAACTAATCTTCAACAAAACAGGAAAGAAAGTCCCATGGGAAAAAGACAGTCTCTTCTAACAACTGGTGTTGGGAAAATTGGACAGTCATGTGAAGAATGAAACTGGACCATTTCCTTACACCACACACAAAAACCACACTCTACATGGATGAAAGACCTCAATGTGAGACAGGGTTCCATCCAAATCCTTGAGGAGAACACAGGCAGCAACCTCTTCAACCTTTGCTGCAGCAACTTCTTCCTAGAAACATCGCCAAAGGCAAGGGAAGCAAGGGAAAAAATGAACTACTGGGACTTCATCAAGATCAAAAGCTTTTGCAGAGCAAAAGAAACAGTCAACTAAACCAAAAGACAACGACAGAATGGGAGAAGATATTTGCAAATGACATATCAGATAAAGGGCTAATATCCAAAATCTATAAAGAACTTATCCAACTCAACACCCAAAAAACAATCCAATCAAGATATGGGCAGAAGACACGAACAGACATTTCTGCAAAGAAGACATCCAGATGGCCAACAGACACATGAAAAAGTGTTCAAAATCACTCAGCATCAGGGAAATACAAATCAAAATCACAGTGAGATACCACTTCACACCAGTCAAAATGGCTAAAATTAACTAGTCAGGACATGACATATGTTGGTGAGGATGTGGAGAAAGGGGAACCCTCCTACAATGTTGGTGGGAATGTACGCTGGTGGAGCCACTCTAGAAAATAGTGTGGAGGTTCCTCAAAAGGTTGAAAATAGGGGCACCTGGGTGGCTCAGTGAGTTAAAGCCTCTGCCTTTGGCTCAGGTCATGATCTCAGGGTCCTGGGATCCAGTCCCACATCGGGCTCTCTGCTCAGTGGGGAGCCTGTTTCCCTCTCACTCTCTGCCTGCCTCTCTGCCTGCTTGAGATCTCTGTCAAATAAATAAATAAACTCTTTGAAAAAAAAAAGTTGAAAATAAAGCTACCCTACAATCCAGCAATCACACTACTGGGTATTTACCAGAAGATACAAATATAGTGATCTGAAGGGGCACATGCACCTGAATGTTTATAGCAGCAATGTCCACAAGAGCCAAACTATGGGAAGAACCTAGATGTCTATCAGCAGATGAATGGTAAAGAAGATGTGGTATATATAGGGGTGCCTGGGTGGCTCAGTGGGTTAAAGCCTCTGCCTTCGGCTCAGGTCATGATCCTAGAGTCCTGGGAATGAGCCTCGCATCGGGCTCTCTGCTCAGCAGGGAGCCTGCTTCCCCCCTTTTCTCTGCCTGCCTCTCTGCCTACTTGTGATCTCTCTCTCTTTCAAATAAATAAATAAAATCTTTTTTAAAAATTAAATAAAAAGAAGATGTGGTATCTATACACAATGGAATGTTATACAACCCTCAAAAAATGAAATCTTGCCATTTGCAATGATGTGGATAGAACTAGAGGGTATTATGCTAAGCGAAATAAGTAAATCAGAGAAAGACAAATATCATAGGATCTCACTGATATGAGGAATTTGAGAGGCATGGTGGCATGTCATGTGGGGTAGGGAGGGAAAAAATGAAACAAGATGGGACCAGGGAGGGGGCGCCTGGGTGGCTCAGTGGTTTAAGTCTCTGCCTTTGGCTCAGGTCATGGTCTCAGGGTCCTCGGATCAAGCCCCACATCGGGCTCTCTGCTCAGTGGGGAGTCTGTTTCTCCCTCTCTCTCTCTGCCTGCCTCTCTGCCTACTTGTGACCTCTCTCTCTGTCAAATAAATAAATAAAATATTAAAAAAAAAAAAAAGATGGGACCGGGGAGAGAGACGAACCATAAGAGACTCTTAATCTCATGAGACAAACTGAGGGTTGCTGGAGGGGAGAGGGGAGGGATAGGGAGGCTGGGTTATGGACAATGGAGAGGGTATTTGCTATGGTGAGTGCTATGAAATATGTGAGCCTGATGATTCACAGACCTGTACCCCTGGGGCAAATAATACATTATATGTTACTAAAAACTTTTTTTAAAAAGAATATATATATATGTCTATATTCAGGAGAGAGATTAATCTACAGTTTTCTCCCTTGTAATATCTTTATCTTATTTTGGTATTAGGGCAATGTTAGTCTCACAAAATGAACTTGGAAGCACTCTCTTTTCTCCTATTTTCAGGATGAGATTATGAGATTCTTCCTTAAATGTTTGGTACAATTCACAATGAAAACTTTTGGGGCCAGGATTTCTGTTGTTGTGATGGTAGTTTTTTGTTTTGTTGGTGAGGTTTTCCCATCCAAGTACTAACCAGGCCCGACCCTGCTTAGAGTTGGTGAGGTTTTCAAATACAGCTACAAATTGAATTCTTATGGAAGATATAGGGCTACTCAGCTTATGTATTTTATCTTGAGTGGGTTTTAATACTTTGTGTTTCAAGGAATCATTTCATTTCATCTAACTTGTCAAATTTAGGGCATAAAAATATTAACTGCATTCTTTTTTATCTTTTTTAAGGTTGGAGTCAGCACTGATAACACTTGTAATCTCTGTTTTCTGTTTTTATTTTGTTCTTCATGGTCAGTATCACCAGAAAATCCATTTAATGATTTTGGGAGGGGTGGGTTGTTTTGTTCATTTTTTGTTTGTTTTGTTTTGTTTTAAGAATCAGCTTTTGTTCCACTAGTTTCCTGTTTTTAACTTAATGAATTTTATGCTTATCTTAGTATTTTCTTTTCTTTTCTTTTCTTTAGATTCCTCATTTTTACCTGGTTACAGTCAAACTGATACAGCATGGTGCAAGGCTCCTACAATAAATCACACGGCTGGCAGAAAGTATCTGGCATGACCAAAGACCCCAGGTATACAAAGAAATCTTTACCAAGCAGAATTGCCCAAGAATTTAGATTTTTATCTCCCAGGGTATGGTCAAAAGCCAGTTTCCTCTCAGGATTTTCTTGCTCAGTGTTCAAACACTCAAACTGGCCAAGTTAACCCTTTATACACATTTCTTTTTTCTCCGGGTACCATCAAGATTTTTTATCTCCTTTATATTCATTTTTTAATAAAATAAGATTAGACTTGTGTTCCTGTTTCATTTTATGTATCCTGCTTGTGCTCTTTAACCTTCTTGGATCTATGCTATGTGGTTTGTATTAAATTTCTAAAATTCTTGGCAATTATTTTTTCAAATATGTCTTCCATATCTTTGTCTCTTTTTTCCTGGGATACCAATTATGAATGTTCTATAATGTGTGAATTTGCTTATACACACATGAAGTTTGGGTGATATCTATTGAAGTATCTTCATATTCACTGATGCTTTCTTCTTTGTCTTTTTTTTTTAAGATTTTTATTTATTTATTTGAGAGAGAGAGAGCACAAGCAGGGGGAATGATAGAGGGAGAGGGAGAAGCAGGCTCTGCACCAAACAGGAAGCTCAGCTTAGGGCTTGATCCCAGGACCCTGGGATCATGACCTGAGCCAAAGGCAGACAGTTAACCCACTGAGCCACCCCAGTGCCCCTAATTCTAGTATTTTTGAAAGTCAATAGTCTTCTGTGGTTCCATATAAATTTTAGGTTTGTTGTAGTTCTGTGAATAATGCTGTTGGTATTTTGATAGGAACTGCATTAAATGTGTACATTGCCTTGGGTGGTATAAACATTTTAGCAGTATTTGTTTTTCCAATCCATGAGCATGGATTGTATTTCCATTTCTGTGTGTCACCTTCAACTTCTTTCATCAGTGTTTTATAATTTTCAGTGTACAGCTCTTCAACCTTTTGGGTAGGTTTATTCCCGAGTATTTTATTATTTTAGGTGTAACTATAAATGGGATTGTTTTCTTAATTTCTCTTTCTGCTACTCATTTTGGTGTATAGAAATGGAACAGATTTCTGCACATTGATTTTGTATCCTGTGTCTTGACCGGATTTATCAGTTCTAGCAGTTTTTTGGTGAAGTCTTTCAGGTTTTATACATGTAGTATCATGTCACCTGCAAATAGTGAAAATTTCACTTGTTTCTTACCAATTTGGATGCCTTTTATTTCTTTTTGTTGTCTGATTGCTGTGGATAAGACTTCCAGTACTATGCTGGGTTAAAGTGGTGAGGGTATATTATCTTTTTCTTATTCCTGACATTAGGGGGAAAGCTCTTTTTCCCAGTTAAGGATCATGTTAGCTGTGGTTTTTTCACATATAGCTTTTATTACATTGAGGATTTCCCCCTCTAAACCTACTTTGTTGAGGATTTTTATCATGAATGGACATTGATTCATCAAATACTTTTTCTGAATCTATTGAAATAATCATAGGGTTTTTATCCTTTCTTTTATTGATATGATGTATCATATTGATTTATTTGCAAATATTGAAACACTCTTGCCATCCAGGAATAAATCCCACTTGATCGTGGTGAATGACTTTTTAAAATATATTGCTGGGTTCAGTTTGAACTTTTGCATCTATGTTCATGAGGGATATTACCTTGTAGTTCTCCTTTTTAATGTGTCTTTATCTCTTTATCGTCTTTCAGTATCAGGGTAATGCTGGTCTCATAGAATAAATTTGGAAGTTTTTCTACCTTTTCTATTTTTTGGAATAGTTTGAGAAGAATATTTTGGTATTTGGTATTTAAATATTTGGTAGAGTTCACCTGTGAAGCCATCTGGTCCTGGACTTCTATTTGTTTGGAGATGACAATGACAATTATGATGATGATGATGATTGATTTAATGTCTTTGCTGGTTATCAGTCTGTTCATATTTTCTGTTTCTGTTTTGGTAATTTATATGTTTCTAGGAATCTATTCATTTCTTCTAGGTTGTCCAGTTTGTTGGCATATAGCTTTTCATAATCTCTTATGATTGTATTTCTGTGGTATTGGTTGTTATTTCTCCTCTCTTAGTTGTGATTTTATTTATTTGAGTCCTCTCTCTTTTTTTCTTGATAAATCTGGCTAGAGGTTTATCAATTTTATTGAGTTTTTCAAAGAACGCACATCTAGGTTCATTGATCTACTCTATTGGTGTTTTTTAGTTTCTATATCGTTTATTTCTGCTCTAATCTTTATTATTTTTCTCCTTCTGCTGGCTTTAAGTTTTGTTTGTTCTTTCTCTAGCTCCTTTAGGTGTAAGGTTACATTGTTTGAGTTTGTTTGTTTGTTTGGCTTCTTGAGGTAGATCTGTATTGCTATAAACTTTCCTCTTAGAACTGCTTTTGCTGCATCACAGAGGTTTTGGACTGTTGTATTTTTATTTTAATTGTTTCCATGTACTTTTTTATTTCTTTTTTATTTCCTGGTTGGCCCATTCATTGTTTGGTAGCACGGTGTTTAGCCTCCCTGCATTTGTGGTCTTTCCAGATTTTTTTCTTGTGGTTGACTTCTATCCACAGGTGCTGTTACCTTTCCCTAGTCTGTGACACAATAGATGCTTCTCATATCTCACTCCGGTCTTTATTCTAAGTGCTTTGTGTGTTTTATGAAGGAAGACCCTGGAGGAAGATGCTGACTTCCCCAGTGATATGGATCCCAGGGTTTGACACTGCCCCATCAGCTTAAAATTTTATTGGTTATTGTAAGCTGAACTCTTGCAGCTTTTGACTGTTTCTACTGTCACTTAGTGTGTACTTGCACGATTTCTCCTCAGACTTGGAATCAGTTAGTTGCAATGTCAGCTCTCAAATGGCTTAAAAAAAGTTATGATTTTGATGTTAGTCTGGCTAGTTTTTATTGAAATCCTGAGAGAAAACCTTCTTCCAGCTTTTGTGTCTTGGCAGTGAGCCATAAACGAGGCCAATGAAATATTAGCTCAAATGAAATATTAGCAAGTGTTTAGTTGCTGGTACTTGACCTTCCAGCCTACTCTGATTCTGCTGTAGTGATCTTGGAAGTATACATTTGTATAGAAGAGCCGTTAATATGAAGGAAAGACAGTCGCCCTGGAGAATTTTCTGTAGTCATAACAGGCACTGTGAGTAAGAAAACCCAGATAGTGTGAAGTTATTTATCATAGCAGCAACATTTAGCATGTCCTGACTAATACAGCATTTCAGCTAGGATGTCTGAGGTGATGAAAGAGGCAGCAATAGCTGAACAGAGGCAGAGATAAAGATACATGTGTAGCATACAGGAGGAAAGAAAATCCATAAGCCTTGAGAAATCTTTTTAGGAACACAGGAATCTAGGGAAGGAGGAGGAATCCAATTATTAAAAATCAATGTCAAGCAAAGACTAATAGAGTTAATGAAATAATTATAGAGATTTAGTTATACTAAAACTGCAGGCAAGGTCAAAACACACTGCCTAGAAAATAGAAACAAGGTAAGAACAAGTCACTCAGCAAAACTGACTCAGTGTGAGTAGTGAGTTATTGAGTTCCTCCTGATTCTCAGCATCTTGGACAGATCTCTTTCTAGAGTGGTTTAATTGGACCCAGCATCAAGGACCACAAGAATATACCACAGGATGCCAAATAATTGTTACAACCTAAAACATGACTAAGAGCCTCTGTTGGAGGAAAAGTCCCTTCAATGACAGAATATATCATCTTGATCAAAATGCCATCATGAACTTCTCCTTCTGTGGCAAACAGCTTGAATGCTAAGACACTACCATCCACATCCATATGTCTCAGTGTATGCTCTGCCAAGATATCTGCTTGCCATTTGCTCTGTCTCTACAATGCCAAACAACCAGGTGAAAAGTGAAAGATTCAGTCAGTGTTTCTAAACATCCAGATGTTTGGCACCAAGTAAGTAAAATATCTGGATGCATGACAGATTTTCTCACTTTTTCATCTGGCTGTCTGGCATCACATAATACAAACCATTGTGTAAATGCTTAGGACTAAGAAAATATAGAACATTGTCACAAATTAGCACATTTTTTTCTTCTAAAGTATTAGAGAATGTTAGCCTCAAAATGGGCTTTAGAGGACTTCTAATGTAACTTTCCTCAAAATATATTTGTGGTATCTCTGTAAGTAAACCAAGGGACTCCAGAAAAACTTGTTTGGTATCTGGAAAGATTAACCTCTGCTCTCAAGTTTTAGGGTATAAGCATGTACACAATTTCATTCAAAAGGCACTTGTTGAGTAATTCCTCTGATACAGGCCCTGAGGGAAAAAAACAATAAGATATCTTTTCAAGGAGCTTACCTCAGTCTAGTCAAGGGGAATGGAGAGAAAGGGACTATTGAGAGTGATCTTTAAGACACCAAGTCAAGACTTGGTGAGAGAGAAAATAATCTACCACTGCTTGAATATCTCCTAGTATTAGGCATATGGTAAGTATGATATAAATTTCCCCCATTTAATCTGCATGAAACTCAACATATGGGCATTGTTATTCCTACCTATGGCCTTTGTAGAGGGATTAAGTGACATTTCCAGCACCATACCACTGGAAAATGCAGAGGATGATTTGCAAAACAATCTTTTGCTCCTGCATTCCTTTCACTGAATTGTTTTGCCTCCCTTCAAATTTCTTTAACAAAGCTCAATTCCTCAGTAGCTTAATCTTGTCATACCAGGGGCTGATCAGAACCTGGAGAAGGCTTGGATCCTGATATACATGGAGATTCTCCAAATGGAATATAAATGACTCAAGAAAGACAAAGCAGCCAAAAGAAAGTAATAATACAGAAGAAGAATGACTGACACTAAAAAGTGAAAGAGAACTTAGCCTTCAACATTAGAAAACCAGAGGAAAATGTAATAGGCAAGAGACAGAGCTACTTAGCTAGAAATAGGTTGTTTCCTAACTGAAAGAACCCATTTCCCATCTTTAGGGTGTCAGATAAAGACAATTCTGTACTTAGATAAGGAGAGATTTTATTCAAAGAGACTATTGGCAATAGGGGAAAAGTTCCAATCTTGAGGTCTGCAGGGGTCTCAAAAATTAGCACATGTTAGCCATACCTTAACAAAGTAGTTAAAAAAAATTTAAAAGAAAATAAAAAACTTCTCTTTTGTTGGGGGGTGGGAGGTGTCATTGGGACTAGCAGGAACTCTTAAAGAGACTAGTAGGAACTGAGAAAGTGGTAACATGATTGAGAAGGTCTGAGGGAAACGTTTCTGGCTGTGGTCATCTGATTGTCAAGATGAGCTGTTAAAGGGAGATGTTCTGCATTTTAGCACTTGCTCAGACTTGGGGGCAACCAGAGTTTTGGGGCCTTGGGGAGAAGAGAAGTCTGAATAAAGTTTGGTCGAGTCAGAGCAGAGGGTAAGAAATGGGCAATTATAAATACATGGTTAGGAGCCATCTGTAGTATTGACCTCTGAAGCAATCATCTATTTTATCTGCCATATTTTACTGTATGCACCTTTCTCCCCACCTTGCAGGTTCATTAATGCCTCTTTTTAATGCAGCCATGATTATAAAACCCTACTACTAATTGTAACACATAGGATCCTAGTTGCCCAAACCTGATTTCACCCTATCGCTGAACCAAATTTCCCTGGATAGAGACATAACAGATCCACCCAACTTTGAGCCCTTCTCTGCCCCATTATAGAAGGTGGGCCCAAGCTGGTTGTTGGATTCCCATGAAATTAATTTTTTGTTGACTAAGCCTTTGGCACAGGAAACCTTATTGGACTGCATATCCTGGATTTCAGTTTGAGCTGGAACATTCCTCAGATTTACTCATTTGGTTTCTGATGGAGTAACTTTTGAAGTGGAAATTCTGAATCCTTACCCTCTGGCCTCTCATGAGACTCAGTGACCCACTCCTCAATTCCTTGGAAAGCTTAATTTAGAATGCAAATGATTTCGGAATAGACAATGATTTATGGTCTTTTCATGCCTCCGGTAAGAGATATGTGGGTTTATTTTACCACGTGGAATCTTGCTTTAAGCACCCCTACTTTGATGTAATCTAGGAGCTTTATAGATAATAAAAACAAATTTCATCCACCCTATAAATTTTTAAAACCAAGACTGTAGACGCTAAATAAAAGTTCAATTATTAAAATGCACATTTTATTCTGCAACATGAGTGAAGTAAAAGATGAAACAAAGGTTGTAGATTTCCTTTATTTTGCTGGGGTTTTGCTGTTTTGTTGTTGTTGTTGTTATATTTTATTTAGAGGAGTTACAAAAAGAATAGTGAAGAACACACTACATGAAGAATAGTTTAGGATCTCTTTAATTTACTTCCTCCTTTTATATTCTGAGGATATTTCTTTATATTTTCTCCTTATTTCTAGCTTTTACCATGATAATTATTAATTGTAATCCAAAATTTTTCTTCTAGAGATTGAATTATATCCCCAAAGAAGGCAAGATGGTTTCAAGGGACTGCATCAGTCAAATCATTTTGGATTAATGCTGTTCTTACAAGTGCAATATGTAAGTTATAATGAAACACGGGGGGTCTGGGTAATTTACTGCAGCATACCAAAGGCCCTCATACATATCCCAGAGGTGAAGGCTTGGAATGTTCAAAGCTCAAAAAAGGCAAATTGAAGAAACACTTTTTATATCTAAAAAACTATGACTACAATGTGTGTCTGGATTATTGGCAACAATTTTAATTTCCTGGGTTTGTCAAAAAATTTTTTTAAAAATAGAAGAAAGTCATACATGAAAAGAACACCATAATGTCAGAATGTGTGGTCATGGATAAAGCTACTGGCAGTGATTCAGACCTGATTAAAGTTAAGGAGAGAAAGAATAAATAACTTACAATAAATGGTATGGGCTTCTCTTCTATAAACGAATAATTAGGAAACTATTGAAAAGTTCATTTCCCACATCTCACCATATTCTTCCCAAGACTGGGATGCCAAAGTGCATGCTATTTATTGTTCTGCCTATTAAAACCTATCATTTCATAAAGGAAACCCATATCTGAAGTTGATCAAAAGTGAATAGTTGTTACCTAGGAAACAAATATAATTCCTACCACTATTGTGAACTTTATTTTAAATGAGGAATTGTATCCTTTTCAATTATTAGGTGAGAAGGGAAAGTAGTAAATAATGCTATAAATCTCTAGAATTCACTCGATGGTAATAGCGCATTAAACACTTGGGCAACTAGAATTCATGCAGCCAAATAGAACTTACAGGATTCACTACTATATAATTCTCCAAGGATCACGAACACAACAGGGGAAGGAAATTGGCTACTCAGCAACAGTACTGCTCTGCGTCTTATCTAATTATACATAGCCTGGGTTAGCTGAGCTAAGGACATCTCCTGCTGTGTAAAAAAATAGATAACAGTGCCTAAAGTTGATAATAATTGACAAAGGAAAAAAATGTGCTGCAAGTGACAGGATTTCCTCAGAGGATTATCAAATGTATTATCTTGAAAAGATTGGATTTTCACAAGACTATCAAATGGGAGGAGGCGACTAAGGAGAGTAAGAAAACTAAGACAGTTAATTGAATTTGCAAGACACACTGACTGTGACAAGGAGAAAATCAAGAGAATTACATGGATAATTCAAGGAAAAATGGACACCCTTTTTTAAAGCAATGTTTTCAGTTTACAGTTTTATGTAAGTGTGTATGAGAGAAAGAGAGAGACAGAGAGACAGAAAGAGAAAGAAAGAAAAAGAGGAGAGTGAGTTTTGGAACCATCTTAATATTAATGGTAATGGAGCCAATACTATTCTCACCATGGCTTTGTTCAAATGAGAAAAATGCTCTCTGTATTTGTGTAATGAAGTGGAAAGAATATTGTCTTAGGAGTTAGGGAACCTGCACTTTGCTGCTCACTAATTGTGTAACTTGGCCAAATCCCTGACATTTAAAATCATATTTTTCTGCCTTGAAGTGGTTCACATCATCTTTTTATTATCTATTTGACTTGGAAGCCAGATATTCACACAGATATCATTTAGTATTGGGTTAGAATGAAATCCAGCCAAATTGTTGATATTCAGTATCCTCAATCTACAGTCAAAAACTGCCCTTCTCTCTAACAATTTGGATTTCCATTAAAAAGGAAAAGTTTAGAAGTGGACTACTGGATCATCTGGTAGTTCTATTTTTAATTTTTGGGAAAAACTCCATTCTGGTAGTGCCTATACCAATTCACATTCCAATTTCATACAATCACATATAATTCCAATGTACATACCAATTACACTACAGCATACAACGGTTCCCTTTTCTCCACATCCTTGCCAACACTTGTTATCTTTTGACTTTTTGATAATGGCCATTTTAACAGGTGTGAGGTGATAGCTCATTGTGATTTTGATTTGCATTTTCAGATGATCTGTGATGCTGAGTGATCCTTTCCTATACTTTTCATATACCTGTTGGTGATTTATAGGTCTTCTTTGGAAAAATGTCTATTCAGGTCGTTTGCCCACTTCTTAATCAGGTTACACTCCACTCACGGTCCCTAACAAAAAGCATGTGCCCTGGGTCCTGCCATGCTTTCTCAGCTTGCTTTGACCTACTCTTCCCCCCACCAAGGTGTGCTGGTACCTCCCCCATGACCTATGAGCAACAGACACCTGTTTTGCTTCCAATCCTTGTTGAACCATGGCTCATCACTGATATCTCAGGGCTCTACTTAAATGTTCACTTAAGAAAGTCACGACAACATAAAATTGAACTGTATTCAACTTTAAAAAGAAGAAAATCCTGCCATTTGTGATAACGTGGATAAAGCTTGTAGACATTATGCTAAGTGCATTAAGCTGGGCAGAGAAATGTATGCTCTCACATGTGGACCCTAAAAACGAAAGAGAAAGAAAGAAAGAAAGTAAGAAAGAAAGAAAGAAAGAAAGACAAAAAAATTGAACTCATAGAAGTAGAGAGTAGAATGGTGATTACAGGGTGGCAGGAAGAAATGCTGGTCAAAAGCTACAAAGCTGCAATTATGTAGGATGAGTAAGCCTAGAAGCCTAATGTACAACATGATGACTATAGCTAATAAGACAATACTGAATACTGGGAATATGATGAGAGGTGCTCTCATCACATACACAAAAAGGTAACTATGAGAAATAATATGTTAATTAGCTTAAGTACAGTAATCATTTCACTATATGTATGTATATCAAGTCATCATGTTGTATATTTAAAATATATAATATCTTTATTAAAAGAAAAAATACACAATTTTGGCAACAGTTGTCCATTGATGGTGTGAGTAATTACAACTGTTATATTAATTGGAATGATGAAAATAATCTATGTTTTTCTCTGTAGTGTCAGTACATTATTATCTTCCTATCCCAAATAATATTTTTTGGTGATAATTCTAGTAATAACCTAGCCTGACAGTTTATCCTTCAAACTTAATGTGACACATCTCAGAACTCAACCTTAATTTTCTTGAGCTGTATATGGATCTAATAAAATAAAATCAACTCCAATATCTTACATTTGCCTCCTTTGTATTAAACTGGCCCTTATGGGAATTACAAAGACAGCATGGAAATGGTATTGAACCAGTTAATAATAAAAATCTTTTTCCCAGAAGAAATTAATATACCATTTTGGGTATAATTTATTATTACATATTCATTTTAGACGGAACAGCAGGCAGCTTCAAGTAGAGATATTGTAATAGTATCCTCAGAGTCCCTGCCTGCTACTGCTGATCAGAACCCACACACTTAATGCTTATTACACATCAATTATCTGCACACTTGGAAATAACCACCTAATGCAACAGTTAATTAAATTTAATATCAGATTCTAAAGGACTGAAAATGTCATTTAAAAATTTTGCTTATAGATGTTTTCTTTATTTGATGAATATTGAATTATCATAGACGAATATGAAAGTACATAAAAGGTAAGCACATAATGTCCTATAAAATATTGACACTTAAGAACATGTTCTTAAATACATAGAAATACTAGTCCTTAGTTTCTGTAAAGACCCCTCATTTTTCAGCATAGAAAAACTGAGAAAGCATCAGCTAACAGAAGAAAAGCATTGGACTTCGTATCCTCACACCAATCTACAATTCTTGAGTTCTGACATATTACTCATCCGTAGCCTGGTTAAAAGAGCAATTTATCTTGACTTGTCCTATGTAAACAAGAATGCAGTGAGGTCCTAGTGAGAATTTTTGAAACTCGTCGTGAAATCCTGGTCTGGTCTTGAGCAAGGAGGGCATCAGGAGATGCTACCACATTCAGCAGAGGGAGGCTGCCAGGAGTGTGCTGGCTCTGTGCCTCTGGTGGAGCAACATCGGGCACCTGACTGGAATGTGGGGATGATTCCAGTCATGGGACCCAATGTTTTTGGTTCTAACAGTGGGTGAGACCACTAGAATATTCTCTGACATAGTCCTAAAGACTCTTTCCTCAAGATCCAAGATGAAAGAAAACGGATCCTGGCTCTCCATTTGGGAATCCAGGAAGCCTGAGGAAGTACCTGTAGCTGTGAAAAGCTAGACTGATGTCAATGAAGACAAGTTTCAGGGGCTGAAGGAAGAATACTAACTAAACGTGTTACTGACCACACAACAGAATGGCCAGTAACCCATCCAAAAAAAGTTAAAAATTGCCAAGGAGAAGATATAAGGCTCCATGAACTCTAACAGGAGAGGAAGAATGTTTGGGGATTTTCATATCCAGAGATAGGAATTGGAGTCAAAGACATTTTAGTTATATACACTTTTCTAGAATATTTACTTCTCTATTATATTTACTTATCTTGCTCCATTGGATTAGGACCCTGGGAAGGCAGAACTGATTTTTTTAAAATATTTTATTTGTTTATTTGACAGATTTTATTTATTTATTTATTATTTGACAGACAGATTACAAGTAGGCAAGAGAGGCAGGGAGGGAGAGAGAGGAGGAAACAGGCTCATGGAGCAGAGAGCCCGATACAGGGCTTCATCCCAGAACCCTGGGATCATGACCCAAGCCGAAAGCAGAGGCTTTAATCCACTAAGTCACCCAGGTGCCCCAGGCAGAGCTGGTTTTTAAGGATTATCTAAAATATCTGTCAAATCGGGAGGCCCTCAAATGGATCTCCCTCAAAAAATTTAGTATGGCAACACTAATACGGAGGTACGTATCTTGGATGAACTAGTCAGCTTCTGGCTACAACTCGTTATTTCCTATTACATACCATCAAGTGAAATGAAACTTCAGACTAGTCATACCAAGAAGTAACAGCTTTATAAACTGCTTCTACCAACTGCCCTAGCAGTAAAAAGCTGCCCAAGGGGGCCCCGACACTAGTGAGATGCTCTTTCTTCAGACAAACCCAAGCAAGCCAAGAACCTATGCACTGGTTTTAACTCCTTCCTCTTGGGTTCCAGGAGTGTTAATATCAATTTACACCTTGTTGAAGAAACCAAGGGCCTATGCCTTTTTCTCTATAGGCTCCCAAATACCATTAGGGTAAAACAACACTGTCACTGAGGAAATTTAAGAAAACCTAAGTTAGCTTATTGTTTGTTTTTACAATTCCAAGCCTTATATACAATTCTTTTGAGCTTTGTGACCTAGAACAATCTGACTTTTCCATGGATGGGTGCAGTAATCCCTGCCCCCTTATCTGCCAGTTTCAGTTAGCCATGGTCAACCATGGTCTACAAGAAGATAATCCTCCTTCTGGGGCGCCTGGGTGGCTCAGTGGATTAAGCCGCTGCCTTCGGCTCAGGTCATGATCTCAGGGTCCTGGGATCGAGCCCCACATCGGGCTCTCTGCTCCGCAGGGAGCCTGCTTCCTCCTCTCTCTCTGCCTGCCTCTCTGCCTACTTGTGACCTCTCTCTCTGTCAAATAAATAAATAAAATCTTTAAAAAAAAAAAAAGATAATCCTCCTTCTGATATATCATCAGAAGGTAACAATAGCCTAACATTATGTCACAGTACCTACATCATTCGTCTCACTTCATCTCATCACGTAGGCGTTTTATCATCTCATATAATTGATAAAGGTGAGTACAGCACTCAGATATTTAGAGAGAGACAATATTCATATAAATTTTACTACAGTATATTGTTATAATTATCCAATTTTATTACTAGTTATTGTTGTTAATTTCTTACTGTGTCTCATCTGTAAATTAAACTTTGTCATAGATACGCATATATAAGGAAAACGTGGTATATATCGTGTTAGGACTACGTGCAGTTTCAGGTATCTTCTGGAGGGTCTTGGAACATATCCCCTGCACATAAAGAGGTACTACTGTATCCCATTTTCCCAGACCCAGTGCCAGGTCCTCTCCTTGGAAGAGGAATTAAAAGAAAAATGCATTGTCATTCACGATCCGGACCTACTCTTCTGCCAGCGGTCATCCTTGATTATGTTCCTCCTTCCAGGCCGCAGCAGCATGAAAGAGCACTTGGCAGCCCCAGTGCCTGAGCCTTAACAGTAATGTGGGGAAATAGTCATCTACGCATCTAAGTATCTATCCACTGGGGACCTAAATACATGAGAAACAGAACCCACTCAGAAATGTTATTTGGAGGATAATTATTTTTTGTTCTCAAGTGTAAGGTATAGATCCCAAATTCCTGTCATTTATTTGGCTGAATTTTTATTTTTAACTTGTCTTCAATGTTGGAGTTATGTCATCTTTGTGTATATAAATTATGACTGAAATGAAAATAATATTTGAACTGTGTAGGTTGATTGGATAGAGATTCCCAATTTAGGAAAACACCCTTTACAAAAAATGTCTGTGATCAATAATTCTCTGTCAGATATCAAACTCATGCATAAAACATTTTACATATACATAATCTGTAGCATGTTCAAATAGCCTGTAAGATAATTTTCTTTTTTCTTTTTCTATTCTGATTTTTTCTCCAAATAAACTGAACCCTCAATTTGTTTTCCATGAAATTACTCTTCAGACTCTTCAAATGTATTCCTCTCAGAGCTGTCCTCTTGGAGCATTCATTTCGCTCTGAAAGCGGCATTCATCTGATTTGTCTGCAATCACTGTTTCAGATGAGCACATTCCCAAGGACAAATTTAAAAGCACTAATGCAGCTTTCTCTCCTTGAAGTGGCCCACTCTGTTGCCAGCACTCAGCATTCACGGAGCTCTCTGGTCCAGCTCTAGCATTCTCAGGAAGTACCTCCAAGTTTTTCTTCTGCTGTGCAAGAGCACTGCATGCTTTGCCCTCTGGAAGGTGCTTCTCCCAGGAGGGTGAACAGGGAATCCCAGAAAGAAAGGAAATGGTACCAGCTGAAGGAAAGGAAAAGTTTTGTCAGTTTTCCAATCTTGGTGAAATCATTTTTTCATGGAAGTCACTGTGAATCTTTTTCTTTACAAAGGTGAAAACAAACAAGTAATTAGGGTTATATGGAGTTAAACGGACAGGCTCACTATAGCTTTGTACCTCCGTGTGTGTGTGTGTGTGTGGTTTATATGTGTAAACATGTGACTTTTATTTCAAAATCAAATGATTCCTAGTTGAAAGTGATTCAGTTGTGTAGTACAATATATCCTATTAGATATAAGACTTGTTAAGTCTGCATTTGCTAACAAGTGCTTCTTAACAACTCTAAGAAATGTATCTTGACTACAATTTTCAGGCAGCCCCATCCTGTTCACATTGCCTTTCTTAACAGTACCTGAAAAGGTTTTTTTTTAACACAAGGTTTTATAACAACAAAAAAAGATTAACTGAAAATGACTGAGCCCCCTCTATGGCATGAACTCTAGTGCTTAATAAACATTTAACTTAACATCAAGCAACAGCTAGAATTTATAAAGAGAGGATTTTACTGTGATCGCTAAAAAATAGAAGGCACTCTTAGGCACCTAGGTTTCAAAACGTGTTTGTGTGTGTGTGTGTGTGTGTGTGTGTGTATTTCCACAAAACTTTTCTTTTGATTGTGTTGTTTACTGGAACTTCTTTTCTATTTCCTGTGTCCCCAGATTTAGAACCGTGACTTGGAGAAGAGAACACCATGTTAGAAAGTGTGACATTTGGAATCAACCACTTGCTCTATCTCTCCCTACTTGTTAGAATCTCTGACTTTCAGTTTATTCCTCAATAAAACAGAGATAGCAACATGGCAGTTACTTAAAACTTACCATACTGTTAGGCCATCAGCGTAACTGTCTCAAGGAACACAGTCTTACTAAACAGTATGTCTCTAACACCACACAGGACACTGGGACACTAGAATAGGAGAGATTCACACCTCGGTAGCACATGACTGCAAACTTCCCATGTGAGCCACTGGTTCTATGCAGCTCAAAGTTTCCTTTTGTAAAAAAGCTAAAACTTTTGATGTGCATGAATGTTTGCTGCTCCTTCATAACTTTGCTACCAGTTGTTATAAAAGTAAGTCTCAGACCAAATTCTACATTCACATAGACATATATTAATTAAACATGTGTTAGCAGGCAGACAAAAGAGTTTCAATGTTGTTGAAGTTTGGTAGTGACCCAGCTCACTGTCTTTTTTAAAACAATACCTCACACAGAAGTAAGTCACTAGAAACAGACCTAACAGTATTTCAGAGGCTATTTTGTTACCTTTATAAATTAGCCTGAAACAGAAAAGAACTCTGTCACTGAGAGATCAGACTCAAATTCATTTAGTAATCTAGCCTTAGGAGACATCCTGTTTTGGGCTCAAGGTTTGTGGCCCTCCCCACAAATTCATATGTTGAAGTCCTAATCCCCAACGAGATGCTCTTTGAAGATAGGACCTTTGGGAGGTAATTAGGTTTAGATTAGATGGGGGTGGGTCCCTCATGATGAGGTTAGTGTCTTACAGAAGAGGGAATACAGTGCACTCTCTCCATGCACAACCACTGAGAAAAGGCCATGTGAGGACACAGCCAGAAGGCAGCTGTCTATAAGCTGGAAAGACAGCCCTCATTAAGAACTGAATCGGTCAGCACCTTGGTCTTGGACTTCTTGGCTTCTAGAACTGCAAGGAATGTCTGTTGCTTAAGCCATCCAGTGTGTGGTATCTTGTTATAGCAGGTCATGCCAACTAAGGCATATCCCAAGGATATAGGTGACAAATTTCATAGGTTCTAATTCTCATTTAATTCAAGTGTTGTGTGTTTCCATACTACTTAACCAATACACTTATTTTGAAATCTACTCACTTCATAATTGAGAACCTATTTCTACTATCCATTATGCTGATTAACAAGCCACTAGCTTCACCAATGAAAATCCATTTCTGACATTAATTATGCTAATTAAATTAGCCACTTATCTGTATTTCCTTACATGTAAGGACAGAGGAAGCTCATGTTATAAAGGCTTCTCAAGTGGGGCTTTTCTGCTGTAATCCTGGCTGACCACCCATGGAGTGTGGATTTTTTTTTTTTTTTTTTGAATGAACAACTGTTGGACAGTCCTAAAGTGAGGTGAAAACCATTAATGCATACCTTCATATCCCCCATTTTATGTTAAAGAAATTTAAAAATAAGTACCAACATCATGACACCAGATATCTCATCTTTTCTGTCTTTTTGTCTTTCTGTGACTTATGGTTTCTATTCCTTTTTTTTCTACTGAAGAGAGAAACCAGGATAGTTTTTTGACAGGTTCATTCCTCCTTGAATCCACATCAGCAGCATATACCTCTCTACACCCTCACACAACTTTTGCAAAAGCCCTGACATCCTGTTACTTTCTTTTACCAAATATAATGTTCTGGATTCAATCCTCTGAGGTTTTTATAGTTTCATAATTCCATGATGACTATGTGTGGTCTAAAATGCCCTGGGACTGGCTCACACTGCCTTATCCTCTAGGATAATGAAGGCAATCATATGGGGGGGGGGGGGAGGAATTGGAGTAGAACTTTCTAGGCTAAGAAATATAGTACAGTTGTTTACCACACATAGGCCACATATGGGCCACACATATGACAAATTCGATCAATTTCCTAAGTCTTCTTTGCTCTTTCCTCACATATTGGAGGCATACTCCTTTAGACCATTTGTAGAAACAGAGTAACCCAAAAATCAACCAGTGGATTATACTTGTAGAAAGAGCTAAAATTTCAAAAAGCCAGGTGTAATATAATCTAAACACACATACTGTTCATATTCTGTAGTTTCACATGGAAATGTGAATTTGGAACAGTTAGTAATGTGTACAAATGGATTAGGTATCTTTGCTTCTGCCAACATGAAATGTGTAGGTCTTTTAATTTGTGTTGGTGAGAAGGGGTTTAAGGAAATAAGTATGGGTGATATATGCCTACTTCAGCCTTTTACCCTCCACACTTTGGCAAGACTCATAGATCTTGGCTGAAGAATTAGTCCTTTCTTGGCTTTTGTTTCTCTTTTCCTCACCTTGTATTTTATATAGAAACTATTTCCTCTTGAGTTCCTTCTTACACCTTAATTCAGTGGCCCATTCTAGTTTATTCATTCCAGATGTTTCTTATGCAGAGCATAAAATACATAATGTATGACATACTTGTGGGTAGCCATGCTTTTTCATTCACCCTTATATTGGGTTTCTTGGCATCCTAAATTTTTACAGGTGATGAGATTTCATGTAACACAATAACAATGTTTCACATTATCTGGTATTATATTCATTTAAAAGAACTTCAATTATTTTACAAATAGCATACTCATTCATTTTGTGCCGCTAGAGAGGGTAAGATTTCAGATGTCTACTTTTAAAGTGGGATTTAGAAAGAGAAGATTTTTTTTTCTTTCTGTAGCCTGGAAAATCTGATTGAGTCTTTTAAAGTACTGGGCTATGCATACATGGAAAGAAGTGTGAAGAATTAATCAGAAGAGAAATCTGTTATACTAGAGGTTGGAAATATATTTGATGAAACTATATATATAGTTATAAATGTTTAAAAAGGTTGTAAAGGTAAAGTCGCATGGGTAAATATACTTATAAATATTCTAATATTGTATTTGCATAATAAATGTTTATATTTTTAGATTTAAAAGAATTTGTCTCAATCAGAAAATTTAAATAAAGAAACATTACATAAATAAGAGAATGCTACAGTGTTTACATTCTTGTGATCACAATAATGAGGTAATGCCAGAATATTACTGGAATTTGGATACAATGGTGATTTGCACATAAAAATAACAAAGTCTGAATGATTTATGATGAAAACTTTTCACAAACTTGATACAGAGGGAACATACTTCAACATAATAAAGGCCACATATGACAAGTCCATAGGTTACATCATAGTCAATGGTGAAAAACTGGAAAACTTTACCTATGATCAGGAACAAGACAAGGATGTCTACTTTCTCCACTTTTATTCAGCATAGCTTTGGAATACCCAGCCAGAGAAATTAGGCAAGAAAAATAAATGAAAGGCATACATATTGGAAAGGAAGAAGTAAATTAGTCACTTTTGCAGACGTCATGATATGATATAGGAAGAAACACTAATGATTCCATCAAAAAACTGTTAGAATTAATAAACATATTAGTAAAGTTGCAGGATACAAAATCAATACACAAAAAGCTGTTGCATTTCTTTATACTAATAATGAACTATCAGAAAGTTCAAGAATAAAAATCCCATTTAAAATTGCATCAAAAAGAATAAAATAACTGTAAGTAAATTGCATCAAAATTGCATTAAAATTGCACCAAAAAGAATAAAATAACTATAAGTAAATTTAACCAAAGAGGTGAAAGACCTATATCCTGAAAACTAAACACATTAATGAAAGAAACTAAAGAAGACCCAAATAAATGAAAAGGTATTCCACTCATGGATTGGAAGAATTGGTATTATTAAAATGTCCAGGGGCGCCTGGGTGGCTCAATGGGTTAAAGCCTCTGCCTTCAGCTCAGGTCATGATCCCAGAGTCCTGGGATCGAGCCCCGCATCGGGCTCTCTGCTCAACGAGGAGCCTGCTTCCCTTCCTTTCTCTCTGTCTACCTCTCTGCCTACTTGTGGTCTCTGTCTGTCAAATAAATAAATAAAAATCTTTTAAAAAATGTCCATATTACACAAAGCAATCTACATATGCAAGTGTAATGCCTATCAATTCCAATGGCATTCTTCACAGTAATAAAACACATAATCCTAAAACTTCCATGGTATTATAAAAGATCCTATAATGCCAAAGTAACTTTGAGAAAGAACAAAGCTGGAGGCATCATAGTCCCTGATCTCAAACTATATTATAAACCTATAGTAGTTAAAACAATATAGCATTGCTGATCTAACAAACAGGTAGATCGATGAAACAAAATAGCCCAGAAATAAACTCATGCACATACATGGTCAATAACAGCGGCAAAGGAGCCAGGAATACACAATGGGTAAAGGACGGTCTCTTCCATAAATCGTGTTGGGAAAATTGGACAGCAATATGCAGAAGAATGCAATTATCTTACATAATACACAAAAGTTAACTCAAAATGGATTAAACACTTGAATGAAGACTTGAAACCATAAAAATCCTAGAAAAAAACATAGGTGAAAAGCTCCTTGACATTGGTCTTGGCAATGACTCTTTTGAATCTGATACCAAAATCAAAAGATACAAAAGCAAAAATAAGCAAGTGGTCTACATCAAACTAAAAAGCTTCTGCATAGCAAAGTAAACCATCGACAAAAGGCAACCTGCCTGAATCAAAGAAAGTAGTTGCAAATCATATACCTCATAAGAAGCTAATATACAAAATACACAAACTCATACAACTCTGTAGCAAAAAACCCCAAATAATCCAATTTAAAAATGGGCAGAGGATAAGAACAGACATTTTTTCCAAAGAAGATATACAGGTGAACACCAGGTACAGGAAAAGATATTCAATATCACTAATCACCAGGGAAATGCAAACCAAAGCTGCAATCAGCTGTCACCTCACACCTGTTAGAATGACTATCATCAAAAAGACAAGATACAACAAGTGCTGGTGAGGATGTGGAGAAAAGGAAATCCTTGTGCACTGTTGGTGGGAATGTAAATTGGTACCGACAACATGGAAAACAGTAAGGAGTCTCCTCAAAAAATTAAAAATACAGCTGCCATGTAATTCAGCTATTCCACTTTTGGGTGTTTTTCCAAAGAAAACAAAAACACTGATTTGAAAACAAATATTCACCCCCATATTCACTGCAGCATTATTTATAATAGCCAAGATAAATACAGATAGAGAGATATAAAATATTATTCAGTCATAAAAGAGAATAAAATCTTGCCATTTTGATAACATGGATCAACTTCAAGGACATTATGCTATGTGAAATAAGACAGAGAAAGACAAATCTGTACGATCTCTCTGATCTCTGGAATCTAAAAAACAACTCACAGATAATGAAGAACAGATTGTTGGTTCCAAGAAGCAGAGGTTAAGAGAAATGGGTGAACTGGTTTTTGTTTAAATAATTTAAATAAAATTTCTTTAAAGTCTAAGAAATTTTATAATAAAAAATATATTTTAACTTGCTTAACAAGTGTTTCCCAAACATAATCAGACAACCACAATATGATACCTGGGACTTCTGATTTAAGGTCCAATATGTAATCAGGTTAGAGGTCACAATTCCTATCCTTACAATAAGTAAAAAATTAACAAACTGAAACTCAATTACTTTTCATGGACCCATCAGAGAACTGAGGTTGCAAGGCAAACTGCCACTCTAAAATCTGGAAAGACTGGTGAATACTGCTGCAACTAAGATCTGTTTATCTGGAGCAGAAGCCACCAGAGCCATAACTGGTAGGAACACTTAGATGGTAATTCTGATGAACTGCTGGAGGCTAAGAGTGAAATGGCATTATAGTGAGAAACTCAAGGTGATTGCTGTCTAAATGGGGCCCCAAAATTCTCTGGGGTGTTACCTCTGGAAACTCTACCAGGTTCTTACAGAAAAGAGCTGAGAAAAATCCCCTCATGACTCTGGCAGGGGCAGGAAAAGAATAATCATAAAATATACACAGTGCATTTTCTGTAACAAAAGCCTACTACCCTCCAGCAAAATAAACCTTTACTGGAGCTTTATCCCACTTAGGAAAAAGGCTTTCTTCTGCCCCAGCCCCCTCTAATCTTCCTGTCTTACATAAGGAGTATGAGGAGAAGGGAAAAACTAAGAAATATTTTGAAGGTCTCAGCCAGGAACATAAGCCAAATTAAAAAAAAAAAACGATTTAATTACAGTATTACAGCATTCTTCTCTTGCCCCACAGGTTACTATGATGCCAACAGGTCTCCAGTATAATGCAGGGGATTACAGCTGAAAGAGCTCCATGATGCCAACTTTGTCTCAGGGAGAGAACTCAGAGAAGATCAAAGTCAAAAGGGGAGAGAAAACAAGGATAGTAGAAAAATTTCAAGCTTTTGACAGCTATAGAAAACATTCAAACAGTACAACTCTTAGCCATATGAACATAAACTCTTACACTAAAAAGCCTATCTTCCTTAGTTCTTACAATATGATATATCATGTTCAACTTTCCACACACACAAATTACAAAGCATACAAAAGGGCAAAAAGTACAGTCTGTAGATCAAGCATTAAAATGACTCAGGTATTTTACAGATGTTGAAATTATCAGAGAATTTGAAATAACTATGATTAATATATTAAGGAATCTAATGGAGAATTACAAAATATGCAAGAGATGGATAATGTAAGCAGAGAGATGGAAACTAGGAAAGAATTGAAAGGAAATACTAGAAATTTAAAAAGCACAGTAACACAGGTTTCAAAGAATGATTTTTATGGGCTCATCAGTAATTGGACACAATGGAGGAAAAATATTTTGAGACCAAAGATAGGTTGATAGGAATTTCCCAAACTGAAATGCACAGAGAAAAATGAATAAATAAAACAGAACAGAACATTCAAAAACTATGGGACAATTTCAAAATATGTGAGATATTAGTAATTGGAGTAGCATCAGGAGAAAAGCAAATAGAGCAGAAGAATTTTTGAAAAATGGCCAAACACATCCTAAAATTAATGAGACTCAATCAGAAATCTAAGAAATTTAGAGAACACTAAGCAGGATAAATAACAACAACAACAACAAAAACAAAATAAACAAAAACAAAACAAAAACTGTATCTAGGAACATCATATTCAAATTAAATAAATCCAAAGACAAAGAGATAATCCTGAAAGAAGTCAGAGGGGGGAAAAACACTAAAATAAAAAACTCACCCCAGAAAAACAAGGATAAGAATTATAGCAGACTTCTCTCCAGAAACCACACAATTAAAAAGAAAGCAGAATGAAATATTTAAGGTGTTGAAAGACAGAAAAACAATCATCAACCTAGAATTCAATATTCACTGAAATTATACTTAAAAAATGAAGGAGATGGGTGCCTGGGTGGCTCAGTCAGTTAAATGTCTGATTCTTGATTTCGGCTTAGATATGATCTCAGGGTTGTGAGACTGAGCTGCACATTGGTATCCATGCTCAGAAGGGAACTGGCTTGAGATTTTCTCTTTCGCTCCCTCTCTCTAAAGTAATAATAAATACATAAATCTTTTTTTAAAATGGAGAACTGAAAACTTTCTCAGACAAAACCTGAGTGAATTCATTGCTAGCAGAGCTGCCTTGCTGGAGATGTTCAAAGAAGGTCTTCAGGGAAAAAGAAAATAATATAGATGAGAAACTCAGATCTATATTTCAAAAATCAAAAGGAAGAAAATAAGCATGAGACAGTATATATTTTTTTAAAAAGTAAGGAAGTACTAAAAAATAATACACAATAATGAGGAGCTAGGTCAAAGGGACACTATAGCTAACTAAAATAGTTACCAATGGAGGAGTCACGATGGCAGAGGAGTAGCAGACTGAGATGACATCAGGTTGTATGAGTTCAGCTAGATAGTTATCTACCATTCCAAATACCTACAAACCCAACAGGAGATTGAAGAGAAGAAGAAGAGCAGCAATTCTAGAAACAGAAAATCTACCACTTTCTGAAAGGTAGGATGTGTGGAGAAGTGAATCCAAAGCGATGGGAAGATAGACCACGGGGGGAGGGGCCAGCTCCCGGCAAGCAGTGGAGCAACAGAGCACAAACTTCAAACTTAAAAGTCTGCTCAACTGAGGGACATCACTCCAGAGGCTAAGTGGGAGTGGAGCCCCTGTGGGGACAGTGTGGTCTCCGGTCCCTCGGGGTCACAGAAAAATCAGGGGTTTCTGAGTATAGCAGAGCTCACAAGTATCAGAGCAGGGAAGCTGGCTGAAGACATGGAGCCGAGGAGTGAGGTCTCAGCTCGGGATTACCTTAAACTGTGATCTGTGGCACAGTCGGGACTGCTCTTTGAACAGGGACACCACAAGTGGAAGATCCGGGAAGACTCACCTTCCTATTCTGGAGGCAGGAATCTGCTGGGTTCAGAGACTCAAAATGGGGCTGTGTGCCAGAGACAGAAATGCTCCGTCACAGGCCAGTTGAGCTTGGAGCGAGGCAGGAGATTAGGGAGACGGCAGTGACTGAGCGCTTTTTTCCCAGGGTGCATTGAGAGGAGTGAGGTCCTGAGCTCTCCGCTCCTCCTGATGGGAGATTGGAATGCCGCCATCTTCATTCCCGTCCTCCAGAGCTCTACGGAAAGCGTTCATGGAACAAAAGTTCCTGAGAGTGAACCTGAGCAGATTACTCAGGACGGCCCCTGGCAAGGGTGGTGCAATTCCGCCTCAGGCAAAGACATTTGAGAATCACAGCAACAGGCCCCTACCCCAGAAGATCAGCAAGAAATCCAGTCAAGACCAACCTCACTGATCAAGGAGAACAGCAGAATTCCAGAGGAGGGAAAAGCAAAGCATGGCATTCATGGCTTTCCCCCCCATGATTCTTTACTCTTGCAAAGTTAAATTTTTTTTAATTTAATTTTTTTCTTATTCCAATTTTTTTTAACTTTTCCTCTTTCCTCTTTTAATGTTTTTTAACTAGTTTATCTTAACAATACTTTTCTAAAAAAAATCTTTTTAAACCTTCATTATTAGTCATATTTTATCCTCCATTGTATCTGACTTTATTTTTTGTATACATATAGGGTTTTTTCTTCTAAAAACTTTTGGAATACAATTTCTTCTAATAAATCAAAATATACCCTAAATCTAGCACAGGGCTTTGTTTTAGTTTCCAGCCTGAGCAAATTCTCTCCACCTTCTTTTTCCAACCAACTTATCTTATCAATTTCTTTTTTTAGAATTTTTTTTTAATTTTCATCTTTACAGTCATATTCCATCCCTTCATCCTTTTTACCCTTATTTTTGTATATATGTAAGTTTTTCTTTCTTTAAAATTTTAGGAGGTAGTTTCTTCTAAGAGACCAAAATACACCCAAAATCAAGTGGGTGGCTCTGTTCTATTCATCAGTCTAATATATATATATATATTTTAATTTTTTTACTTTTTTTAAACTCATTTTTTAAAAAAGATTTTATTTATTTGACAGAGAGAGAGAGACCATAAGTAGGCAGAGTAGCAGGTTGAGAGAGAGGTGGGAAGCAGACTCCCCATTGAGTAGAGAGCCCAATGTGGGGCTTGATCCCAGGACCCTAAGATCATGACCTGAGCCAAAGGCAGAGGCTTAACCCACTGAGTCACCCAGACACCTATGAACTTCTTTTTACCCCCTTTCTTCTCCCCCCAATTTGGGGACTCTTCTGATTTGGGTAGCGTACATTTTTCTGGTGTCTCTGTCACCCTTTTAGTATTATATTATCTCGTTCATATATTCTTATCTGGATAAAATGACAAGGCAGAAAAACTTACCACCAAAAATAAAAAGGAACAAGAGGCAGTATCAAAGGCTAGGGACCTAATCTATAAAGACACTGGTCATATGTCAGATCTAGAGTTCAGAATGGTGATTCTCAAGATGCTAGCTGAGCTTGAAAAAGACATGGAAGATATTAGAGAAAATCTACCTGAAGAAATAAAAGCCCTTTCTGGAGAAATAAAAGAACTAAAATCTAACCAAGCTCAAATCAAAAAGCAATTAATGAGGTACAATAAAAATAGGCTCTTACTGCTAGGATAAATGAGGCAAAAGAGAGAATTAGTGATATAGAAGACCAACTTACAGAGAATAAAGAAGCTGAGCAAAAGAGACACAACTACTGGACCACAAGGGGAAAATTTGAGAGATAAGTGATACCATAAGACAAAACAATTATTAGAATAATTGGGATTCCAGAAGAAGAAGAAGGGAGGGGGGAGCAGAAGGTATATTGGAGTGAATTACTGTAGAGAATTTCCCTAATATGGCAAAGGGAACAAGCATCATAATCCAGGAGGCACAGAGAACCATCTCAAAATCAATTAAAAGAGGTCCACACCCCATCATCTAATAGTAAAACTTACTAGTCTTAGTGACAAAGAGAAAATCCTGAAAGCAGCCTGGGAAAAGAAGTCTGTACCACACAATGGTAATTATTAGATTGGCAGCAGACTTATCCACAGAGATCTGGCAGGCCAGAAGAATTGGCATGATACATTCAGAGCACTAAATGAGAAAAACATGCAGCCAAGAATACTATATCCAGCTAGGATATCATTGAATAGAAGGGGAGATAAAAAGCTTCCAGGACAAACAAAATCTAAAAAGAATTTGTAAACACCAAACCAGCCCTACAGGAAATATTGAAAGGGGACCTCTAAGCAAAGAGAGAGCCATGAACTAACAGACCAGAAAGGAACAGAGACAATATACAGTAACAGTCACCTTACAGCCAATACAATGGCACTAAATTCACATCTTTCAAAAGTTATCCTGAATGTAAATGGGCTAAATGCCCAGTCAAAAGACACAGGGTATCAGAATGCATAAAAAAAAAAAAAAAAACCATCAATATGCTGTCTTCAAGAAACTCATTTTAGACCCAAAGACACCTCCAGATTTAAAGTGAGGGGGTGGAAAACAATTTACCATGCCAATGGACATCAAAAGAAAGCTGGGGTGGCAATCCTTATATCAGATAAATTAGATTTTAAGCCAAAGAATATAGCAAATATGTTTTTTTTTAAGATTTTATTTATTTTTTGACAGAGAGAGAGAGATCACAAGTAGGCAGAGAGGCAGGCAGAGAGGAGGGGGAAGCAGGCTCCCTGCTAAGCAGAGAGTCTGATGTAGGACTCGATCCCAGGACCCTGAGATCATGACCTGAGCCGAGGCAGCGGCTTAACCCACTGAGCCACCCAGGCGCCCTTAAGCCAAAGAATATAATAAGAGATGAGAAAGGACACTATATCATACTCAAAGGGTCTGTCCAACAAGAAGAGCTAACAATTTTAAATATCTATGCCCCTAACATGGGAGCAGCCAGTGACATAAACCAATTAATAACAAAATCAAAGAAACACATTGACCATAATACAATAATAGTAGGGGACTTTAACACCCCCCTCACTGAAATGGATAGATCATCCAAGCAAAAGATTAACAAGGAAATAAAGGCCGTAAATGACACACTGGACCATATGGACATCACAGATATATTCAGAACAATTCATCCCAAAGCAACAGAATACACATTCTTCTCTAATGTACATGGAACATTCTCCAGAATAGATCACATCCGGGGGTACAAATCAGTTCTCAACCAGTACCAAAAGACTGGGATCATTCCCTGAATATTTTCAGACCACAATGCTCTGAAGCTAGAACTCAATCACAACAGGAATGTTGGAAAGAACCCAAATATGGAGGTTAAAGAGCATTGTACTAAAGAATGAATGTGTCAACCAGGAAAATAAAGAAGAATTGAAAAAATTCATGGAAACAAATGAAAATGAAAACACAATGGTTCAAAATCTGTGGGACACAACAAAGGCTGTCCGGAGAGGAGGGTATATAGCAATACAAGCCTTTCTCAAGAAACAAGAAAGGACTCAAGTATACAATCTAACCTTAGAGCTAAAGGAGCTGAAGAAGGAACAGCAAAGAAAGCCTAAACCCAGAAGGAGAAGAGAAATAATAAAGATCAGAGCAGAAATCAATGAAATAGAAACAAAACAAAACAAAAAAAAAACAAACCAGTAGAACAAATCAATGAAACTAGGAGCTCATTCTTTGAAAGAATTAATAAGATTGATAAACCTGTGGCCAGACTTATCAAAAAGAAAAGAGAAAGGACCCACATAATAAATCAGGAATGTAAGAGGACAGACCACAACCAACACCAAAGAAATACAAACAATTATAAGAACATATTATGAGCAACCCTACACCAGCAAATTTGACAATCTGGAAGAAATGGATGCATTCCTAAAGACATATATACTACCAAAACTGAAACAGGAAGAAACAAAAAACCTGAATAGACCCATAACCAGTAAGAAGATTGAAACAGTCACCAAAAATCTCCCAACAAACAAGAGCCCAGGGCAGATAGCTTCCCAGGGGAATTCTACCAAACATTTAAAGAATTAAAACCTATTCTCCTGAAACTGTTCCAAAAAATAGAAATGGAAGGAAAACTTCCAAACTCATTTTATGAGGCCAGCATTACCTTGATCCCAAAACCAAACAGACCCCATCAAAAAAGAGTATTACAGACCAATATCCTTGATGAACACATATGCAAAAATTCTCACAAAAATACTAGCCAATAGGATCCAACAGTACATTAAAAGGATTATTCACCATGACCAAGTGGGATTTATTCCAGGGCTGGAAGGTTGTTTCAACATCTGCAAATCAATCAATGTGATACAGGACATTAAGAATAGAAAGAACAAGAACCATATGATACCCTCAATAGATTCTAAGCATCTGACAAAGAACAGCAACCTTTCTTGGTCAAAACTCTTCAGTGTGTAGGGATGGAGGGTACATTCCTCAATATCATCAAAGCCATCTATGAAAAACCCACAGCCAATATCATTCTCAATGGAGAAAAACTGAGAGCTTTTCCGCTAAGGTCAGGAACATGGCAGGGATGTCCATTATCACCACTGCTATTCAACACAGTACTAGAAGTCCAAGCCTCAGGAATCAGATAACAAAAAGATAACAAAAATTAAAGGCATCCAAATTGGCAAAGAAGAAGTCAAACTATCACTCTTTGCAGATGATATGATACTTTATGTGGAAAACTCAAAAGACATCCAAATCTGCTAGAACTCATACAGGAATTCAGTAAAGTGTCAGGATATAAAATCAATGCACAGAAATCAGTTGCATTACTATACAACAACAAGACAGAACAAAGAGAAATTAAGGAGTCAATCCCATTTACAATTGCACCCAAAACCTAGGAATACCTAGGTTTTGGGAGCAATAACCTAGGAAACCTAGGAATACCTAGATACCTAGGAATAAACCTAACTAAAGAGACAAGGAACCTATACTCAGAAAACTATAAAGTACTTAGGAAAGAAATTGAGGAATACATAAAGAAATGGAAAAATGTTCCATGCTCATGGATTGGAAGAACAAATATTGTGAAAATGTCTATGCTACCTAAAGCAATCTACACGTTTAATGCAATACCATCCATTTTTTTTCCAAAGAAATGGAACAAAAAATCCTAAAATTTATATGGAATCAGAAAAGACCTTGAATAGCCAGGGGACTGTTGAAAAAGAAAGTCAAAGTTAGTGGCATCACAATTTCAGACTTCAAGCTCTATTACAAAGCTGTCATCATCAAAACAGTATGGTACTGGCACAAAAACAGACATATAGATCAGTGGAACAGAATAGAGAGCCCAGAAATAGGACCTCAACTCTATAGTCAACTAATCTGACAAAACAGGAAAGAATGTCCAATGGAAAAAAGAGTCTCCTCAACAAATAGTGTTTGGAAAATTGGAGAGCCACAATCAGAAAAATGAAACTGGACCATTTCCTTACACCACACACAAAAACCACACTCTACATGGATGAAAGACCTCAATGTGAGACAGGGTCCATCCAAATCCTTGAGGAAAAGACAGGCAGCAACCTCTTTGACCTCCACTGCAGCAACTTCTTCCTAAAAACATCAACAAAGGCAAGGGAAGCAAGGGAACAAATGAACTACTGGGACTCCATCAAGATCAAAAGATTTTGCAGAGCAAAAGAAAGTCAACAAAACCAGAAGACAACTGACAGAATGGGAGAAGATACTTGCAAACAACATATCAGATAAAGGGCTAGTATCCAAAGTCTATAAAGAACTTATCCAACTCAACACCCAAAGAACAAAGATCCAATCAAGAAATGGGCAGAGGACATGACAGACATTTTTGCGACAAAGACATGCAGATGGCCAACAGACACATGAAAAAGTGCTCCACATCACTCGGCGTCAGGAAAATACAAATAAAAACCACAATGAGATACCACCTCACACCAGTCAGAATGGCTAAAATTAACAAGTCAGGGAATGACAGATGCTGGTGAGGATGCGAAGAAAGGGGAACCCTCTTACATTGTTGGTGGGAATGCAAGCTGGTGCAACCACTCTGGAAAACAGCATGAGGTTCCTCAAAAAATTGAAAATAGAGCTACCCTACGACCCAGCAATTTCACTAATGTGTATTTATCCTAAAGATACAAATGTAGTGGTCTGAAGGGGCACATGCACCCAAATGTTTATAGCAGCAATGTTCACAATAGCCAAAGTATGGAAAGAACCTAGATGTCCATCAACAGATGAATGGATAAAGAAGATGTGAGATATATATATATATATATATATATATATATATATATATATATATATATATATATATAATGGAATACTATGCAGCCATCAAAAGAAATGAAATCTTGCCATTTGTGATGACGTGGATGGAACTAGAGGGTATTATGCTTAGCAAAATAAGTCAATCAGAGAAAGATAACTATCATATGATCGCCCTGATATGAGGAAGTTGAGAGGCAATGTGGGGGGTTTGGGGTAGGAAAGGAATAATTTAAACAAGATGGGATCATGAGGGAGACAAATCATAAGAGACTCTTAATCTCACAAAACAAACTGAGGGTTGCCAGGGGGAGAGGTGTAGGGTGAGGGTGGTTGGGTTATGGACATTGGGGAAGGTATGTGCTATGGTGAGTGCTGTGAAGTGTAACCTGGCGATTCACAGACCTGTACCCCTGGGGCTAATAATACATTATATGTTAATAATAAAAAACAAATACAAAAATAAAAACAAAAAACAGAGAAGAAGGCAAGCCAAAGAACAAAAAAATAAAATTAAACAAAAATAAAATAAAAGTTACCAATGGCCAAAGCTAGACCAATTTGAACAACAACAACAAAAAATATTATACTGAATTATAACCCAAAGTATAAAATAAATGCTCACTAGTATATATATTAATCCTTAAATATATATTTTATATATAATAAAAATAAGAAAATATAAATCAGATTCCCATGCAAGAATGTACAAATAACTGACACAGATATTCTGCCCAAAAAGAGGTGGAGCCTAACTCTATACTCCTGAAGTGTGGGCTGTGCATGATGACTTCCTTCAGAAGAGTACAGTAATGATCAGGTAGCAGGAGATCAGCTCGATAGCTTATCTAAACATTGCAAACACCTACAAATCCAAAGGGAGAGCAAAGAGAAGAAGAACAGCAACTCTAGAAACAGAAAATCAACCACTTTCTGAAAGGTAGGACTGGCGGAGAAGTGAATCTAAAACAACGGGAAGATAGACCGCGGGGGGAGGGGCCGGCTCCCGGCAAGCAGTGGAGGAACGGAGCACAAAATCAGGACTTTTACAAGTCTGTTCCACTGAGGGACATTGCTCCAGAGGCCAAACCGGGGTGAAGCCCATGCGGGGTCAGCGTGGCCCCAGGTCCCGCAGGGTCACAGAAGGATCGGGGGTGTCGGAGTGTCGGAGTGCTCGCAGGTATTAGAACGGAGAAGCCGGCTGCAGAGACAGAGCCGAGGACTGAACTCTCAGCTCGGGGTTACCTTGAACTGGTAGCAGGCTGGGTGAGCTCGGAGCACGGCTAGAGGCTGGGGATACGGGAGTGATTGGGTGCTGTCCTCTGGGGGCGCACTGAGGAGTGGGGCCCCAGGCTCTCGGCTCCTCCGGGCCAGAGACTGGGAGGCCGCCATTTTCATTCCCGTCCTCCGGAACTTTACAGAAAGCTTTCAGGGAACAGAAGCTCCCAAAAGCGAACCCGAGCCGATTACTTAGTCCGGCCGCCGGTAAGGGTGGTGCAATCCCGCCTCGGGCAAAGACACTTGAGAGTCACTACAACAGGCCCCTCCCCCAGAAGATCAACAAAATATCCAGCCAGGACGAAGTTCATCTATCAAGGAAAGTAGGTTCAATTCCTAAGACAGCAGCGCAATTCCAGAGGAGGAGAAAGCAAAGCACGGAACTCATGGCTTTCTCCCCATGATTCTTTAGTCTTGCGGCTACTTCAATTTTTTTTTCTTTTTTCAATTTTTTTCTTTTTTCTTTTTTCTTCTTCTGCTAAATTTTTTAAAACTTTTACCCTTTTCTTTTTTAACGTTTTTTGACTAGTTTATCTAAATATATATATTTTTTTCTTTCTTTTTTATATTTTTTCTTTAATTGTTTTATTTTTTAAATTTTTTTCTTTTTTTTTCTGAACCTCTTTTTATCCCCTTTCTCCCCCCCACAATTTGGGGTCTCTTCTGATTTGGTTACAGCGCATTTTTCTGGGGTCTTTGCCACCCTTTTAGTATTTTATTTGCTCCTTCATATCCTCTTATCTGAACAAAATGACAAGGCGGAAAAAATCACCACTAACAAAAGAACAAGAGACAGTACTGAAGGCTAGGGACGTAATCAACACAGACATTGGTAATATGTCAGATCAAGAGTTCAGAATGACGATTCTGAACATTCTAGCCGGGCTCGAAAAAGGCATGGAAGATATTAGAGAAACCCTCTCCAGAGATATTAAAGCCCTTTCTGGAGAAATTAAAGAACTAAAATCTAAGCAAGTTGAAATCAAAAAAGCTATTAATGAGGTGCAATCAAAAATGGAGGCTCTCACTGCTAGGATAAATGAGACAGAAGAAAGAATTGGTGATATAGGAGACCAAATGACAGAGAATAAAGAAGCCAAACAAAAGAGGGACAAACAGCTACTGGACCATGAGGGGAGAATTCGAGAGATAAGTGACACCATAAGACGAAACAACATTAGAATAATTGGGATTCCAGAAGAAGAAGAAAGAGAGAGGGAAGCAGAAGGTCTATGGGAGAGAATCATTGGAGAGAATTTCCCTAATATGGCAAAAGGAACAAGCATCAAAATCCAGGAGATGCAGAGAACCCCCCCTCAAAGTCAACAAGAATAGGTCCACACCCCATCACCTAATAGTAAAATTTACAAGTCGTAGTGACAAAGAGAAAATCCTGAAAGCAGCCCGAGAAAAGAAGTCTGTAACATACAATGGTAAAAATATTAGATTGGCAGCAGACTTATCCACAGAGACCTGGCAGGCCAGGAAGAGCTGGCATGATATATTCAGAGCACTAAATGAGAAAAACATGCAGCCAAGAATACTCTATCCAGCTAGGCTATCATTGAAAATAGAAGGAGAGATAAAAAGCTTCCAGGACAAACAAAAACTGAAAGAATTTGCAAACACCAAACCAGCTCTACAGGAAATATTGAAAGGGGTCCTCTAAGCAAAGAGAGAGCTTAAAAGTAGTAGATCAGAAAGGTACAGAGACAATATACAGTAACAGTCACCTTACAGGCTAATAATGGCACTAAATTCATATCTCTCAATAGTTACCCTGAATGTTAATGGGCTAAATGCCCCAATCAAAAGACACAGGGTATCAGAATGGATAAAAAAACAAAACCCATCAGTATGTTGCCTACAAGAAACTCATTTTAGACGCAAAGACACCTCCAGATTTAAAGTGAGGGGGTGGAAAACAATGTACCATGCTAATGGGCATCAGAAGAAAGCTGGGGTGGCAATCCTTATATCAGATCAATTAGATTTTAAGCCAAAGACTATAATAAGAGATGAGGAAGGACACTATATCCTCCTCAAAGGGTCTGTCCAACAAGAAGATCTAACAATTTTAAATATCTATGACCCTAACGTGGGAGCAGCCAACTATATCAACCAATTAATAACAAAATCAAAGAAACACATCAATAATAATACAATAATATTAGGGGACTTTAACACTCCCCTCACTGAAATGGACAGATCATCCAAGCAAAAGATCAACAAGGAAATAAAGGCCATAAATGACACACTGGACCAGATGGACATCACAGATATATTCAGAACATTTCATCCCAAAGCAACAGAATACACATTCTTCTCTAGTGCACATGGAACCTTCTCCAGAATAGATCACATCCTGGGTCACAAATCAGGTCTCAACCGGTATCAAAAGATTAGGATCATTCCCTGAATATTTTCAGACCACAATGCTCTGAAGCTAGAACTCAATCACAAGAGGAAAGCTGGAAAGAACCCAAATACATGGAGACTAAACAGCATCCTTCTAAAGAATGAATGGGTCAACCAGGAAATTAAAGAAGAATTGAAAAAATTCATGGAAACAAATGATAATGAAAACACAACAGTTCAAAATCTGTGGGACACAGCAAAGGCAGTCCTGAGAGGAAAATATATAGCGGTACAAGCTCTTCTCAAGAAACAAGAAAGGTCTCAAGTACACAACCTAAACCTACACGTAAAGGAGCTGGAGAAAGAACAAGAAAGAAACCCTAAACCCAGCAGGAGAAGAGAAATCATAAAGATCAGAGCAGAAATCAGTGAAATAGAAACCAAAAAAAAAATAGAAAAAATCAATGAAACTAGGAGCTGGTTCTGTGAAAGAATCAATAAGATTGATAAACCCCTGGCCAGACTCATCAAAAAGAAAAGAGAAAGGACCCAAATAAATAAAATCATGAATGAAAGAGGCGAGATCACAACTAACACCAAAGAAATACAGACAATTATAAGAACATACTATGAGCAACTCTACGCCAACAAATTGGACAATCCGGAAGAAATGGATGCATTCCTAGAGACATATAAACTACCACAACTGAACCAGGAAGAAATAGAAAACCTGAACAGGCCCATCACCAGTAAGGAGATTGAAACAGTCATCAAAAATCTCCAAACAAACAAAAGCCCAGGGCCAGACGGCTTCCCAGGGGAATTCTACCAAACATTTAAAGAAGAACTAATTCCTATTCTCCTGAAACTGTTCCAAAAAATAGAAACGGAAGGAAAACTTCCAAACTCATTTTATGAGGCCAGCATCACCTTGATCCCAAAACCAGACAAGGATCCCACCAAAAAAGAGAACTACAGACCAATATCCTTGATGAACGCAGACACAAAAATTCTCGCCAAAATACTAGCCAATAGGATTCAACAGTACATTAAAAGGATTATTCACCACGATCAAGTGGGATTTATTCCAGGGCTGCAGGGTTGGTTCAACATCCGCAAATCAATCAATGTGATAGAACACATGAATAAAAGAAAGAACAAGAACCATATGATACTCTCCATAGATGCTGAAAAAGCATTTGACAAAGTACAGCATCCCTTCCTGATCAAAACTCTTCAAAGTGTAGGGATAGAGGGCACATACCTCAGTATTATCAAAGCCATCTATGAAAAACTCACCGCAAATATCATTCTCAATGGAGAAAAACTGAAAGCTTTTCCGCTAAGGTCAGGAACACGGCAGGGATGTCCATTATCACCACTGCTATTCAACATAGTACTAGAAGTCCTAGCCTCAGCAATCAGACAACAAAAAGAAATTAAAGGCATCCAAATTGGTAAAGAAGAAGTCAAACTATCACTCTTCGCAGATGATATGATAATATATGTGGAAAACCCAAAAGACTCCACTCCAAAACTGCTAGAACTTGTACAGGAATTCAGTAAAGTGTCAGAATATAAAATCAATGCACAAAAATCAGTTGCATTTCTGTACACCAACAACAAGACAGAAGAAAGAGAAATTAAGGAGTCAATCCCATTTACAATTGTACCCAAAACTATAAGATACCTAGGAATAAACCTAACCAAAGAGGCTAAGAATCTATACACAGAAAATTATAAAGTACTCATGAAAGAAATCGAGCAAGACACAAAGAAATGGAAAAATATTCCATGCTCCTGGATTGGAAGAATAAATATTGTGAAAATGTCCATGCTACCTAAAGCAATCTACACATTTAATGCAATCCCTATCAAAATACCCTCCATTTTTTTCAAAGAAATGGAACAAATAATCCTAAAATTTATATGGAACCAGAAAAGACCTCGAATAGCCAAAGGAATATTGAAAAAGAAAGCCAAAGTTGGTGGCATCGCAATTCCGGACTTCAAGCTGTATTACAAAGCTGTCATCATCAAGACAGCATGGTACTGGCACAAAAACAGACACATAGGTCAGTGGAACAGAATAGAGAGCCCAGAAATAGACCCTCAACTCTATGGTCAACTAATCTTCAACAAAGCAGGAAAGAATGTCCAATGGAAAAAAGACAGCCTCTTCAATAAATGGTGCTGGGAAAATTGGACAGCCACATGCAGAAAAATGAAATTGGACCACTTCCTTACACCACACACGAAAATAGACTCAAAATGGATGAAGGACCTCAATGTGAGAAAGGAATCCATCAAAATCCTGGAGGAGAATGCAGGCAGCAACCTCTTCGATCTCAGCCGTATCAACATCTTCCTAGGAACAACGGCAAAGGCAAGGGAAGCAAGGGCAAAAATGAACTATTGGGACTTCATCAAGATCAAAAGCAAACGACATATCAGATAAAGGGCTAGTATCCAAAATCTATAAGGAACTTAGCAAACTCAACACCCAAAGAACAAACAATCCAATCAAGAAATGGGCAGAGAACATGAACAGACATTTCTGCAAAGAAGACATCCAGATGGCCAACAGACACATGAAAAAGTGCTCCACGTCACTCGGCATCAGGGAAATACAAATCAAAACCACAATGAGATATCACCTCACACCAGTCAGAATGGCTAAAATTAACAAGTCAGGAAAAGACAGATGCTGGCGAGGATGTGGAGAAAGGGGAACCCTCCTCCACTGTTGGTGGGAATGCAAGCTGGTACAACCACTCTGGAAAACAGCATGGAGGTTCCTCAAAATGTTGAAAATAGAACTACCCTATGACCCAGCAATTGCACTACTGGGTATTTACCCTAAAGATACAAACATAGTGATCCAAAGGGGCACGTGTACCCGAATGTTTATAGCAGCAATGTCTACAATAGCCAAACTGTGGAAAAAACCTAGATGTCCATCAACAGATGAATGGATAAAGAAGATGTGGTATATATACACAATGGAATACTATGCAGCCATCAAAAGAAATGAAATCTTGCCATTTGCGACGACGTGGATGGAACTAGAGCGTATCATGCTTAGTGAAATAAGTCAATCGGAGAAAGACAACTACCATATGATCTCCCTGATATGAGGACATGGAGAAGCAACATGGGGGGTTAGGGGGATAGGAGAAGAATAAATGAAACAAGATGGGATTGGGAGGGAGACAAACCATAAATGACTCTTAATCTCACAAAACAAACTGGGGGTTGCTGGGGGGAGGTGGGATTGGGAGAGGGGGAGGGGGCTATGGACATTGGGGAGGGTAAGTGCTATCGTGAGTGCTGTGAAGTGTGTAAACCTGGCGATTCACAGACCTGTACCCCTGGGGATAAAAATACATTATATGTTTATTAAAAAAAAAAAAATTTCGGAAGGGGAGGCAAACCATAAGAGACTATGGACTCTGAAAAACAACCTGAGGGTTTTGAAGGGTCAGGGGTGTGAGGTTGGGGGAACAGGTGGTGGGTAATAGGGAGGGCACGTATTGCATGGAGCACTGGGTGTTGTGCAAAAACAATGAATTCTGTTACACTGAAAAAATAAATAAAATGGAAAAAAAAGAAGAGTACAGTAATAAAAGAAGGTTAAAAAAAGTAACTTTATAGTGGAGAAAACTGACAAACACTATTATAGTCTATTCATCAATAATAACATCAATAATAATAACTCAATTTCAATAGTATATAGCTTTGATATGGTATAATGAGAATGGTACTTTACCTCTGTGGTTTTCCTCCCTAAAACCCATAATACCAATCTAATCATGAGAAAGACATCAGATAAGCCTCAACTGAGGGACGTTATACAAAATACTTGGCCAGTAAACTTCAAAACCATAAAAGGTCAGGTAAAACAAAGAATTATGGGAAACTGTCATAGCAAAGAGGAGTCTAAGGAAACATAACAATTAAAGGTAATGTGGTTTCCTGGATGGGATCCTGGAATAGAAAAAAAGCGTTAGATAAAAACTAAGGATGTCTGACTAAAGTATTGGTTTTAGTAAACAATGGTGTATCAATATTGGTTAATTACTTGTGACAAGTATATTATACTATATGCAGGTTATTGCTAGGCTAATTTAAGTTGTTACAAATAGGTGCAGGCTATATGGGAAATTTTTGTATTGTCACTACTTTTCTGTAACTCTAAAACAATTTTAAAATCTAAAAAAGTTATTTTTTAATTTAAAAAATAATTAAAAACAAAACAAGCACAATATCATTCCTGACAATTCTTAGATTATCGTTATAGATTGAAAGCACTAACATTTACAGTACAGATTTCTTCTGCTCAAAGAACGAAACAAAACCCTGCTAAATTTGTCTTTGTTTCTCTATAGCATTCCTAGATATCCCTAGATAAATTTTGTCACATTAGAGTGACAAAAGTAGCATCACTTGGCCTGGAGTGTAGCAATAGTGAGGCTGAAATGGCAAAGAGATAGAAGTTTTTAAACTAAGAAGAAATAATCAAGACCCTGAGAATGGCTCAATAGGATTATTTGCATTAGTCACAGAGAAGAAACAAACTTAACAACCTTTCGTTTTCAATTAGGAAATTCATAGTAATTCTTTCCTAAGACAGTGGTTCTTGACTTTTTCCAGCTATAAACACCTTAGAGTATCCAATGAAAGCTTTTAATGTTTTTCTTAAAAAAACAAAACAAAACGTAATTTTCCATACTATTTCAGAAATTTATTAACACTCCCTGAAGGCCCTTCATTAATACTAGATTTTATACTCCTGTCCTAAGACACTTTACCATGCTATAAATCTATGTAAGATCAAATAATGGGGTTTAATGGGACTCCTCAGCCTGCAGAATAATGTCATTTCCCATTTTTGTTCCCATTGTGATGAACTGCACTTCCTAAAATCTAAGGGTCCCATTTTCAATTTACTTGGCATATACAAAATACCCAAATGTCTTGGTTTTGAGATTGACTGTTTGAATCTATATCATTACCTTTGCTCTTGTCTCTTTGAAAGTAGCCACGAAGACCAATGCTATTTTAGCTAGTTAGAACACCATACTGTGGGAGACAAGTAAATAAATTCCAAACAGGGGCACCTGGGTGGCTCAGTCAGTTGAGCGTCTGACTCTTGATCTCAGATCAGTTCTTGATCTCATGATTGTGAGTTTGAGCCCCACATTGGGATCCATGCTGGGTGTGGAGCCTACTTAAGAAAAAAAAAAACAAGGGGTGCTTGGGTGGCTCAGTGGGTTAAAGCCTCTGCCTTCGGCTCAGGTCATGATCTCAGGGTCCTGGGATCGAGCCCTGCATCAGGCTCCCTGCTCAGCGGGGAGCGTGCTTCCTCTTCTCTCTCTGTGCCTGCCTCTCTGCCTGCTTGTGATCTGTCTGTCAAATAAATAAATAAAATCTATTAAAAAAGAGAAAAAAATCAAACAATAACTACACTTTCACTGTACTTTTGAATGATTCTACACAGTATGAACAAATGGAAAATGGGATGAATTGTGCCAGATTTTTCCTAGAATAAAACTCTTTGAGAGCAAATTAAGAGTCTCAAAAACTGTAATAACTCTTTGGATTAGATGTCTACTATTTAGTAACTATTTTAGTAGTTTATTAAGAATTAGACAAATTTTGCCCTTCTCTTTGTGATTTTTCTGATACCATGATGAATTTTTTTCTTCCCAGTTTCTCTGGAGATATGAAGAGTTTCACTGAAATATACACATTAGTCATTTAATAATATCAAGTGCTCTGTTTGTTAAAAGCCAATATCCTCTCTACCAAGAAGAACACATTTAAAGAAATGTTAAAATATAATTGAGGGTAAAATAGCAAGAGATATTAGGACTTATGAGTGAATAATATCACAATAATTTTAAAAACTACTAAAACAGGGGCGCCTGGGTGGCTCAGTGGTTTAAGCCTCTGCCTTCGGCTCAGGTCATGAGCTCAGGGTCCTGGGATTGAGCCCCGCATCGGGCTCTCTGCTCAGTGTGGAGCCTGTTTCTCCCTCTCTCTCTCCCTCTCTCTCTTCCTGCCTCTCTGCCTACTTGTGACCTCTCTCTCTGTCAAATAAATAAATAAAAATATTTAAAAAAAAACTACTAAAACATATAAACCAGAAATATTCTTTGAAAGAGCTTCTTAATCAATTTCACCCAAAGCAGCTGTGTATGTGTGTTTCCTGAGGAATTGTATGTGAATTTTGTATTGTTCAGAGTAACAGATTTAAGCCAGAATACTATTTTTCCATTGATCTTATGAAATAACGTAGAGGCTACCAAGTGATGAATCTCATCATTCAGTACAATGAGGAAATGAATAAGGAAATGATGTACTGAGCAAGATTCATCCTTAAATATGAAATTCCTTACCATTCTAGGATACTAGCTTATGAATTAAATGTACTTTCCTGTCTATATATACATTAATAACTTTTTCTGCTAAATATGATTTTAAGTAGTGATTGCAATGGTCATGTGTGAGCACTCATATTTCCAATCCCATTTGGTCTCAGTGTTTCTGGGTTATGAACTATAATAATGTAGGGAGTGGAAGCAATCTTGTAGATATTATTTAGTAGATAATAACAAAAAATTGGCTAATGCATGCCTGGATGGTCAAAGTGGACTTGACTATTTGCCTTGGCTGTGTCACTGAAGTTCTATCATGTACAAAATGCAGATATTAATCCTAGAATTCATCAAGTGCCTTCTAGGGGATGACAATAGCATTTAGAAGCAACTTAAAATATTGAGAAGGAAAGCCAGCAACATAGATTAATTTTCCCAAAATAAAGCTTATTTTTGGACAATAAATATATTTGGCCATATTAGCAACTCGGACTCTTTCAGTGGTTTTTACAGGTTTGGTTTAAGAATCACTCAAAAGAAGTAAACAGTCCTGTCAAATACAGAAAGGTCACACACATAGGCATCCTCTTCTATGTTATAATGTGAGCCAATTTTCCTGGAAAGTTTAACTTTTCATCCAAACAGTAATTACTTTGTAATTATTTATAATTATTTTGTAAGTTGTTTTTTTAGAATTTTAAAAACCTTTTTGAAATTATAGTATTTTGTTCTTGATTGTTCACAAGTTATTGAGCAATGTTGTTGAATTTTTAAAATATACCTTTAGTTCTCAATTCATTACCAACTCATATTCCAAATTTTGTTTGTAGGCTGGCTTTGAAACCCAGTATAAATTTCCCAACAAAAGGAGGAAATTAATTAATTATAATACATTAATACAGGTATAAGAAACCACGACCATACAAACACAAAGGAATTCTGCATGAAATGTTCATATGCAAAACAACAAAAACTAGAAATCTCAAAATTGACTTCCAAATGTTCCACAAAAGTAAGAGTGATGTCAAAGTTGGAGCAACAAGAACAAGCTGAAACAGAATTATTCACGGATAAGTGAAACAGATTTAGTCCTTCATAATGAGGGACTTGGAGGAGAATCAATCCCCATCCATATGGGGGCAGGAAGCTGGACACCAGTCTCTAAGGAAGAGCGAAGTTTCCATCAAGACCTACCCAACCATATGGAGGACCAGGACTTTCTCTGATGGTTCAGAGGTAAAAAATATTCTTCCTTGCTGAATATAAAGGAGAAACATGCAGCCCAAGAGCTCCTGGTAGGCAGCATGGGATCACAGAAAGAGAAACTTGCCAAGAAAGAAGACAATACCAAAAAAAAAAAAAAAATCAGAAATAAGAAATAGTGTGTCCTGCTCACATATTTGAGCCACCAGATCAGTCAAGTGATAATGAATACTTCTTCACCTCCTCTTCCTTCTAGTGATGTCAAATTTAGAAGACTGAGTTAAAAATACTCCCCAGTTCATAGCACATTATCATCATCCATCCATGCAAGACCCTCTGTTATGTATGATATTCTTCCCCTGTCTTTCTCTTTCCCCACTCTACTGTAAGCTTCCACTCCAAAAATCTTTGCTATGTGTCTACTTAATGCATGCATTCTTCTAAAATTACATTTTTTCTGTGTGTATGTGTTTTTAACTTACATTAATGGTATTTTTCTATGAATTGTGTTCTATTTCTTTCCCTTATACTCAGCATAGTGCCTTCAAGGTCTATTTATGACATTGTCTATACATCTAGTTTGTTCAAACTGCTTTAGTGGATACAGGTATCTCTGCATTTTACCCTCATGCTGTGTTTGTGGTAATAGTGATTTGAGGCAAAATATTACTGTTATTGTAGTAAATAAACTTATGACCTCTTTTGGAACTATGTAAATGTTTCTCATGGTATACCCAAGAGTAAACTCTTTAGGTTAGAGAACATACACATCTTACATTTAGCTAAATACTGCCAGCTTGCTTTTCTGAATGGCTTAACCAATTTACACTTCCACCAAATGTTAATAGACATTCTCCACACATTCTAGTCAATATTTTGTATTACTTACCCTAAAAATTATTGTCAGTCTTATGTGTATGAGTTGTCACATTATTATTTTGGTTTGCATTTATTCAGTTATTATTTTCTGCCACCTCTTCAAGTACTAACTAGACTATTTGGCTCCCTTTTCTTTGATTTGCCCAAATTCTGTGTATATTTTTCTACCCAGTTTCCCAATTTTCTCTTGCTTTGCTCAGTGTTTTGTACATACCATATGCTTTTATTTTTCAGTTATAGGATACTACAAATATTTTCTGCTACTCTGCTATTAATTTGGTCTGTCCTTTGAGGAATAAACATTATTATTTTTGATTAAATCAAATCTACCAATGTTTTGATTAATTATTGACAGTTTGTGGGGTCTTGTTTAGGAAGTTTTCCCACCCCAAGTTTATAAGGTTACTCAATATTTACATCTTTATCTCTTTTGTCTTTCACAATAAGTCATTAATACCCCTTGAGTGTACCTTTGAATATAACATAAAGACACCCAGCTTTATATTTAGGAAGCCAATCCTTCCAACCCCCTATTAGACTCCTTTCTCCACTGCTTTCTGTTGCCTCCTTTATCATATATCATATGTACATATAGGTTCTATAGTTATCTATTGTGAGTCATGAATCTATTTGTTCCTATAGTAGTCCCATACTCTTCTTATTATATTTTTGTTGTATGCCTTACTATCTGGCGGAATCAGTCACCCTTTTAAATTTTCTTTATCAATCCAGATTTTGCTACTAACAGCTACATTCTTTTATCTGAATTTTAGAATTTGTTTGTTGAATGCCCCCAATATCTTAACTCTAGTTTGATTAGTGTAGTGCTGAATTTATAGATCAATTTGGGAGATGTGTGTTTTGCAAGTTAAGTTTTCCCATTCTTGAAACATGCTATATCTGCCCAATTATTCAAAAAATATTTTATCTAATATGCTAGAGATTAAACTTTTCCCCATCAAGTATTAATATTTTTTGAAGATTTTTTATTTGTTTATTTGACAGACAGAGACCACAAGTAGGCAGAGAGGCAGGCAGAGAGAGAGGAGGAAGCAGGCTCCCTGCTGAGCAGAAAGCCTGATGATGCGATGCGGGGCTCATTCCCAGGACTCTAGGATCATGACCTGAGCTGAAGGCAGAGGCTTTAACCCACTCAGCCACCCAGACACCCCAAGCATTAATATTCTTGATTAATTTGATTCCTTAATACTTTATAATACCTTTCTATCTTGCCCCTTTCTCCAGATTTTCCCCATCCCAATTCCTATATACACATTGTTACATTCAATATCACTTTCTTGGTGGCTTTTCACAAATTTTGTATTATTTTTTTCAATTCCTATACTTTACTTGTTATTCTATGGCATCTCTGAAGCTGGGATAGCAAAAGTAACCTGGAGCATGTGCTGGTTTTCCCTCATGGCCCTGTTGATTGTCTGTTTGAGCTGGACTTCTTATTGCTTGCAAGTGAACCTCCTAAATGAAACAGCACATCAGGAGTTAGCAGATATAGCACACTGACAGGCTTAGTGTTGTCAGGGGGTGTCATTCTATATTTGTCATATGATGTCTCTCACATCAACCAGTTCTCAAACCTCTATTACCACATGGCTTCTTTATTTTTCTTCCACCTGCCCTACCCAACAAAGCTCTTCAATGTCCAAAAGGATGGCTCTTCCTGCTACAGTTATATCATGATTCATGATTATTTCTTCTTCTTCTTCTTCTTCTTCTTCTTCTTCTTCTTAGTGATCTGATTTTCCCCTCCCCCCTCCCCAGGTTTTTCTTTAAATTCCGGTTAACATACAGTGTAATATTAGTTTCAGGTGTTGAATTTAGTGATCAACGATTACATACAATACTCGGTGCTCATCACAAATGCTCTCCTTAATACTCATTACCTACTTAAGCCATACCCCCACCCACCTAATGGTCGGATTTAAACATTTAGAAGAGATCATCTAACTGTTTATACCAGGGAAATCTGCATCCTAACAGAGACCGTTTCAGTCCAAATCAATTTATGATCGTTGTAAAATTTCACCCAGGGTGTACAAATTCAACAAGTACACTGGAGCATATATCTGGGCTATGTTGTTACCAGGTAAGCAAACAAGTTCTTTCTGAGAGGCTATTCTATAGGTAGTCGATTCTTCGAAGTGTTTGTTGCTTTTCTATAGGTTCTTCCCTTATTTTAATTTTGAGTACAATCTTAGCACACAGTATTTACAAAAGTTCTGCATTTTTTTTCTTTTTTTTTTTTCCTCTTCCCTATGTAATGTTGTGACATTACATGTGGGTCTGTAGCACTCTGAGACAGAGGTTCATTCATCCAGCTCTTTAAGTGCAGGTCAATCTTAAGGCTAAGCTACAAGGTATGTAAATCGTCAAAGCTAGACCTACTCAGTCCAGACATTAACCCAGTAAACCTCCAAATTCTAATTAGCTTTCTCTTTAACCTCATTTTACTTTCTCTTTCCATTTTCATTGTGTGAATTTTATAGCTGTTAATAGGATAAAATTGCTTCTACCTTTGTTTGCAAGATGTGTCATTTCAAAATTTAATATCTGAAATATGTCCAAAGGGGAATTTCATTAAATACACTCCATTCATTAGTAGAAAGGTTATTGAGGTCCTCTATAGAGTATATATACAATATAAGGATCTTTTTGTTTATTTCGTGCTTGTTTTATATTTTTCATTCTTGTCTTCTAAACCTGTCCATATTTACAAATATATAATTAGATAAATTTGATACATGCAGAAGTCCACAAGCATAATATAAAAATTATGCAATTAAACATTTTAAAATTTAAGTTAAAGTCCCTGGTGCATTACACATGTGTTCATGTATTGTTCGGTATGATTTTAATAAGTTACAGGAAAATTGATGGCTTTTCAGTATCACTTTTTTGGTAATTTTAAAATCTTCAGCTATATAAAATATACTCACCTCTGTAGTGTTTTATATTTCTAAAACAGGATATAGTTATTTACTTTATGATTATCAAGTTTCAGGTTGTAGTTAGAAATATATTCATTAAAATGTCATTCCAGATTTGGGGTATTTTCTTTAGTGGATAATGTAGAGGGAATTATTTATTTTAATCAACATTATTTATAAATAGTTACTATTCTACTTAGTAAGAGAGAATAGCACTAGTGCTATACTTAATATTCTACTTTTGAGTAGTCATAGAAAATGTCCTAGTATGTATTTTAGGCAGAGAAGAGACACTAGGATTTGAAAAGTGATTTTAGTTTAAAGAAAAAAAAATTGGGGTTTGTTGTTTTTTGGTTCACTTTACTTAAAAGTCTTTTCCTAACTAGTGAACCCAAAATGTAAGGTCTATAATCCCAGAAAGAGCTTTACCAGGTGTGTGTACTGTCAGGATCACACAGTTCAATAAGCTGTATTATCTGGGTCTTCTTAAGCCAGTTACTGTTGCTGTAATCATAACCCTTGAAATGTATGGGTAAATAGAGTTCCTGTATCAGAAGTGTGTATTTCTCATTCACTTTTCTTGAGAGACTCTAAATGATTAAATTATGGTAAAACGAGCAATTTCTTTTTCCCTCTTTATTTGAAAACAATAAATTGTACCCATGATTTCAAGATTTCTTTCCAGTCCCTCATTAAATTGGCTCCCATGTTATGGAAAGTCCCCTGTGAAGGATATGTTTCCAAAAGATATTTGCTTCATTAAACTCTCAGTCAAGTCCTCTCCTCAAGCTTTGCTATTGCCTTTTGTCCCAAGTAAGGCCACACAGATAACGCATCTCTTCCTGAGATTATTTAATAAATAATTTTCCATCTGTTTTCCCCAACCCATGATAATTAATAACATTTCATAATTAATCCCATCATTGCCTTCATACCTAATGGACTCATATGCAGATCCTATTTTGGGTTGGCATGTGGAATAGATTAGACATTTTATAATACTTCTAAAGTGTTTCCATACAAAAAGCCAAAATTATTCACCTAACCAGAACTTTTGTTTTGTTTTCCAAAGAGTGAGATACACAGATAAAGCACTGTTCTTCTCTATCATGAACTTTAAAATTAAAGGAGATAACGAGGTTTTGGGGGATTTATCAAGACTTGATTTGGTTACTATAATAAACATAGGTTCTCAGGTAATTTAACTGAGTTTAAACTCAGGTTGTTTAAAATCTTTCTGTAAGTTTTTTTTCATATTTTTTCTTTAAAAATCTCTCTCCAAAATTCCACATTCCAAATTTTAAAATTTCCTTCATTTGGTTTTGACCAATTCTGTAAGAAGAAAAATAAAAAATTATTTTCCCTCCTAGTCAGTCATGTTTTCTTTGGTCAAATCCATTTAATTTTCCTGCTTAATTCCTTTGGGATTTTTCTAGATCATGATCCTTCATATTAAAAGTGATTATGGAAACATTAGCTAAATGTTTTTTTCCAGACTACGCTTTTGGTAAAGAGTACAGGTGTGGGGATGCCTGGGTGGTGTTGTCAGTTAAGCGTCTGACTCTTGGTTTCAGCCCAGGCCAAGATCTCAGGTCCTGGGATCAAATCCCATGTCGGGTTCCATGCTCACCAAGGAGTCTTCTTGAGATTCTCTCTCCCTCTACCCCTCCCCATACCTCTCTCTCTCTCAAATAAATAAATCTTTAAAAGAGTATAGGTGAAGTGCCAAAATAGGCAGGGGAGAGAGAGAGGGGAGAGAGACAAATTGTACCTTTCCTAGTTTGTAACTCCATTAACACAGGGTACATTATACTTTTAGTAAATATGGAATTCAAGACATTAAGAATAACAGGCACATGAAAATGTTCATCATCATTAGCAATCAGGGAGATTCAAATCAAACCACACTGAGATACCACCTTACACCAGTTAGAATGGCCAAAATTAGCAAGACAGTAAACAAACAGCAAGTGTTGGAGAGGATGTGGCGAAAGGGGAATCCTCTTACACTGTTGGTGGGAATGAAGTTGATGCAGCCACTTTGGGTAACAGTGTGGAGATTTCTTAAGAAATTAAAAATAGAGCTTCCCTATGACCCTGCAATTGCACTACTGGGTATTTACCCCAAAGATACAGATGTAGTGGAAAGAAGGGCCATCTGTACCCCAATGTTCATAGCAGCAATGGCCACAGTTGCCAAACTGTGGAAAGAACCAAGATGCCCTTCAATGGACGAATGGATAGAGAAGATATGGTCCATATACAATGGAGTATATGCCTCCATCAGAAAGGATGAATACCCAAATTTTATATCAACATGGACGGGACTGGAAGAGATTATGCTGAGTGAAATAAGTCAAGCAGAGAGAGTCAATTATCATATGGTTTCACTTACCTGTGGAGCATAAGAATTAACATGGAGGACATTGGGAGATGGAGAGGAGAAGTGAGTTGGGGGAAATCAGAGGGGGAGACAAACCATGAGAGACTGTGGACTTTGAGAAACAAACTGAGGCTTTGGGGGGAAGGGGGTGGGTGGTTGGGTGAGCCTGGTGTTGGATATTATGGAGGGCACATATTGCATGGAGCACTGGTGGTGATGCATAAACAATGAATTTTGGAACACTGAAAAGAAATAAAATAAAATAAAATGAAAAAAAGAATAAAAGGAAATGATTCATTAAGTGTTTGATAGGTTTTCATTCTAGATAAGTCTTTTTAAAAATATTAATTGCAAAATAGTCACAGAAACAGAATTTTTAGAAAGGCATCTAGCCTGATTTTTCTGTTCAATATAGCAGAAATTTTATGATTATTCCTCAGTTTAGACCTGTGATTTTCTTCATTTTTTTGTCTTACCTATATTGTTTTGCCCCAAGTTGTTGTTCTTTTTCTTAGAAATATAGCTTGTTACATAAGCTGAAAAATTATGTTAGTAACCAAGTAACACTGGCAACCACTAAGATAATTTTATCTCATTTACTGTCTAAAGATGTATTGGGAAATTGGCAAACAAGTACAATTTAGGTAGAATTTGTAAAAGAAAGTGGGCCTTCAACTTTTCTCTAACCTAAGTTCGAGTTAACAGTGTAATTCTACTGTCTTCTTTCCACTGAGTAGAAAGGTGGTGCAGAGTTATATTTATGATTTGATCTGTGAATGATAATTGGTCATTCAAAATCTTAGTACTTTCTCTTTCCCTCTTTTTAGAAATCCCACCATTACTCACCAGTAGAAAATTATAGCCAAAAATGGGAGATATATGGAAGTGATTTCTTTAATGAAATGTTATTGTTTCCTCATTTTAGATTCTTCAATTAGGAAACAACTTACAATTAAATGTATATATTTAATTGGAAAGTATTGCTCATATTTTACCCTCACAAAATGTTATTAAATTAATGGTGCCTAGAAGTGAGGAAATACAGTATTTATTTATATATACTGAGTCTTGGTTATCTCATTTCTACAAGAACAGTTTGAGATGAGACTTTTTATTCCAATTTACAAACAAAAATGTTGAGGCTCAAAAAATCTAGGTAACTGCCTCAAGATCATAGTGGAGAGAGCTGAGATTCAAATTCAAATCTGTATTCTAGAGCCTAAGGTCATAACTGCAGTACTTTACTAAGTCCTAAAGGGTGTGTGGATTTCCTTTTTTTTTTTTAAGATTTTATTTATTTATTTATTTGACAGAGAAAGATCACAAGTAGGCAGAGAGGCAGGCAGAGAGAGAGGGAAGCAGACTCCCCACTGAGCAGAGAGCCCAACACCGGGCTCAGATCCCAGGACCCTGAGATCATGACCTGTGCTGAAGGCAGAGGCTTAACCCACTGAGCTACCCAGGTGCCCTGCTGTGTGGATATCCTAATAAATATCAGAAAGGGGTCAAAAAAGATTAAAACTAGAAGGGATATTAAAGACCATGATTTTAATACGGAGAAACAGAAGTCTATAAAGGCAATGTCTTTAATGTCATACTCTTATTTGGCAGAAGTCATATATCTTCCCCTTCGAGCACTCTGAAGAAAATCCCTAGATAATTATTTATAATTTTATTTGAAATCTTATTGGCATTATTACTTCTACAGTGTAGGAAATTCTTATGATCCTTATCTATTTACTCTCTTCCTACTGCTTATTCTTAAGCTATTCAATTTAAAAATAACCCCCACCCCTTTTCTTTTTCAAAGAAGAAATTCTTATCCTAGAGAGTTTGTTTCAAGTATGATTGTTTTAAAAATCTGGGGAAAAACTTGAAAGCCAGGTCTCTAACTCCTGGTTATTTGGTTCCTAGTTATTACTTATCAACTTTTCTTCTTAGCAATTGCTTCCTCAACAGCAGGTATGAAAGAAGGAAATGCATGCTTCCATAAATATGACATCTCAAATTTCTCAGGACTATACTCATTTCCAATAATTTATTAGAGTTTAACTTCAGTTAGAAAGCAGCAATTCATGTAAAACCATTGTTTCCTGCATAACAAGAAAATAAGTGCTTTTTTAAGACATTCAAGAGTGTGTTATTTAAAAAAAAAAGTTTAAACAAACTAAGTTCTAGAGAAGAATAAAAATGAGATCTTGAGGGGCAGGGGTGGCACCTGGGTGGTTCAGTTGGTTAAACATCTTCCTTTGGCTCAGGTCATGATCCCAGGGTCTTGGGATCAAGTCTTATTTCAGGTTCCCTGCTAAGAATGAGATCTTGGGTAAATGCACATTGTTAAGTCTTTCATCTCTGGGCCATTTTCTCAATGTAGGCATAGAAGGAAGAATTGAATCAGCTGGGGTAGCAAGAAATTAGGAGAATTTTTAACAGTCATGTAAATGGAATGATTGGCTGGCATGTGGGAAGCCTATTTTTTCTACCTATAAGACCTCTCTCAAAAAATATTTACCAGAAGTGTGACACTGTGGCATTGTAGGATCCTGGGGACTAGACTGGAAAGGGAGAGAGGTCTTCATAGTCTTATACTTTGATCCCAAAGTCTTGCTAGAATGATGTGCCTATAATATACATAACATGGATCTCATCCTCACAACATTCAAAACCAGAGGCACCTGGTGGCTCAGTTGGTTGAGCTCTGACTCTTGATTTCAGCTAAGATCATGATTTCAAGGTCATGAAATCAAGCCCCAAGCTCAGCATGGATTCTGCTTGAGATTCTCTCTCTCCCGCTACCTGTGCCTCTCCCCTCACTCATGTGCACAAGCATGCTCTTTCTCTCTCTCTCTTTCTCAAAAATAAACAAAATCTTAAAAAGAAAACATTCAAAACAAAACAGAATTGAAACAAACTGAAATAGCAAACCCACTGCTGGAACAGCACAGCTGTTGATGAAAATGTATTCATCTTCTCACCTTGCTGCCAGGAAAAGGAAAGGGCTTCTTCTCTCGGGGGGGGGGGGGGGGGGGGGGCGGGGCGGGGATATTTTAGTCTCTCTCTCTTTTTAAAAAAATATATAATATCTGACATACATCCACAAATTACAAGAGATGTGAATTAGCAGGAAAATATAACCAAAAATCAACAGCAAAAATAAGAATTAGAAATAGACACATAGTTGCCTCAGTGGTTAGAATTAGTAGACCAAGAATTTAAAATATCAACATATCAATTACATACCAAAATATATTAAAAAAAAAAACAGAGGCAATGATGAATACAATAGCTGAAAAAAAGAATCTTAACAAAGAAATAAAAACAAAAAGTATATATATAATTGTAAAATAAAATATCTAAAATTAAGAATTTTTTAATAGATTTAACAATAGATTGACAGCAGAATAAAATACCAGCAAATTTGGGGCACCTGGGTGGCTCAGTGGGTTAAAGCCTCTGCCTTTAGCTCAGGTCATGATCCCAGGGTCCTGGGATCGAGCCCTGCATTGGACTCTCTGCTTGGCAGGGAGCCTGCTTCCTCCTCTCTCTCTCTCTCTGCCTGCCTCTCTGCCTACTTGTGATCTCTGTCTGTCAAGTGTATAAATAAAATCTTAAAAAAAAAAAAAACCAGCAAATTTGAATTCAGGTCAGTATAAGTTATAAAAACTGAAGCACAGAAATAAAAAGAAAGAAAAAAGAGTAGAGCATCAAACAACTTGTCCTACATATATATAATTTATAATATCATTAGAACACGTATGTTTCCTTTCAAAAATGGTATCTCCATATCTATGATAATGTGGGAGGGGAGAACAGTCTATTTTTTTTCTTTAGTTTTCAAGATGAGGGACATAACATTATTTTTTTTCCTCCCAAATATAAATTCTTGGGGTGCCTGGATGGCTTAATCGTTAAGTGTCTGTCTTCTGCTCAGGTCATGATTCCGGGGTTCTGGGATCAAGTTCTGCTTCGGGCTCCCTGCTTGGCTGGAAACCTGCTTCTCCCTCTCCCACTCTCCCTGCTTGTGTTCCCTCTCTCTCTCTCTGTCTCTCTCTGTCAAATAAATAAATAAAATCTTTCAAAAAAATACATATATATATATATATATATATTCATTCCCTGAATATATTAATTGAAGTAACTATTTATGAAATCCTACTGTGTTCCAGATTTTGGGAATATATAAGTGAATAACTGCTGCATTCTAGGGTGTGGAGATGGGTCAGTGAACAAAACATGACCCCTGTACATATTTTATTTTAAGTGGAGGGAGACAGAAAGGAAAAAGTGTGTGTGTGTGCATGATATGTGCTTAAAAAAAAAAACAAAAACTCAAGCAGTAAAAGAAACAACAGCATACAATGATGGAAGACTGTGTAATGTTTTAAACAGAAGGGTCTGAAAATGCTTCTCTGGTGAGTTGACATTTGAATAGCTACTTGAAGAAAGTGAGGTGACACACCATGAAGATAACTTGGGAACTGTTTCCAGCAGAAAGGATGATAAATGCTCAGACGGTGAACCAGAGGCATGCACGCTGTGCTGAAGGAATGGCAGAGTTCAGCCTGGCTCCAGTGGAGAGATCAGAGTGAAAAGGCAAGAAAGTTAGTTGGAGCTAGGACTAACAGGGCAGTTATGGCACAATAAGGACTTGGCTTTTACTTTAAAAGAAGTGGAAGGCCACTTATCTGAGGTGTTTTAGAAAAGAATCTTTCTTCTCTTATGTAGAAAGGAAGAATTGAGAGGGTAAAAATAAAAACAATTAAGAAGTGATAGTCGAATTAAACATGATGGTGACTGGGCAATAATGGTGGTAATGGAGGGGGAGAGATGTAATCAGAACTTAAATATAATTTTTAGGGAATATTAACAGCATTTATCTCATTGATAGGAGATGAGAGAAAAAGAGGAATTAATACACAAGCTACTTAAAGCTGTTTAAAATATAGTAGTTAATAATTTCTTTCTTGGGGCACCTGGGTGGCTCAGTTGTTAAGTGTCTGCCTTTGGCTCAGGTCATGATCTCAGGATCCTGGGATCTAACCCCTAGTCGGGCTCCCTGCTCAGCGGGGAGCCTGCTTCTCCCTCTCTTTGCCTCTCCTTCTGTGTGTGCTCTCTCTCTCTCTGTCTGTTTCTCTCTCTGTCAAATAAAATCTTTTAAAAAAAATTTCCTTCTCATTTGTGAATTGGCAATGATTTCCTGGAAATGTTTTTGAAAAAATAATTCTGCATCAAAGTAAACATAAAACGTGTTGAAACAATTAGTGATGTCAACCATGTGTGGTGGAGAAGGAAATACCAGTGCCAGGTACTTGTAATCCTTAGTTGAGATTAAATAATAATTTTATTAAATTCACTGATCCATCTGATTTTTCTGTACTCTTCTATTCTAAAAGGTCATCAGTTGGGGCGCCTGGGTGACTCAGTGGGTTAAAGCCTCTGCCTTCGGCTCAGGTCATGATCCCAGCGTCCTGGGATTGAGCTCCAGATCGGGCTCTCTGCTCTGGGGGAGCCTGCTTCCCTTCCTCTCTCTCTCTGCCTGCCTCTCTGCCTAGTTGTGATCTCTGTCTGTCAAATAAATAAATAAAATCTTAAAAAAAAAAAGTCATCAGTCCCCCTATTTTGCTTTCATTTATCTATAAAACTCAATTATTTAGTTTGTTACCTCTTCCACAGACACTTCATTGTTTTTGCTGAGATATATAAACTGAAATGCACAGAACTTGACAAAGCTCATCAAATATATATAATACATGTGTGTATGTACATAAGTATATACATACACACACACACTCCAACTAACCCCACTTAAGACAAAAACATTTTTAGGAAAGATAAAGAGAGTTTTCTCATATCTTTCCAGTTAGTTCTAATTCCCTATTTGTAATCACTATTTTGATTTGTAATCACTGTAGATTAGCCTTGCCTGATTTCAGACTTAGTTGATCTTGCTTCTTTCACCCAACATAATGTTTTGAGACTATCAATATCATTTTGTGTATCAGTTGTGGTTGTTTTTAATTAATGCTAGGGTGTATTCCATTATAAAAATATATCCTAATATGTTTATATATTCTCTTGTGAATTGGTATCTGGGTTGTTTTCAGCTTGAGGCTACTGAAAATAAAGCTGCAATATATATTCTTATACAAATGAGATTCCTCATTTTAATTTACTTTATTTTGTGCTCTCTTCATAGGGAGCAGGAAACAAAATTAGGGTTTATATATAGCAAGATCATAAAATCCCAGATAAATCCAGAATCCTTGAAAGGAACCCCTTTCTTTTCTACTAAAGTAAAAATTATCTTTAAAAAAGAAAATATTGGAGAAAACATATCTGTTTTAGGCTCTTGCCTAGTAAGGATTTAAAAATAAGAAAGAAAAAATTACCTCTTGATAAACCATACCTAGCTTTCACACAGGTTCTTACAGGCAATGCTACCTGGGTATTTTGAAATCCCTTAACTGAAATTTAGTTTTAAATTAGTCCAGAATTTTTCTATTGTTTTGTTTCGTTTTAATTCTGGCAGCTAACAGAAGCAAATCCTTAATGAAAAGTGATGTTTAAGAGCAACTTTCAGAATTTACTATAAAGTCCCAAGGAGCCCATCTCCTATCCTCCCTCCCACTTTCCCACACATATATATACAAAGGACATAGCTGAAGAAACAAGATACTATGAATGAGAGTCATTGAAGCAACAAACTCAAGAATCAGCCTCACGAAGTTTAAATATATTGGAATTATCAGATAGAAATCTTTAAAAGGTTTATTACAAATGAAGAAATCAAAGAGGGTATTGAATATATAACTATGAAACGCACACAAAAAATGACCAAACTTGATAAAGACCCAATATAACATCTAAAAATTAAAAAAAAAATTAAACTCTAATGTCAATATGTAGGCTTAACAGGAAATCAGACATGTTTGAAAAGGAAAACTCATGAGCAAGGAAGTAGATTTTTTATTTTTTTAAATTTTTTAAATTTTTTAATGTTTTATTTGTAAAGATTTTATTTATTTATTTGACAGAGATCACAAGAAGGCAGAGAAGCAGACAGCGAGAGGGGGAAGCAGGCTCCCCACCAAGCACAGAGCCCGAAGCGGGGCTCAATCCCAGGACCCAGGGACCATGACCTGAGCTGAAAGCAGAGGCTTTAACCCACTGAGCCACCCAGGTGACCCAGGAAGTAGATTTTTTAAAAAAGCTAAAATGAGACAGAGATGGAGAGGAAGTAGAAAATGTGAAAGAAATGTTAAAAGACCTGGATAATGCAATAAAGCTTTCTAATACAGAATTTCAGAGGGAGAAAATAAAGAGCACACAAAAATGTGTATCATATATTTCAAAATTACAAGTTGCCTTGTTTTTCCTCACTGATTTTTTTTTTTAAAGTAAGCTGCATGCCAGGCATGAAGGGAACTCATGACCCTGAGATCAAGACCTAAGCTGAGATCAAGAATAACTAAGACACCCAGGCACCCCCTTCACACAATTTTTAAAAACTGAGATATAATTCACATTGCATAAAATTTACTCTTTAAAAGTATCCAATTCAGTGGCCATTACTACATATACAAAATTATATAAGTATCATCACTATCTAGTTCCAGAACATTTTCATCAACCATAAGTAAATTCCATTCCCACTAAGATTCTTTCTCCATTTCACTTTACATCTCTGTGGAATTGCCTTCTTAAAATTTCATATAAATATAGCCCTCCAATATGTGGCCCTTTGTTTCTGGCTTCTTTCACTTAACCTTTACAAGGCTCATCCCACTTTATGACAAGTATCAATACTTCATCCTCTTTTACAGCTGAATAATATTCCACAATATGGATATACCATTTATTTCTCCCTTCATCAGTGAGATTATCATTTGAGTTGCTTCTACTTTTTGGCTACTATGAGCAATACTGCTATTGTTTTGTTTGCTCTTATAGATATTCTACCACCAAGTCCTAACTACCACATTTCTCCCAACACCAGTCTTTAGCAACTGTATCTGCCATTCCCAGCTTCAAATGTATGTTGCTCTGATACCATGAACATTGTCCTAGTTTATGTTCAAATGTAACAAAGTATAGACTACATAATTCCACTTTTATAAATGGATTTAGAGGCATCTCCATGATGGCATTTAGGCTGGATATAAATATACTCAAAATATCCCATGCCTTCAGCAGCCCCATGAGCTTTCAAAGCAGAAATAAAAAAGCTAAACTCTGTTAACTTCTATTAAAACAATGTGTTCTGGAATAGATTCCTTACTGCTCTCTAAGGAAATTGCATTATTAATATTGTATTGTTTTTATTTTCTCCCTTAGAACTCCATGAAGAAATCTGGACCAAAAATGTAATTTTAAAAATCTCTAGTAAGCAAAACTATTTTTTAATGAATTCTGCTTATCCTTCATTAGAGATATACATTCTCTCTGGTCTAAGTAGCATCTGACTGAGAGAGATTTTAAGTGACACTAGGGTACAATCAAATAGCTTAACTGAGCAAAGGGGAGCTTAACAGAATGAAAGACATGCTTCAGTTTTAACTGTAGTCTTATTTCTGTCCTAGTTCACAAACCTTCAAGCATTGGAATATGCCATCCTTTCTCCTTCGCTTAACATCTGATATGCACAACCAAAGCACTCACAGCTGGTACTGATCAGGCCAAACACTCGAAAACTTACATCAGTGAAGCAAGGCCGGGGGTCAGACATCTTGGCAAAACTCACTAAACATTTTTGTAAAATTACTTGCAGATTCTTCAAGTTACCAGTAATTTTTCTGCATGAATGAGATCCAAGATGTATTTGTGTGCCTGTGGATGTGCTTTTTAAACTCAAACAAAAAGTAAGTAATTGCCCAATTTGCATTACTGAAAATATGGGACCTGAGGGGTGTGTGGGGGAAGGGGTAGATTATGTGGAAGGGAAAAAATGAGCATTCCCAGAGAGAACAGCTATTCTAGAAGTTACCAGGATAACTTTTAAAAAGAAAATGACCTTGAGAGTTGGAAGTCCATTTGAGGAAGGAGGAGAAAATTAAAAAAAAAAAAAAATTAAAAAGCCAGGGTTGTGATCCAGAATAAAAAAGGAAATAGAAATGCTTTAATTTTGCCCCTAAAGCAATGGAAATTTATGGTGTGCATTTGGATGTAGATTTTATATATTTTTTACTACCCTAGTGGGTAAGCTGAAAAAATCCATTTCATCCATTTTATGACATTATGGCCCTTTGGATTGAGATTCAGGCCATTGGCAAGAAACATTAGTTTGGCTGGGTAAAAGGTTAGTCCAAAGTTAAGGCATCATTCTCACTTAGCTGGCTTGCCAAAGGGCTCTTCAACCACAGGCATTCTGAAACAATGGAAAGGTAATGACTTGATTCATAGGTAGCTTAAGATTGTGATAACTATGTCACATCATCTATTGTCACAGAGTAAATGAATCTTATCTGCTTACCTATGAAATAAGCAGAAAATATATAAAGTGTTTCAAAATTAATGTTTAAACTCAGGCTACCTTTTGTTTGTATTGCTTTGACAGAGCTCTTGGGTCTCTCTCGGGAATGCATTCCCTTTTTTGCTGTGAGTTGGTCCCCTTACACCTTTTGTTGCTTACTTTGCCCTTGAATTATTGTAAGTGCTTACTATTTAAATCCATTTCACATTCGAAGGAGGGCCCATTTCTTATGTATTTTTGTATTCCCTGTGTCTGGCATATAGTAGCTACTCAATAAATATACACAGACTAACTCACTCATTTGCAGCAATCAAGATTATGAAAAGGATCTCCTGCAAACTATATTAGCTAGGATTAAGGTAATTATTCCTTGTTTAGAATCCTTCCTCTGAAACCATATAAATCCCTTGGGTTTGGAAATTTTTCTGGAAGAGTTCAGTGGATTGGCTTTCCTTGAGAGACAGCCAACATTTTTTCTCTTGATCCATAATTGGAATAAAGTGGGGACAGCCATTTAGATGTTCTTTCAGCAGTTGCTAAATTAATCCAGACTCACAAAAGAAGTAGAGGAAGAGACAGGGAGGGAAATGGAGAAGATAGAAGTAGAAAGAAAAGGAGGCAGAAAGGGAGAGGGGGATACTGCCTAAGAAATTTACTGATGTGCTTGTCTTAAGACATTAGCACCTTTTATGTAATTATAATTTTGGCCCCAAATTTTATTTTTACCACATGTGCCTTAATTTTAAATGAACTCCCACAACTGTGCCATGAAATATTCCTGGTCTGGCATCACACCTGGGTCTAGTTCAAGAACCTAACTACTTGTAGGCCTCATGCTAAAGCCTCATGCTCATATGCCAGGAAAAACAGTCATTGCCATTTACCATCTGGATCCAATGTACTCTTTTAATTAATTTTTTATATTTTTAAACTGTACAAAAAAATCACAATCGTAAGAAGAGAGGGATAGTTAAAATCATTTAGAAATATTTTTTTTCATTTAGAAATTTAAATGAAAATTTGAACATAGCTCAAGTTTTTATTTCATAATTTCCTGATTTTAACACTACATATGCCCACAATAGGCAACATTCTCTGAATGCAACTAATTGTTCATCAGCAGTCAGGCATGAACCTGGGATGTGTCCCATACATATTCTGTATTTCAAATACATATCTAATAGGATCCAGCTTATCATTAATTCTTTATTGCATTTGCTTCATCACAATGCAGTATTTAAAAATAATTTTGGGGTACCTGGGTGGCTCAGTCGGTTAAGTGTCTGGCTTCAACTCAGGTCGGCCTTAAGCTCAGGTCAAGATCTCAGAGTCCTGTATGGAGCCCAGCATGGGGCTTCCTGCTTAATGGCAAGCCTGCTTCTTCCTCTCCCTTTGTTCCTTCCCCTTATTGTGCTCTCATGTGTGCACTCGCTCTCTGTCTCTCTCTCAAATAAAATCTTTCAAAATTAATAATAATTTTGGAACTTTTGGATGATATAACTTTGGTTGTATCTTCTTTGCTCTCTACCAACCATTTGCAGTTACAATTATAAACACTATTTAGTATGATCGACGATTTTTTTTTTCATTTCTGCATCACTCAACGCTGAGCAAGGAGCCAGATGCAGAGCTCCATCCTAGGACCCAGGGATCATGACCTGAGCCAAAGGCAGACACTTAACTGACTAAGCCACTCAGGCACCTCAAAAAAGAAATTCAGAAACTAATATTGGGTCAGATGAACCCTGATGATGTGTTTGAGTTAGATGTGTAACAAACACTTTCAACAGCAGAAATTAGCAGTGTATATCCATGTGTTGTTTAAATGTACTATCTATTCTACATTCTGTATGATATTGGGGCTAGCACTCTGGTATTTTGCTTTCATTTTACTCACTGCAACTTTCCTTAAAAATCCAATTCAGGGGGTGCCTGGGTAGCTCAGTGGGTTAAACCTCTGCCTTTGGCTCAAGTCATGATCTCAGGGTCCTGGGATCAAGCCCTGCATCAGGTTCTCTGCTCAGCGGGGAGCCTGCTTCCCCCTCTCTCTTTCTGCCTGATGCTCTGCCTACTTACTTGCTATCTCTCTCTCTGTCAAATAAATAAATAAAATCTTAAAAAAAAAAATCCAATTCAGCATGAGTTTTGCTCCAGATCAGTCCTGAGGACTTTGATCTAGTTCAGTGCCCCCATAGGTGGAAGAGTGTGAAAATCTTGATTGGGTAAACAACTTGAGCTTTTGATCTGAAAATAAATAGCTTCCAGGGAAATAGGACCAAAATATATTTTATTTTCCTGGCTCTGTCTGTCTCCCTTTTTCACTCAGAAACTCCAACTGCATACAAATTACCTCCCTCCTACATTATATGTGGGAGCACCTAGTGGGTACCTCACACATATTGAAGAAAATATTCTCTCTTACAGGCACAGTGCCTCTTGGTGTTCCTCTATCAAGAATACAGTGTTCTTGCCAGTGGCTTCTGGCCCAAGTGAAAAGTTTCTCTCAATGATAAACTAAGCCCATAATCTCTACACCAACAGATTCTATAAGTCTTCAGGGTATCAGCACTATCGAGGAAGGAAGAATGCCTATTTTTACTTTTCATATAATAATCTGTTCGAGGGATCCTAAATAAGTATCATTTGGGTCTACCTAAGTTATAGAGTTCAGGGGAGCATCATGTCCATATTTTATCTATAATTCTCTCTCATCCTCCTTTTGTCCCAGACAGGATTCCACAGAGATGAGCAGGGCCACTAAGTTGAGGCCACTTACAAACACTGTTTTTCTCTGAGGGTAACTAAAATGATCTAGCTCCTTCTTGTTCACTTAATTATACCTCAGTAGGTTTTCTACAATTTCCTTGTAAAGAAACTTCTATGGAGTCCCCTTAACTAGTTGGTCAGATATGTCTACAAAAATTAATCACAACATACTTTTCCTCCCTTCGAAAATTCAGATAGAAGTACCAAACTTTGGGCCCATCCAAAAATTTGCCAAACATGCCCCCAGATTCCTTAAATGTAGTAATGCAAAGTAAAAAGCAATATCTTAGACTACAATTCCTCTGTAGTAAAATCTAATCAAAAGTTGTTAAGTGTTTCTGTCAATAAATGTTATATATCCTTACATCATAATCTGGAGAACAACAAAATGTGTGAAGAAGAAAATATGAACTCTATTATACTATGATCATGATTATTAATCTGAGAACAGTACTTCACTCTTAAACTTGAAATTCATTTGTCTTAACTTTTCATGCTTTGACAATATTTTGGTTGGCTACTTAAAACATGTTGAATAAAAGTAATTATGTGAAATGCTCAGTTTTACAAAATTGGCATCCCATTGTAAATTCAGTTTTTATATCCTCTTCTTTTTTCACTTAAATTTATACTTGAGCATTTACCATGTCATTAAACATTATCTGAAAATGCAGTTTTAATGGCTTCATAATAGACTATTGTAAGGAAATACACAATATATTTAACTAATCCCCTATTGTTAGACATTTAAATTGTATCCAATTTTTCACTATTATAAAAATGTTAGAAACAGTCTTGTATGTAAGCTTTTGACTGCATATCTCAGATTGTTATTTCTCTGGGATGGATTCCTTGCAATAGAATTACTACCTCAAAGTTCATGAATCTAAGGGTCTTGAATATATTGCCAACCTGCCCTCCCAAATGGGTATATGCATTTACAGTTTGTTAAGTTCTTTTAAAGCATTGATTCTAAATCCAACAAACTTTAGAAATAGTCTGTTTTCTTCTGTTCTCAGGCTGAGATGTTCAAGAGGTTTCAAATAAAATGCTCACTTAAGTATTCACTTAGGTGACTTTTCTTCCTAGGGGGACCAAAATGTGTTTGTGGCCAAGAAATTCTAGTCTTCTAGCATTTCCCCTGGGTTATTCATATAATTTGACCTAATCAAAAGATTTTGTTTAAAAGAGAGATTATACCTCTGGCTGGGTGACCCCATTATCTAGATTGATTTTCTTCCATTTTAAAGTGTCTGTTTTGAGCAAAGCAAAGTTACCTATCATCCACATACTTTTGGAAAGAAAGGATTAGTAATCTTGCTGCTTGTATAAATGGCGAAGGCCAGGCTTAGAGAGCTTGGCACCATGTGACCCATAATAATTGCGGTACAGCCATGATTCAAACCCAGGTCCTCCTGTGTATAGAGCCCCTGTGAAGTCCCTCTGTACTATTCTTATCTAATTATTAGATGTGTGGTTTTTGTGATATAAGCAAAGCTCTTGTGGTTGTTGAATCCTAAGCCTTTGGCATTAAACCAGATTGGAATGGATGGATTTATTACTTTCTCTCTGCATTCAATCACTCATGTATTCAGCCCAGTTTGTTCAGCATTGTCTATGTGCCAGATTGTATGTGAAAACTCTGTTCTTCTAGATACCTGGGTTTGTAATTCAGGAAGCCAAAGTTTATTTTGGTCAAGGGATATTAAATTCCCTACATCTACTGTGTCAAAAACTACAACACACTGGCAAAGATGAGCAGGCCCAAATAAGTTTGCTGATTTGCTGATGTCAAACTTGATACTATATATGCTCCAATTTCTCTAAATTAACACAGTGAATGCTCTGAAGAGCCTTTACTGTTATTTGTCAGGCCTCAGATTTTTTTCCATTTATTTTCTCCCACGATATTTTTGCCTACAACTATATTGTTCAGTGTGTTTAGGAAAAGGAAATAGCAGAGTGATGTGGTGTATCAAAAAAATAATACTAAGAGCAATGGAGAAAAATGGGGCTGAATGCATAAGGAAACCACACTTCAGGTGACATTGATTTGTATCCAGGAATGCCTAAAAGGCTCTCTAGTGATTCTAAATACTTAAAAGCATATTCATTTCCTTCTAGAAGAAACCAAAATTACCCAGTAATTTAATTCTTATTGAACAAGAAAGGCAGCCAGTTATAGACACACACACACACACACACACACACACACACACACACACAGAGAGAGAGAGAGAAACTCACTGCTTTTTCTTTGCCTGTTTCCATGTGCTTGAGACTGAAGGGTTAGTAATATATTTACACAATGTGAAATGAGGAGACAAACTTCAACTATTGTTAGCGTGGCCTTGGGCCTCTTGGAATGTCAACTGATCCATCAAGGAGTTGTAGCCAAATTGCCTATGACAGGATATTTTCTCTTAGAGAGGCAGACACATGCCTATCACGCAAACCTGCTGTTCTCAACAAAAGTAATGGAGGTACTGGCAGTATAATAAGTTAATAAAAGAGGGAGTCAGAAACCTTTTCAGAAGATACTTGTATTCCTTCTCTTCACTCTTCCTTTTATCTGCATTCATTCCTATCCCTGACAGAGTTGTTTATTTTCTCCTGAAGTGTTGTAGGTATTTTTTTTTTTTTAATTATATTCTTGTTTTACCTAGAAAGAGAACCACTATTTACTGACAGATCCATTTTGGCAGGAGAATGTCATCTTAAAAAGTTTACCATAAGACAGAAAGGATTTTTAAACGGCCAACACCTTTTCCAATAAAAAGAAAAAGAGAGTATTAGAAATACACCTAGGAAAATAAGAGTGACCCTAAAATACTGTCTTTACTTTTTATTCAGAAGACATAGGTATATAGCAAGGGAGAGGCCTTTCTGCTGCTACAAAAACTTCTCTTATGTAGAAGAGTTTCTTCCCAGGTTCTTTGCAGAAACAACCTACCTGATTTGTACAAAAGAACACTGCTCTCTAGTGGAATGAGGGGAAAGAAATCCATTACCTCATTCACTCGCTTTTCTTGCCGTCTTGGCAGCCACTTACGAAAGGCGGCTGAGCTTTGTCCTGGACTTATGACATGTTATGATATATGGCTACAATTATTGTGATATTATATTTTGAAGTGGTTTTGCTCTTGTAATCAAGCAAAAATCTTTTTCCCCCAAACCTTCCTTTGTAAATTGAAACCAGTAGGCCTCCCCATCCCTTACTTCTCAGCTGCTGCCTGTATCAAAAAGAAAAAAAGCCTGCAACTAATAATGATTTAATTTACACAGGAACTTGCAATAATTTAACTCACATCAGGTTAATTTGAAAGTGATTAATGGCAGCATTTATGGGGCTGGAAATTTTTAATAATGCTTTACTTGTGAATTTATGGCATTCGTGTTTCAGACCGTGGGCTGCCTTTTTTGTTGTGCTCATCGTCTATCTCCCTCATCCCCACACATGATGTTCATCCCTCCCTTTTCTAGGGATAGAAAGAAATAGATTTGCAATGCCACATTTCCTGTCTCAATGGGAGGGGTTACAAAATCAGTACAAATTTGCTCAGATGAGGCATTCTTGGCCCCAGAATTGTGCCATACACGTCATTTTAAAATAATTCCTGCAGGGATTGTGGGCTCCTTTGATAAACCTTGATCACCATACTCACACATTCTTAGCTAGCCAGCAAAAAATGGACTTTCTGGATTTGTCCTAGTGGTTTCATACCACTGAGCTGACACAAATGTGGTTAGAATATATAGTCACAATGCATTCCAAACAGATACACACATTTTCAGAAATTAAACCTACAGCCAACAGCCCTCCAAAGATTTATGGTCAACACGCCTTATTCCTAATGCCCTAAAAGCATCTTTTAATTGGTTCTTCTCTGCAACCTCCCCATCCCAGAGGACAAGAGAAAGCCCTGACTGGCTCAGAATCATCATATGTAAATGCATATACACGTATGATACCAAATAAGGATGCACCTTCCTCCCAAGCACGGTACATACTCCCCATTTCCCCAAAGGAGGCAATCCACTCCTCTGCCTCCATCCAACTCAAAGTCCAGTATCCCCAGGAGTTGCATAGTCCTCACCATCATGTCTAGACCTGCCTTCTCCAGGTCCAGCAACCTAAGATCTAAAAGAACAAGCTATCTGCAACTTTCCATGGATTTATCATTAAAAAAGAATAGAGCAGATGCAGGATACTCACAATGAAAACTTTTTTAAAAGAAGCGGGGGGGTGGGTGGATTTTGACAGCAACTGTAAAGCCTCCCTGCCTTGAGTGTAGTTCCTTAAATAGCTCAGGATTCTTGGACCTTGCTCATTATTCTCCATGAACTTAGGCTCAGAGCAATCTGAGGTTCTTCCTCATCCATTATCCTCCATGACCGTATTTGAAATGGATATTGGGACCAATGTACAACTTGGAAATAATACAATTTCTGCAGGCTGTTTCTTACCCATGCAAATATGGAATATCAAGGGTTATTTTAGAGTTTCATGAGTCAAAGGGGATTTTTAAAAGGTTAGGCTCATGGTCTTTTGGCAATAAAGTTTCTTTCACAATTTAGTAGAACTCTGATCCACTTCTTTGCAAAGAATTTCATGTTCCAATAACCCCTGACAATGTGAATTTCACTTGAGACTGGTGCTTCCGAAAAAGAATGATAGTTAAGAGGTCCTCCACATTTTTCAGTTCTGGGAAACAATTAAGTGCAAAGGACCACGTTTCTGAATATGACTTAGATAAGACTCACAGACGCCTCCCCCGGTTTGCCTATGAGAAGGCTTCACAAAGACCTTTCAAATTTCCATTCTCATTTCATAAATGATTAGCTAAACACTTTGTCCCCATTGATCAAACTGAATACCTGATTATTTGATCTGTCCAAACTTTAGTCTTCTTTCCTTCTTTTCAGTCCCTGAAGTTTGTCTTGCCCCTAAGTTTAAGAAAGCACTGAAATGCAGAATGACTCTTATTAATGGCCCCTTCTGGGAATCAGCTAACTGGAGAGAAAAGTTTTCAATGCAACTTTACAATCATGCCACCCACTCATCTCACTCCCACTTTTTTCTAGCCTTGTTTACTCCTCTTATAGAAGAAAAGGTTCATGAATGTAGATCGCATCTCTTCCAAATTTGGGAAATTTTCAGGCTCTATCTCTTTTAAGTATTCTTTCTGCCCCTTTTTCCATCTCTTCTCCTTCTGGAACTCCCATAATGTGTAAATTCCTTCACTTGATGATATCCCGTAAATCACAGAGGCTTTCTTCATACTTTTTCATTTTTTCCTTTGTTATCTAACTAGATAATTTCAAATGACTTGTCTTTGAGTTCACAAATGCTTTCTGCTGCTTAATCAAATCTGATGTTGATGCTATTTCATTTTCAATTCATTCATTGTATTCCGCTCCAGGATTTGTTTGTTTTTCTTATTATTTCTACTTTTCTGTTAAACTTCTCATTTTGTCCTTGTATTATCTTCCCGATTTTGTTATCTTTTTTTCATATGTCTTCTTATAGTTCCCTGGGCTTCCTTAAAACAACTATTTCAAATTCCAAGTCTGACATATTGTAGCTCTCCATTCTTTGGGGACCATTACTGAAAAATTATTGCACTACTTTGGTAGTGTCATGTTTCCTTAATTTTTCATGTTCCTTGAAGTCTTACACTGCTGTTTTCACATTTAAAGAGGCAATCACTTCCTCCAATTTTTTTTTACTGACTGGGTTCAGGAGACGAATACTTTCACCTGTTAGCCCTGCTGGAGATTCTGAGGCTTTCTAAGACCTTTTCTATAAATGCTCCTGCTTCATATTTTTGTTTCTTCCTGGGTGGGGAGAGAGGTGACCCTTAAGATTGCATTTCTTCTCTTGATCCTGCAAAGCCAGGGTGGTGCTGAGTGCTCAAGTTTGTGTGCTTTCTCCCAGTCCCATTGAGTTGGGCCAGCTTTCTGTTCATATTCACCAGCTGTCTGCAGAGGTTCATATTCCTCTCCCTCTGGGGCCTGCACAGGGAGCCAGCCATGGGATTTGTGTGGGCGTGGGAGTGAGGCATGCAGAACATTGGAAATGTCTTTGGGGCATATGATAGGGTGCAGTCTATAGGTGAGGTATACTAGCAGCTCATGGGCAGGCTTCCTCATGAAATACATGAAAGAGTTAGTATGGACCATGTGTCTTATGAATTCTGAGCCTAGCCTACTATACTCCCAGCCTTTCCCTGTCCTTCAGTCATGTGGATCACCTCAGTATTCTGAATCAGGTGAGAAAGAATTAGGCCTCTCTGGCAGCATTCCACACACCTGGGAAGCCAGACCCTCACTCACACACACCCATTTTCCCCTATGAGAGGAATCATGGGTCAAGGCATCTCCCTTGGCACTGAGCTGTGCCACTTTGGGGTAGGGGTGATAGGAATAAAATGAAACTAATCATTTTACCCTATTCAATATCCAATCTCAGATTTTTTTGCTCCAGTGGTGTACTAGAACTTTTCAGATGTACTCTTTCACTTCCACAAAAATAATCCTGTGTGGGTGACTGTCAAAATCAATGTGTTTTTGTTCTGTTTTGTTTTGTTTTGTTTTTACTTTTTGGGTTTCTGTTGTGTGTGGGAAAGAGAGTAGAAAACTCCTATTCCACTATCTTGCTGGTGTCACTCTTCAGAAGGCTACTTTCTTAATCTGAACTTAGCAATGAGTCATTTTATCCAACTAAGAAGTGTAATGGGAGTTGGAAGCTCCAGGACAAATGGCAAGTCTCATATATGTTAATCCCAGTTGTTTTATGAATCTGAGTTAATCTATCCACCGGGTGTCACATTGAGCTCCTGAATACTTTTTACAAACTAGCCCCCCCAAATGAAAACTGAAATAGCGCAAGAGGATTTACAGGACGAGGTAGCCTGAACAGCATTTTAACTGATATGAGAGAGCTTGGAAAGAAGTTTTTCGGGAAAAAAAAAATTATATATATATATATATATATACACATACACATTCCAACATATACATATATATTCTTATACATAAACATATGCTTATACATGAAAACATGTGTGTGTATATGCATATGTATACAAAAATGAGAAAATTATTAATAACCCATTGCTTTTAAAAAAGTCTTTGAGTCACTTAAAATAAAAAATAAAGCAATTTAGGGACACTTGGGTGGCTCAGTTAGTTAAGCGGCCGACTCTTGATTTTGGCTTAGGTCATGATCTCTGGGTCATGGGACTGAGCCCCATGTCTGGCTCTGTGCTCAGTGTGGAGTCTGCATGTCCCTTCTTCTGCTCCTCCCCTCCCCTCACTCATGCTCTAAGATAAATAAATAAAATCTTTACAAATAATAAAAATGTTAAGGAAATTTAGATGAGACTAAAACTGTAGAAATCCGTAATAAAGCAGGACGAAGATGAAAATATACGCATGGATTAAGAAATTCATTTGTTTAGCTTTGAGCTTTCTGAAAAGCATAGACAAAAGGACTGGTTTGATCACATAGTTCTAAATATATAATAAAAGTAAACATTATGAGTAACAGGAAGAGAAAATAATTTAGCATCTGTAACTACAATTCCTTTTGAAAAAGGTGAAACTCTGATAATGGAAGGTCTTTTGTTTTATAGAGCATGTTGACAGGTTGGGGAAGTCATATTAGGTATAAGAAATGTGCAAAGTTTCTCCCCATAACAGCAAAAAAAAAAAAAAAAAAAAAAAATTGGAGCTCTTGAAACCACCCGGTGTGTTAGGATAAGACAGTAAGATTGTCAACATAATTCGAACCATCTCCATGACTTCTAAAATTCTGAATAAAAGTTACTAAATTAGGGGTGCCTGGATGGCTCAATCAGTTAAGTGTCTGCTTTCCGCTCAGGTCTCAATCCCAGGACCCTTGTCAGGTTCCTTGCTCAGCGGGGAGCCTACTTCTCCCTCTCCCTCTGCCTGCCGCTTCCCTTGCTTGACTCCCTCTCTCTGTCAAATAAATAAAATCTTTAAAACTGGGGCGCCTGGGTGGCTCAGTGGATTAAGCCACTGCATTCGGCTCAGGTCATGATCTCAGGGTCCTGGGATCAAGCCCTGCATTAGGCTCTCTGCTCAGCAGGGAGCCTGCTTCCCCCTCTCTCTATCTGCCTGCCTCTTTGCCTACTTGTAATCTCTCTCTCTCTCTGTCAAATACATAAATAAAATCTTAAAAAAAAAAAAAAAGAAAAGCTTAAGAGGAAAGACAACTGTGGTCTTAATTCTTTATATTTATGTCCTCAAAAAGGGAAACTGAAACTATATAAGTTGTGACCTTGAAAATAAAGCTCCCAACAATTTGAAAATTTGTAATATTAAATCATCCCTTAAAATTAGCTTTGATAAAAGACAATTATATTAACCATTATTTTTTTAATATTTTATTTATATATTTGACAGAGACAGAGATCCTTCTCTCTCTCTCAAGCAGGGGGAATAGGAGAAGGAGAAGCAGGCTTCCCGCTGAGCAGGGAGCCAGATGTGGGGCTCGATTCTAGGACCCTGGGATCATAACCTGAGTCTAAGGTAGATGCTCAATGACTGAGCCACCCAGGAGCCCCAATTATATTAACCTTTAATTATAACTTAGAAACTCTGGCACTATGATGGATCTGAGGAATATTATGTAGACATACATAATCTGGGGCTTATATTTGATAAAGAAAGTGAGTATATTCCTAAACCCAACATGAACTTGTGTGATACATTTTACACTGATACATTTTTTATTTAGGGGTGATATTAGGAATTTGAAAGACTGTGTAACTGAAATAGTTTTACTTAAAGGAAAATGCTCTAACATTCTCCATAATTACAGAGTTCAGGCACTTTTCCAAAAAACAAACAAAGAAACACGTCCATTGATGGAAATACCTGACATCAACCACAAAAAGATCAACATGGCAGGTAGCAATTAAGAATATAATTGATATGATGGGTTTTAGGGTAAAAACAAAAACCTAGAGAAGAAGGGGCTCCATAAAGAGTAATGGTAGCCATAAACTGAGGGACATGTAAACCATTCAGAAAGACGCATCAGTCAGCTCCATCATTGTGTCTCATGAGGCTTTGCCTCAGAAAGGCAATAACACATACCATCTGAAACACAGGAAATTAATGATTATGAGGTTCATGGTTTCTGCAGTTCCAGGTTAGTACCATTATTTCAGTTTTTAATATTCACATTCTTTGTAATGAGTTTTGCATTTTCTTCAATTTTCTTTGGGCAAATATAATTTCAATTCGACATAACTTAATAGGGAAATTGTGTTAGGATACTACAGGAATAAAAGGTGCCCCTTCATTTTCTTTCTCTTTTTTCCTTCCCTAAGGGAAAAACAAATATAAGAAATACTAAATGAAACTTCACTAAAAACATGGTGCACCGTTTTTTATATTGCTATTATTGGTGGATCATGTAAACAAAGTTCTATCACACAAAAATGCTGAGATTTCAGGGTGTACCCTAAAAAGTCTCCTGAATTCTCTTAACAGTATTTTACTTTTAACTAGGATCAGTTGCTAGATTTTTAAGTCAGCTCAGGATGGCAGATAGATTTACTTTGAATATGAACTTTCTCTGTCTCTCTTTCTGTTTCTCTCCATACATATAAAGACTTTCTAATCTCTCTCACTCTCATGCCTTGTCCCACAAACCAACAAAATGTCCAAAATATCCCCACACTTCATGCTTCTGAACCATATCATGCAGAGTTCTAAATAGTCGTTTAACCCTGAAATTGACACAAACATCCATTAAGACATTGCATGCCCCAACTCTATGCCTCTGAAAACGTGGTCCTTACATTGTCAGTATTCAACACCTATGAGAAGTTGGGCCTCTGTCTACCCTCTTCATAATGAGATTGCCCTCTGAGCACTGAAATAGCAAGATTCACAGAGATCAGATGAGACCCCATCAAAGATGTCTAGCCATGTACATGCAACAGCGCAGCTTTGCAGATAAGAGCACAGGCACTGGTCCTAGGCTGCCTGGTGTGAGTTCAGGCCCCACCTCTTCTGGTTGTGTGCACCTGGGCAACTAACTTAACCTACTGGTGCCTCTGTTTCCTCATCTCTAAAATGAAGATGAAAATAATAGCATCCATATTGTGTTGTCATTTTGAGGTTACATTAATTAATACACGCAAAGTGCCTTCAGGAGTGCATGGTAGAAAGTAAGTGCTAAATGTTTTTTCTCCCTGTTTACTCTTATTATTGTTGTCATCATCATTGTCATCATCATCATCGTCATTGTCATCATCATCATTCCTGGCCAGCAAGACTAGCATATAATCAAAGCATATGCATCAATATATTTCAGGATGTAATGTATGTGAGTGTTGGGGATGAAAGTGGTTGATTAAAATGAGTAGCCTCCCAGTAGAAGGATCTATTCTAGGAGTAGGAACAAATCTAGGAAGTCTATGAAATTCCATCGAATGTTTTTATGTCTTAGAACTGCTATCTGCACCAACAACTGAGAAAAACAGGTTGCCGTATTATTATTCTATTATTATTCCTATTATTATTATATTATATTATATTATATCATTATATATTATTATTATATTATCTATTATTATTCCTACTTTGCTTTTATAAAAGGAAATAGGTTTGCTTTTAAACAAAAAATATCCAAGTTTCATTTTCTTTTTAGGAAATAGTATAGAGTACAAGGGTTTGAAGAGACAAAAATTCTTACAGTTGCATTTTTTAGTACTGCCCTTTTAAAAACTGAGTCACTGTTCTCTCACATACTGGTAGTACCAGACCTTTCTTATTGGTTTTAATAACCATTGTCTAGTTCAATTTATTCCAGATATTAGAGCAGAGATGCTAAATACCATATTAGTACCATCTTATTACTATATTGAAGAAACTTAACACCGTGAAAAAGGGTGGGTGGTGATGTCAGGCAAAATCTTAAATGGGAATCTGCTTTTCTTTTTTTTTTTAACTTTATTTATTTATTAGAGAAAGAGAGAGAGAGAGTACAGGCAGATGGAAGAGTAGCAGGCAGAGGCAGAGGGAGAAACGGGCTCCCCACTGAGCAGAGAACCTGGTTTGGGGCTTGATCCCAAGACCTCAGAATCAAGACCTGAGCTGAAGGTAGATGCTTAACCGAGCCACCCAGGCACCCCTGGGAATCTGCTCTTCTGTTCTACCCAAAAGGCTTTGAACAAGTTATTTGATCCCTTTGATTATCAGTTTTCTCATTTATAAAATAAAAGGATTATATAACTTATAAAATTCAGACAGAATAAATAAAATACTCTAAGTAAAAATACTGGCAGATTTCCAATTCTTAATGACTATTAGCTACATTGTGCCTCCCTTTTCTGAGAACTGAACACACCAAATATACTATAAGTTGTTCTGGTAAGACCAGTTTAGTTACATTGCTGTCCTTTCATCTGGTGTTAAGTATTTTTAGCTTTTACTTTTTTTTTTAAGATTTATTTATTTGTTCTAGAGAGAGAGAGTAAGTGAGCAAGTGTGAGGGGAAGGGTATAGAAAGAGGGAGAGAGAGTCACAAGCAGACTCTTGTTTTGAGGAGAGAGCCAGGTGTAGGGCTCCAACCCATGACCCTGAGGTCATGACCTGAGCTGAAACCAAGAGTCCCACGCTCAACTGACTGTGCCATTCAGGCATCCTTAGCTTTTACTTTTAATTCTAAATTGATCCTTAAGAAAAAAGTAATTCACATTAAGGAAGCCAAACTAATATTCATGCAACACTTACCTCACAAAAAGTATGGCATTTAATTATCAAGTCAATCTTATGAGGTTGGTATTACCTTATAGAATAGATGATAAAATCAAGGCATAAAATAACTCAGGAAGCATTTAATAAGTCTTTGAGTAACATTTCAAATTCCTGTTCTAACTGACCCCAAAGTTGATGATTTTTGCTAGACTTCCTCCAAGAGTCCTGAACTGTCTTCTGAAAGTAAAGAGCATTTTCTCCCTCTTTCTCTATTCAAATGATATTGAGTGACCTCAATGAATTGAGTGATGCTTGCAATGAAGAAGTTGTTGTTCTAACTTCCCAGGCTTTGGCAGTGAATGAAGAGACAGAGGCCTTCCTAAATTGGGGCATACAAAGGCTGGGGCGGGAGGGGGGGAGGAAGATCGGACAGCAAGAAAATAAATGCGTAACATTTCTAGCGGTATTAAGTGCCATGAAAAAAAATAAAGCACAGTAAAGTGTTAAAGACAAACAGTGGGGAAGGTGCTCTATAGTCTACAGATTCTCTAGTGCGATGCCTTCCTAGCAGAGATAAGAATAAAATAAGAGATAACAACATCCATCTGGCAGAGGAGGTTTCCATGCAGAGCACGTGCAAAGGCCCTGCCACAGAACTGTGGCTATCATGTTTGCAGAACTGAAATCATGTTTGAGGAACCAGCATGGTTGAAGCAAATTGTCAAAAGTGAAGAGTAGTAGGTGATGAGGTTAGAATTAATGTTGCCTGAGGTTATTCAGACTGTGTAGGTCATGTTAAGGATATTGGATTTATTTCAAGTGTGTTGGGAAGTCATTGGAGAATTGACGAGAGGAGTTATATGATCTGGGTTAATTTTCACAGTTTTACTTTGGCTGATGAGAAGAAAACAAATTGTGAAGGGGACAAGAACAATAGCATAGAAGACCAGTATGTTATTGCAATACTTCAGGTGAGCTTATTCTCTTCAACTCATTTCCAGATCATCATTCTTCAAAAGAAGAATGGTAAAACCTTGTAATTCAACCAAACTTCACACTTCTCATTTCCTCTGATACCTCCAACCTCTAAACATTGGCGTACCTTACCAAATATCAAGACTTAATACAAAGTCTGAAAATTCGGAGAGTATAGCATTGATGTAAACTTTTACATCTGGACCAATGCCACGTTAATTGCTCCAGCCACACTGGTCCCCTAGCTGATCAAGAGTTAGAGCCATACACATATAGAAATAGTATCTGACAGAGATAGCATCACAAATTAGTGAAGAGAAAATGGAGACTCCAATAAATAGTCCAAGACAATTGTTTATATGTATGGAGGAAGAATGTCCCTACCTTACATCATAAATATAAAAATAAATAACCAAGTAATTTAAAGAACATGAATGAAAGAATAATTCTCAACAAAATCATAAAATTCTTAGAAAAATACAGAAGCACATCTTTATAATTTCAGGATAGGAAAAAAATATCTGCTTAAACAAGATGCCCAAAGTTATCAACCATGAAGGAAAAAAATAAACAATTTTTGCTCCTCCTCTTACTGGACTTAAATCTTTCAAACTTTATCTCCCAAGTTAACAAAGAGAGGTGCTTGTCTTCGTGCTGGAACATGGAAGATTTATCCACTGTACAGGGACATTGTAACAGTGAAATATCTAGTCCCAGGACCTTATGCTCATTGTATGTATGTGTGTGTATATGTATATATACATATATATGTATATATATAGTTTATATAAAAATATAATAATTCAGGCTGCTTTTTATTAAGGAAAATGAAATGTTTCCCAGTGGCCTGGCAAATTACTGAACCAAAGAGCCAAACACAGGCTCTATACCTGACATTTAAACACTTTCAATTTCATTTATAAAATGTGCTATCGTGAGTGCTGTGAAGTGTGTAAACCTGGCGATTCACAGACCTGTACCGCTGGGGATAAAAATACATTATATGTTTATTTAAAAAAAAATTTGGAAGGGGAGGCGAACCATAAGGGACTATGGACTCTGAAAAACAACCTGAGGGTTTTGAAGGGTCAGGGGTGGGAGGTTGGGGGAACAGGTGGTGGGTAATGGGGAGGGCACGTTTTGCATGGAGCACTGGGTGTTGTGCAAAAACAATGAATACTGTTATGCTGAAAAAATAAAATGGAAAAAAAATATACATCATAATATATTTTCTACATACTTTATAAAAAATAGAATCAAATAAGGTTATGTAAAGCTAAATACTTTTGAATCTCTCAAACATAAATATTAGCTATTATTAACATTAAGTCAGATATAGACTAACAAAGTAAAGGTCTAAGGCATGTGTCAGGAAAACTGAAATTTTTAAACCTTTTCTACATATATGTTCTGGTTAGTTTAAACAAAAATGAGAAGTCTTGATTTATCAAATAAGTTGTTTTTCTGCTGTATTTCATTCTATTACAGAAGACTTGGGGAGTTTGTATCTTGACAGATTTGTAATCTCTCTGGATAAAATGTAACCACAATGATTATTCACATTAAGCCTTAGATTTTGCAGAAAAATGGAAAACATAAGAGAGGTTTCTAAAACGTTAGACTCATGGGAACCACAATTTCTCTCAATTGTATTTTCTTTTTTTCTAAGGTACTCAAACTGCTTTGGAGGAGATATTGTTCTGTGCATTTGAGTAAGATAAATCACTCATGTAAGCAGATGATCCCAGAACGTAGTTAAGATGAATGACCACAAAGCATCAGGGGGGAAATATATTTATAAAATTGAGGAAATATTTCCTCAATTTTATAAATGTATAAATAAATGTATGTGTATATTTAAGGAAAATAAGTAGCTGCCCCTATATATATGTGGGTATCAAATATATATATGTACTATAAACATATGTATATATGTGTCATACATGTATATATGTGTATGTATATGGTGGCTATGTTTGAATAAACAAAACAAAACTATAAAGAACTAAGACATTTACTAAGATGTACATTTAGTAAGAGTCACAAAACATATTCCACTTTTGCTGATACTACTGATACATTTTAGACAGAATTGTTACGTGTGCTTATAATGATAATGTAGATATCATTCTGAGAGAGTCAGAAAAGGAAGAGAACAGGGCTATGCAAAGAACAACTACTGACCTCATTGTGGTATCGATAAACTAGGCTGTAAGATATCCAGGGCATATTAAACTCAGGTTTCTTGGTAGCTTACATCACCATCTAAATAGATTCATTCTTGTATGACGGCACCCAGCCACTTGGAGTGTAGTGTCACTGACAGTACCCAGTGATGATATTGTCCTGCTACTCTGGGTAATAACTAGTATGAATTTCTCTATTCATAAAGTGTAAAGTGTATCAATGATAATAATCTATGCATGCAAGGAGACAAGTCTGGTGTGGTCATTGCCAGATACTGCTTTGTCCTTTTGTTAGTAGGACCCGAGTTTTGTTCAGAGAGCAAATGTGCAGGAAAAACCTTAACTGCAAAAGCCCTTGTATCCTGACCAATGAGATGAAAATCTACCTTAAGAAGTTATATGGACATTGGGGAGGGGAGGCGAACCATATTTTTTCATATTAAAAGAAAGACTTGGGGGTGCATGGGTGGCTCAGTCAAGCATCTGCCTTCAGCTCAGGTCATGATGGGATCGAGCCCCACATGAGGCTCCCTGCTCAGCAGGGAGACTGCTTCTGCCTCTCCCTCTACCTGCTAGTTTGCCTGCTTGTACGTGCTCTCTCTCTCTCTGTCAAATAAATAAATCTTTAAAAAAGAAAGAAAAAAAGACTTGTCTGGCTGCTTTTTGCTTTTTTTGCCTTTTACTTGTCTTTCTCTGTAGAGGACAGTTGCAAGGCTAAGGTGATGACCACAGAGCTGGAAGGAAGCTTTCGATGACTTTCTCAAGCACCTGTCCCATCCCTACACTCTACCTCCAGATTTTGATGGATGTGAGAACAAATAAAAACACCTATTTGATTAAGCCATTAGAGTTGAATTATTATTACACATAATGGCAGCAGCCAAAGTAAGTGTTTCTTATTATCTTATAGTGTGGCGCTCTTACTGGTGGAGATAATTTTGGCTAATATTAAATTACATGTTAGACAAGTATTTTCCAATTATCACTTCATCTTGATTACTCCAAGAAGAAAAGTCTCAGTTCAGTGTCAGTATGTCTTAAACAGCTCTCTAAAACTTGTTTTCTCCCTTGTAACAAACAGAGATGCACTTCAGGCTATGAGCTTTGTTAAGCATCATTATCCAGCAAAAATTTAGTAACATTGTTCTGTTTCCATTAAGTTTGGTTTATAGTCACTTTCTCATTATGGTACAGGGTTGTTGGTTTTCCATTCATGAAAATGACCAAATTTCCTTACAAAATAAATTCAAATCAAAATATGAATTAATTTAAAAATATCAAGTAAATACAAGCAAAAATCGACAAAGAAGGACAATAGTATATAAATGACTCAAGTTTGGTAAAATGAGTCCTGTATATTCAATTCTTGTACTAGGCCTTTAAGAATAATTGCAGACTCACTAATACTTTGGGGCCATGTTCTCCTTGTCAGTTTAAAACAGCCTTGACAGAATTTAGCCTGTTGGTCAAGTGTCTTCAGTACTGAAAGTTAACCAAGTTAGGAAAGACTACATGCAAAATTTTTTTACCTCCCGCTTCACTCATAAATATAAAGAGGACACTCATCTATACAGAGTGACCAAAATCTCAACCCAAATTTCATCCTTTAAATCCTAAAGAATATTCCAGAATATTTTCCACACAGATGATCAATCAATATTTGTACAGTTTCAGTTACTGCAGAGAAGGGTAACTGTTAGACATATTCTGTTGAGCTAAAATTGCAGTTTTATCACCTAGGATCATTTATTCAATAACAAAATTTATTAAAACTTCATCATGAATACTAAATGGCAACATGCTTGGTGCCTATTCATTTGCTTGCAGCAGAAAGTTTGGCTGCTCATGTAAATATTGTTTGCTATTGCAAGTTGTATTTGAGAAATTCTAGGTTTCAGTATTTGGCATAAGCTTATAAAAAGATAGATCAGAGCAAAGGTAAAATTTTGTAGGAAAATTCTAAACCAAAGCTCTGCTATTATGGAAAGGAAAGCTTAAAATTATAAATAACAGATACTTTGATGTTATAGTTTTACCAAATGTCTTCTCTATTCAATGGAATGCCCAAAAAATGATCACAGTGAATTTCATCACAGAGGCCTTGTGATCTTGGAAATTTGTTCAGTAATTTATATATACTTTGGATGATGTTATTACAAAAGTAATTTTTTCAAATATAAGCTATGTGCTTCTTCCTCTTAGTAATTTCAGTCAGTCCACCTTAAAAATAAATATATAGAAAACCATGCTAAAGTTACAGACATGGAATGATGATGGGTTATTTTATAAGGACAGAGTATAAGAAAATAATTCAAAAGACAAGGCAACGATGTTGAAAATGGGACTTGGAGGGTGCCTGGGTGGCTCAGTTGCTTAAGTGCCTTTGGCTCAAGTCATGATCTCAGGGTCAAGCCCTGCAAGGAACTCCCTGCTCGGCAGGAAGCCTGCTTCTCCCTCTACCTGCCACTCCTCTTGCTTGCTTGCTTGTACACTCTCTCTTTCTCTCACTCTCTATCAAATAAATAAAATCTTAAAAAAAATCTTAAAGAAGAAGAAGTAGAAGAAGAAGAAGATGATGATGATGATGATGATGATGATGGTGATATGGCCTGGATCTGAGGCAGGCAGCTCTCTCGCAAGATGGGGCCAGTACAGAGGACCACTGGCTAACCAATGAGATTAATGAGGGAGCTGAGGGCACCTGCTGGGCTGGGGAACATTCCCCCGGCTTCAGAGCTCTTGTGAAAAGCACAGTGGAAAACTAGATATATTCTCCATGAAGGTGGCTCAGAGATTAACATCCTAATTCTAAAATATTGGCCTTGAAATATTGTTTGGTAAAGAGTATGCAATAAGCAAGGGAGTATGGGTTGAATGGTGGTTAAGAGATACTATGGCCTCATGGTTCATCTCCCCCTCCAATATCCCCCAACTCCCTTCTCTGAAAAACAATCTGAGGGTTTGGAAGGTGGGAGGTTGGGTGAACCTGGTGGTTGGTATTGTGGAGGGCACGTATTGCAAGGAGCACTGGGTGTGGTGCATAAACACTGAATTCTGGAACACTGAAAAAATAAATAAATAAATAAAAATTTAAAAAACAAAAGAGAGAGAGAGATACTATGGCCTGCCCACCCTGGAGCACTCCCCAACTCAGTATGGGACATTAAATGTTAGGTCTCATGACTATCAGTAAGAAAAAATTCTCAAGCTGAACTTTACTCTTTCTGACTGGACTAATATATTCCAGGTCAGAGAGTATTGCTGGGCTATTCTGGATTAGTCCAAAAAACCAAAGCACAACCTCATCTTTGCTCCATTATCTTCAGGTGTTAAGTGGCAGGATGTATAAAAAAAAATGGGGATTTGGGCACATGTATGTGAGAGATAAGTAGCTGGTACAGTGGGAAGCAATAATCACTTTCTTGGGGAAAAACATAGCTCAGGACAAAGCATCACTGAAAGCCAGTAAGGAAGCGAAGTAATTTGGCCAAACATGTGCAAAAGGGAGATCACAAATAGCAATAATAATGCCAAGTAGGTTTCTGTATTAGAGACAGGTTGCTACGTTTCAGCTAAGTTCAGAGAGTTGCTTAACCTAGGGTGACTTTAAAAAAAAAAAAAAAAAAGGTGCCTGGGTGGCTCAGTCGTTGAGCATCTACCTTCAGCTCAGGTCATGATCTCAAGGTCCTGGGGTTGAGCCCTGCATCGGGCTCCTGCTCAGCAGGAAGCCTGCTTCTCCCTCTGTCTCTGCTCCTCCCCACCTCCTGTCCTCACTAGTGCTCTCTCTGTCTCAAATAAATAAATAAAATCTTAAAAAAAATATAAGTATTAAAATAGAAAAAAATTTTAAAATAGAAAAAGAGAGAAATTAAAAATTAAAAAAAATACAGGTTAAAACTCTACCTCTTTTGCACATAACTGTCATTATCTATTCAGAGATAATAGTGTCCTAATATACCTAAAACTATTATAAAGTAACAATATAATTTAGACTTAGCTGGGTGTGCTCAAGTGAGCATGAATGTGAAGTTTTGTGGGGGGTTTTTTTCTATCCCCTTCACCTATTATATCTGTCTTCCAACCCCCCTCTCCCTGGTAACCAGCTGTTTATTTCCCATCTATAAGTCTGTTTTTGGTTGGTTTTGTTTGTTCATTTGTTTTGTTTTTTGGGCTGCACATACAAGTGAAATCATATGGTATGTATATTTCTTTCTCTTACTTATTCCACTTACTGTGGAATCCATGTTGTTGAAAAGGGCAAGTTTTTTATGGCTGCATAATATTCCACATTGTGTTTCTGTGTGTGTGTGTGTGTGTGTGCGTGTGCGCGTGCGTACACCACATCTTCTTTATCCATTCATCTATAATTGGATACATAGGTTGAGGTTGCTTCCATTTATTGGCTATTATAAATAATGCTACAATGAAAATAGGCATACATGTATCTCTTCAGATTAGTGTTTTCACTTTCTTTGGATAAATACCCAGAAGTGGATAGGATCAGGAAGGAAAGAAACCATAAGAGACTCTTAATCTCAGGAAACCAACTGAGGGTTGCTGGGGGTGGAGGGTAGGGATAGGGTGGTGGGGTGATAGACATTGGGGAGGGTATGTTCTGTGGTGAATGCTGTGAATTGAGTAAGCCTGATGATTCACAGACCTGTACCACTGGGGCAAATAATACATTATATGTTCTTTTTTAAGATTTTATTTACTTATTTGATAGACAGAGATCACAAGAAGGCAGACAGGCAGGCAGAGAGAGAGGGGTAAGCAGGCTCCCCGCCAAGCAGAGAACCCGATGCAGGGCTCGATCCCAGGACCCTGAGACCACAACCTGAGCCGAAGGCAGAGGCTTAACCTACTGCGCCACCCAGGCGCCGCAATACATTATATGTTAATAAAAAAAAAATAAAATAACCAGAAGTGGAATTGCTGATCATATGGCAGTTCTTTCTGTAATTTTTTGAGAAACTTCTATACTGTTTTCCATAGTGGCTCCACCAATTTCTATTGCCAGCTACAGTGTCCCAGGGTTCCCTTTTCTCCACATTCTCACCAATACTTGTTATTTTTTTGCCTTTTTGATATTAGCCATTCTGACAAGGGCGAGGTGATATCTCATTGTGTTACGGATGTGTAGCTCCCTGATGCTTAGTGATGTTGAGCATCTTCTCCTATGCCTGCTGACCATCTGTACGCCTTCTTTGGAAAAATCTCTATTCACATCCTCTGCCCATTTTTTAATTGGGTAATTTGGCTTTTTGATATTAAATTGTGTATGTTCTTTATATCTTTTCGATATGAATACAAGTTTGAAAGAGATCTAATACATATGAATAGATGAGAACAGCCGGCTTTTTTAAACATTCACATTACATAAAAGTGTCATTGCTGAGGAAGTGTGTTGCTGGTGACTGTTGGGAGGCAGAGCCAGTTTTGAAGAGTTAAGCAATAATTGACATGGTCTTCAAAGCGACGAATGGCTCCCATGTTGAGACCACATATTGCTATGTTTACTTAGAGACTGGGTTGATGATAGGCTTTATATTACATGCAGAAAAGAAATGAGAGTACGGAAAGATGTTTCATACTAATATTATTGTCAACACTGGGAGAGATGCTGGTTTCCGATGTTAGCTTTGCAGGTTGAGCTCTTCATGAGGAAGTAGAGTTGGAAGTTTTAATGAAAGAGCCAATTAGCATGATTCATAATATAGAAATGTGTTTAGAGAAATGTTATAGGGAAAGAGGGAGTGAAAAAAAATTTTTTTAATGTTCAGAAGGACATTGTTCTGACATTCAGTAGGTTCTCCTGCCATTCTTAAAACTGTAAAAAAAATCAGATTTTTAAAATTTAAGTTTTAGGTAGTTAAAAAAAACATGACTAGATCAGTTCTAAGTGTTTTATTTTGGCCAGGAAAACTGGTCCAAGAAGTTGTTCAAACATGGCTATACTGAAGAGTCTAGGAGTTTTCACTGAGTGAGTAGATAGGGCTCCACATTTTAAGAGAAATGACTGGGTATTCTTATCCAAGTTTTGGATAGCTTTCCAACTGCAACTCAGCCTGTTCACTGTATTTTGGTTTTATATTGACTCTGTGTGGTAGATTGGGTGCTATTATATACCAAATTCTTATTTAAGACTGTTCGAATTAAATTTTGGACAATCTAAGATGATCCCCCCAAATGCATAGCAATCAGTAAATGAATAATGAATGAATAATCAGTAATGAATAATCAGTAAATGAAAAAGTAACAATATAAATTAAAAATGCTAAAGTGAGTCAGAGGAAAAGAGTGATCGGTAGACATTCCAATGTAAAAAGGTGACCACAGGGGCTGCTTTCTGCATTTCATAGGCATGAATTATCAAAAAATGTTGGAGCAAAACTTAAGTTTCAATTTTAGATGTATCTATGGTGAGAATATGAATATGAAAATGCATGCTTGGAATGTTCTTAGAGAGCTCATTGACCCTCGCTCTTCTCCTGAAGATATAATTTATTTGGTGTTGTGAATTTAATCCATCTAAAGCTCCTGAGTGTATCGCCTATCTTTCTGTAACTCAATTTGGCCAGCTCCCTCTCTCTGCTGAGACTATGAAGATCCTTTTAAGTCTCTTTATGCTCAGAACATGAAGGCATTTTATATTTTCTTTAAAATGGCCATATCTATTTTAGGTGGAGCTCTATCTTGATACATAGAGCTTCTTGTAGGCAAATAGAAGTCAAGTGGGATTCTCTAGAGCTGATTCCTTTTTGAAAGTTTTTATATCCATGACATTAACATGAAAATATAATCCCTGTCTAAAATGCCCTATTATTCATTCTCAGATAAGAGGAAAGAACATAGTTTTATATTTATTCCAAGGCCATCAAATACCAAACTAGTGACAGATAGCAGAATAGGGCTACTGCACAAACTTTGAGAATTTAATAAAAAGTATCTTGATTGAGAGCTACCCAGCCAAAATATTTTAATAAGTGCCCATAAGTCATAATATTCATCAAAAAGCTCCAGAAGGCGATGTTTTTGGTTCAGACCGGTTACCTCTCTCCATTCCTTTACTTTCTCTCATGTTCCACGTTGAGGAATCCTTACCAAGTAGCTGTTCCATTTTCCTACTAACCTATGAATAAATATTCCTCCATCCTTGCGTTTCCATTTCTATCATGTATGTATTTCTGCTTCCTCTCTCTGATTCTTATCAGTTTTCAGATTCCAAGCTGCCGCAACATGACAGAATAGTGTAGTTTAAAGCATTCCCCTAAATTTCCCCAAGAAGTCAGCGAACAGAATGTTCAATAAGGACCACATTGCTACCTTGTAAGCATACTTTACTACTCCTATAGGGGGTGCACGTCTGTAGGACAGTCTTCCATCTACTATCCCATAGGCACAGAAGCACCTCACAAGGACTGCAGCATACATACGACAAACGGAAGGTTATTGATGTGACAAAGCTTTAAAGTTTCCCCCTCACATTTTCTCCTCTGGTTCCAAGTAATCAGTACCTGCAAATCACTTCCTCTAAACATTAGTCACTCAAATTATTGCCATGTTTTAATTTGTTTAGTTCCTTCCCTGGTAGGAAATGTGGAGAAGAGGAATCTCCTGCTTCACTGACTTAGAGAAGAAAATAAAAGGAAGGAGAATCTGCTGATGTAGGGAGTCATTTTAAAAAACAAAACAAAACAAAACAAAAACAAAAACCCTCTAAATCAGTAATCTCCAAGCTAAGCCTTCATTCAACTAAGCATTTGCCAGTGCAGCACTTCCTGGCAACCCCTGACTAGAGTCCCAATAAGGCCTTTCCACTGCAGTGCTACCCTACTGGTGCCCATTAAAACGCTAAACTGTGAGGTCGCCTGGGTGGCTCAGTGGTTTAAAGCCTCTGCCGTCGGCTGGGGTCATGATCCCAGGGTCCTGGGATTGAGCCCCGCAGCAGGCTCTCTGCTCAGCAGGGAGCCTGCTTCCCTTCCTCTCTCTTTGGCTGCCTCTCTGCCTACCTGTGATCTCTGTCTGTCAAATAAATAAGTAAAATCTTTAAAAAACAAAAACAGAAAACGCTAAACTGTGGTGAGCACGTGAACCCTGAAATGAGCAGTGTTCCAGAGATCTGATGTCTGGGCAGCATGGAGTAAATTCTGCACCTGTGGACTGGCTGAGCTGCCTTTAGTCACGCACACCCTTCCTAGACTGATCTTGACCATGTTAGCCTGCGGCTGTGAGAAAGTCCCTTAACATCTCTCTCTCTTTGGACTTTATCTCTAATAACAACGTAACATCTCCTAGGTCCTAAAATGTGATTATTTTTTTTTTAATTTATTTATTTTTATTTGTTTATTTACAGCATAACAGTGTTCATTGTTTTGGCATCACACCCAGTGCTCCATGCAGTACGTGCCCTCCCTATTACCCACCACCTGGTTCCTCAACCTCCCACCCCCCCACCCCCCCGCCGCCCCTTCATAACCCTCTGGTTGTTTTTCAGAGTCCATAGTCTCTCATGGTTCATCTCCCCTTCCAGTTTCCCTCAACTCCCTCTCCTCTCCATCTCCCCATGTCCTCCATGTTATTTGTTATGCTGCACAAATAAGTGAGACCATATGATACTTGACTCTCTCTGCTTGACTTATTTCGCTCAGCATAATTTCTTCCAGTCCCGTCCATGTTGCTACAAAAGTTGGGTATTCATCCTTTCTGATGGAGGCATAATACTCCATTGTGTATATGGACCACATCTTCCTTATCCATTCATCCGTTGAAGGGCATCTTGGTTCTTTCCACAGTTTGGCGACCGTAGCCATTGCTGCAATAAACATTGGGGTACAAATGGCCCTTCTTTTCACTACATCTGTATCTTTGGGGTAAATACCCAGCAGTGCAATTGCAGGGTCATAGGGAAGCTCTATTTTTAATTTCTTCAGGAATCTCCACACTGTTCTCCAAAGTGGCTGCACTAACTTGCATTCCCACCAACAGTGTAAGAGGGTTCCCCTTTCTCCACATCCTCTCCAACACACGTTGTTTCTTGTCTTGCTAATTTTGGCCATTCTAACTGGTGTTAGGTGGTATCTCAATGTTGTTTTAATTTGAATCTCCCTGATGGCTAGTGATGATGAACATTTTTTCATGTGTCTGATAGCCATTTGTATGTCTTCATTGGAGAAGTGTCTGTTCATATCTTCTGCCCATTTTTTGATATGATTATCTGTTTTGTGTGTGTTGAGTTTGAGAAGTTCTTTATAGATCCTGGATATCAACCTTTTGTCTGTACTGTCATTTGCAAATATCTTCTCCCATTCCGTGGGTTGCCTCTTTGTTTTGTTGACTGTTTCCTTTGCTGTGCAGAAGCTTTTGATCTTGATGAAGTCCCAAAAGTTCATTTTTGCTTTTGTTTCCTTGGCCTTTGGAGACTTATCTTGAAAGAAGTTGCTGTGGCTAATATCGAAGAGGTTACTGCCTATGTTCTCCTCTAGGATTCTGATAGATTCCTGTCTCACATTGAGGTCTTTTATCCATTTCGAGTTTATCTTTGTGTACGGTGTAAGAGAATGGTCGAGTTTCATTCTTCTACATATCGCTGTCCAGTTTTCCCAGCACCATTTATTGAAGAGACTGTCTTTTTTCCATTGAATATTTTTGCCTGTTTTGTCGAAGATTATTTGACCATAGAGTTGAGGGTCCATATATGGGCTCTCCACTCTGTTCCACTGGTCTATGTGTCTGTTTTTATGCCAGTACCACGCTGTCTTGGTGATCACAGCTTTGTAGTAAAGCTTGAAATCGGGTAACGTGATGCCGCCAGTTTTGTTTTTGTTTTTCAACATTTCCTTAGCAATTCGGGGTGTCTTCTGGCTCCATACAAATTTTAGGATTATTTGCTCCAGCTCTTTGAAAAATATCGGTGGAATTTTGATCGGAATGGCATTAAAAGTATAGATTGCTCTAGGCAGTATAGACATTTTAACAATGTTTATTCTTCCAATCCAAGAGCATGGAACAGTCTTCCATCTTTTTGTGTCTTCTTCAATTTCTTTCATGAGTGTTCTGTAGTTCCTCGAGTATAGGTCCTTTACTTCTTTGGTTAGGTTTATGCCCAGGTATCTTATGGTTCTTGGTGCTATAGTAAATGGAATCGATTCTCTAATTTCCCTTTCTATATTTTCATTGTTGGTGTATAAGAAAGCCACTGATTTCTGTACATTGACTTTGTATCCTGCCACGTTACTGAATTGCTGTATGAGTTCTAGTAGTTTGGGGGTGGAGTCTTTGGGGTTTTCCATATAAAGAATCATGTCATCTGCGAAGAGAGAGAGTTTGACTTCTTCCTTGCCAATTTGGATACCTTTTATTTCTCTTTGTTGTCTGATTGCTGTTGCTAGAACTTCTAATACTATGTTGAACAAGAGTGGTGAGAGTGGGCAACCTTGTTGTGTTCCTGATCTCAACGGGAAGGCTGCAAGCTTTTTCCCATTGAAGATGATATTTGCTGTGGGTCTTTCATAGATAGATTTTATGAAGTTCAGGAATGTTCCCTCAATCCCTATACTTTGAAGCGTTTTCATCAGGAACGGATGCTGGATTTTGTCAAATGCTTTTTCTGCATCCATTGAGAGGACCATGTGGTTCTTCTCTCTTCTCTTATTGATGTGTTCTATCACACTGATTGATTTGCGAATGTTGAACCAACCTTGCAACCCAGGGATGAATCCCACCTGGTCATGGTGGATAATCTTTTTAATGTGCTGCTGGATCCTGTTTGCTAGGATCTTGTTGAGAATCTTTGCATCCATATTCATCAGTGATATTGGTCTGAAATTCTCCTTTTTTGGTAGGGTCTTTGCCTGGTTTGGGGATCAGGGTAATGCTGGCTTCATAAAAAGAGTCTGGAAGTTTTCCTTCTGCTTAAATGTGATTATTTCTTATTTACATATTAACATTTAATGAAATGGAAACTCTTCATATAGCCAAATATATTTTAAGTAGCATCTCTCCACTATCCCAGGGCTAAAAACCATCTCTAAGTCAATGGTGGGTTCTATCCTTAGCAGAACTTTGAAAGAAGAAAATATCATAATAATGATTTGAAAGTATATGAAAGACAAATATGGATATGCACAGTAGGGTAAGAATTTAGTGAACCTTCAAATAAGTAATCTTTAAATATTATTTACTTAGGCATTTATTTTGTGACATTAAGGGAATAATTGAGTTTCTTTGGGCCCTGGGATGGGCATCAGGGACTTCTGCAACTTAAACATGCTGTGGTCATAATACCCACCCAAGATATGTCAGTGCTGGAAAAGACCTTTGTTTCTTTCTTTTCCTCTTTCATTTACTATTCCCTTTGTTGGAAGAGTATAGAAGCCAGGATCTTATGAGGGCCCCCCGATTTCCTGGTGTATATGCCCTGTATAATTGTCATGAATATGTGCTTGTTAGCATGCTAAGGTATTGCTCCCAGATGGCAAAGGGAAACTATGCTAGATGAGTCTGATCTAACCAGGTGAGTCCTTTAAAAGTAGAGCATTTTGTCTGGCTGGCCACAGAAGAGGAAGTCAAAGAGGTATGTTCAGGCTCACACAGAAGAAAGAAATATCCATATTGTGAACTAACTGCGACCACATGGCATGGAACCGCAGCTAGTATCTAGGAGCTGAGAGTGGGCTCCAGCTGACAGCCTGCAAGAACATGGGTCTTCAATCCTAAACTGCAAGGAATTAAGTTCTGCCAACACCAGTGATCTTGGAAGAGAACCCTGGGCTCTAGATGAGATGATAGCCCTAGCTTCCATTGTGATTTTAGCCCAGTGAGACTCTGAGCAAAGATCCTAGTCATACCATGTCTAGACTTGTCACTGACAGACAGTACAAGATAACAAATTAGTATTGTTTTAAGCTGCTAAGTTTGTGAGCATTCGTTGCACAGCAATAAAAAATAAACACAGGGGGACACTAGTTTACATTTTTCCCAGTTATGCAAGTAGTCATGTGTAGGAAATTGAATGAGTTGGAACCTAGTGATGTTTAAGCAGCCCTTATTTCTTGGAAAGGTTCTTGATATATGTCTTGGAAAGGTTCTTATCTGGCCTATTTCACCTTGACTCAAAAATTTCACTAGTACTTCCAAGAATGCAAAGTCCAACAAGAGTTGGGCTAGGTAATTCCTACAGTTCTTTGTACGGAGGGGTTGTACTAAATAAAGCCTATGGTCCCTTTCAACCCAAATATAGATTGATAGTCATATTTATGAGGTTTGTGTCATTAACAACATGACTTAACCCCAAGTATAGAGAACACCAAATAAAGGACAGAGTGGGAACACGAGTATAAAGTAAGAGAGTTAATATTTCCTTGGTGCGTACTGTGTTGCCAGATAGTGTGATTTCTATATGCATTAATTCTTTCAATCCTCGCAGCAGTCTGCAGAATAGACGGTATTGTCTATTTATAGACAGAGAAACAAATGCTTGAATGATTTATAAAAACTGTTCAGCAACTTCCAGCCACTAAACAAGAGTACAAGTCTGGGACTGTCTGATTCCAAAGTAAAGATATTTTCACTGCATCTGTGATCATTTATAAAATGTATAGAATAGATTTAAAATGAAGTATTTTGAAAATCCTGTTTCCTGGGATGCCTGGATGGCTCAGTTGGTTAAGCAGTGACTCTTGATTTCAGCTCAGGTCATGATCTCAGGGTCGTGAGATTAAGCCCCATCAGGGCTCCGTGCTGGACAAGGAGACTGGTTAAGATTCCCCCTCACTCTCTCTTCCCCTCCCACTGCCCTTTCCCCCCTCTCAAAAAAAGAAAAGAAAAGAAAAGAAAAAGCTGTTTCCTATTTCTCAGGAAACACTGTCCCAGTCCCACTTTGGTATGTCATGGTTTGTAAATGTATGCAGTGAATGAGATAAAACAACATGCAAATTCCAGAAATAATTTTAAATGCTTTTTTTTCACAGTTCAATTAATTCCTAAATATTTTTTACTTTTTTATTTCTCAGTTCTCACAAGTATGCACATTAGTAAAATCTCTAGGTACATGTAAAACCATTCATTATTATTAATACATTTTAAAATATTCTAATGTTTGAAATAGCATCTTTTTTTAGGAAAAAGTAAACATTTCTTCTTATTTTTTTCATGGAATTAGTAAGATATTGGTGTTTTTATCAATAAATTCACCTTCTGGGTTCTTTTTCTCCTTTTTTACTGTAAGATTAAGAAACAGGGCCTAGGGGCGCCTGGGTGGCTCAGTGGATTAAGCCACTGCCTTCGGCTCAGGTCATGATCTCAGGGTCCTGAGATCGAGCCTCGCGTTGGGCTCTCTGCTCCACAGGGAGCCTGCTTCCTCCTCTCTCTGCCTGCCTCTCTGCCTACTTGTGATCTCTCTCTGTCAAATAAATAAAATCTTTAAAAAAAAAAAAAAGAAACAGGGCCTAGACAATAACCGAGACACTGAATACAGCACTTAAAAAATAAGGAAGTCAATGAGTTCTGAATCCAGATAAAAGGTAAGAAGTAATAACTCAAATAAATGTCTATTTTATCTGGACTTGAACTTGATGTAGTACAATAATAATTTCAGGCACACCATAATTTAAGGTTTAAAGGAAGCAATAGTTTTACAGATGTACATTTATCCTCTGAACTTATAAACATTAAATTCATTTGCAGACCCTTGAAATTTCTTTTAGTATAAGTTAAGTAAACATTAAAGTTACAAAATAACTGTCATTTTTCAAAAAGGGAAATGTAAATTATACCGCATGTAATTTTTTTTAAGGATCCACATCAGCACCACTATCTGAAAACTATGGTGTTTATGCTTAAATTGAATATTTGTTCCATTCCTTTGAGACATTATTGGCTGGCAGCCTCTGCTTTGGAGAACGGATAAATTGGTTTTAGCTTCACTTTGGTGGTTAGATCTGAAACCTAGGCCAGATAGTTATACTGATGTCTTTAATTATGTGGTTTTAAAAATTCTGTTTATGTCCTCTGAGGAATTAATGTAATTATCATTTAAAGTTGCTTTCTTTCCTTTTTTTTTCTTTTTTTTTATTGTTGTTGTTGCTAGGTACACTTAAATCTATGCAAGGAGAGGCTTTCAGAATGCTTAGCTTGGCTTTCGTTTGAAAATGTATCCTTGAACCTCTTTGCTCCCAGACCGAGTTTGATAGGGGCCAGTTAGGTTGGCAAAAGACCCAATCTCGGATGTAGGAGCCAAGTAGAGTTTGAATCCGAGTTCGTCTACCTAGAGGCTGAGACACTGCAGACAAATAGCAGGGCCTGCTGTGCTCAGTTTTCTCATTTGCGAACTGGACATAATAATGCCTTTCTGACAGGGTTGAAATAAAGTTTAAATGATCTGTACGAGACTGTTTCTCTTATGCAGGAAATGGCGTGTGAATTTAGTTTTCTTTCTGTGTTGGCAGGGAGGGGCATACAGGCATTATTTTGCCATTTCCTTTTCTACTGGATGTCTGTGAATATGTATTTGTCTGCCCACCTCATTATTATTGTTCCACACTATAAAGAAGATTAGCACATTATTTATTTCTCACATGAACCGACCACAAACTATGAACTTCTGTTCTAGGAATACTCTACATCTGAACCCCTCAAGGAGCGATGATGTAGCTATTTTGCAGTTGCTGAGAAAGGAGGAGGACACTGCCCTCACTGCTACCACCACAGGACATGGGTTTCTCCTTTTTAAGTTCTGTCCTGGAATATTAAAAAGCCAGTCTTTCCAACAGACGCATGAAAAAGTGCTCCATATCACTCGGCATCAGGGAAATAAAAATCAAAACCACAGTGAGATACCACCCCCACCAGTCAGAATGGTTAAAATTAACAAGTCAGGAAATGACAGATGCTGGCAAAGATGCGCAGAAAAGGGAAACCCTCCTACACTGCTGGTGGAAATGCAAGTTGGTGCAGCTACTCTGGAAAACAGCATTGAGGTTCCTCCAAAAGTTAAAAATAGAGCTACCCTACCACCTAGCAATCGAACTACTGGGTATTTACCCTAAAGATACAAAAGTAGTGATCCGAAGGGGCATGTACACCCGAATGTTTATAGCAGCAATGTCCATAATAGCCAAAGTATGGAAAGAACCTAGATGTCCATCAACAGATGAATGGATAAAGAAGATGTGGTGTCAGCAAAGGAAACAGTCAACAAAACAAAAAGGCAACCCACGGAATGGGAGAAGATATCTGCAAATGACAGTACAGACAAAAGGTTGATATCCAGGATCTATAAAGAACTTCTCAAACTCAACACACACAAAACAGATAATCATATCAAAAAATGGGCAGAAGATATGAATAGACACTTCTCCAATGAAGACATACAAATGGCTATCAGACACATGAAAAAATGTTCATCATCACTAGCCATCAGGGAGATTCAAATTAAAACTACATTGAGATACCACCTGACACCAGTTAGAATGGCCAAAATTAGCAAGACAGGAAACAACGTGTGTTGGAGAGGATGTGGAGAAAGGGGAACCCTCTTACACTGTTGGTGGGAATGCAAGTTAGTGCAGCCACTTTGGAGAACAGTGTGGAGATTCCTGAAGAAATTAAAAATAGAGCTTCCCTATGACCCTGCAATTGCACTGCTGGGTATTTACCCCAAAGATACAGATGTAGTGAAAAGAAGGGCCATCTGTACCCCAATGTTTATAGCAGCAATGGCTACGGTCGCCAAACTGTGGAAAGAACCAAGATGCCCTTCAACGGATGAATGGATAAGGAAGATGTGGTCCATATACACAATGGAGTATTATGCCTCCATCAGAAAGGATGAATACCCAACTTTTGTAGCAACATGGACGGGACTGGAAGAAATTATGCTGAGCGAAATAAGTCAAGCAGAGAGAGTCAAGTATCATATGGTCTCACTTATTTGTGGAGCATAACAAATAACATGGAGGATGTGGGGAGATGGAGAGGAGAGGGAGTTGAGGGAAACTGGAAGGGGAGATGAACCATGAGAGACTATGGACTCTGAAAAACAACCAGAGGGTTTTGAAGGGGCGGGGGGGGTGGGAGGTTGAGGAACCAGGTGGTGGGTAATAGGGAGGGCACGTACTGCATGGAGCACTGGGTGTGATGCCAAAACAATGAACACTGTTATGCTGTAAATAAACAAACAAACAAAAAAAGATGTGGGGTGTGTGTGTGTGTGTGTGTGTGTGTGTGTGTGTGTGTGTGTATATATATATATATATATATAATGGAATCCTATGCAGCCATCAAAAGAAATGAAATCTTGCCATTTGCAATAATGTGGATGGAACTAGAGGGTATTGTGCTGAGGGAAATAAGTCAATCAGAGAAAGACAATTATCATATGATCTCCCTGAAATGAGGAACTAGAGAGGCAATGTGGGGCGGTTGGGGGATAGGGATGGAAAAAATGAAACAAGATGGGATGGGGAGGGAGACAAACAATAAGTAACTCTTAATCTCACAAAACAAACTGAGGGTTGCCAGGGGAAGAGGGTAGGGAGAGGGTGGTTAGGTTATGGACACTGGGGAAGGTATGTGCTATGGTGAGTGCTGTGAAGTGTGTATACCTGATGATTCACAACTCTGTACCCCTGGGCTAATAATACATTATATGTTAATAAAAAATTAAAAATTAAAAATAAAAATAAATAAATGAAACTACCAAACTAAAAAAAAAAAAAAAAAAGTCAGACTCTCATGAACTAGCCTACAAAATTAAGTACGGTTTATAATATCATTGCCATGGAAAAGCATTCTAAGTTTCCATTTAGTGACATAGGACAAACTTTTGTACAAAAACACTCATATGTAAGACCCTTGATTTTGCATAATGAGTACATATATTTTTGCAAACTTAATGTCTATCCAGCAGTGCACTGATGCTCTTAAAAAAAAAAATGGATAGGAAAGGCCTGGGAATTATGAAAGGGAAATCAAAGCTACATAACACAATGTAAGATTTTTTTTCTCAGGAAAAAAAAAAGGTTAAGATCTTCTGTTGCCAAAGCCATGCTTTTTTGTTTGTTTTCTTAAATATGTCCCATATTTCATAGTTAAATGTTTTTATAGATTTTGTAAACATTTCTATAGATTAGAAGCCTTTTGCCATTTAAATAAAACATGGATGCTGGTTCTTAACGTTATGGAAATTATTTACAGTAGTATGTTCGCTATGATAGATGTTTTTTAAATCACTTTGTTTTCATTTCTTCTTTGTTCTACAAATGTATTAAATCTCTAACACTAGATATGAATTAACTGAGAGTCTCTATAAAAAAAGTAGAAGTAATGCTTAAAGGCTTCTTTACTGCATGTTAATTAAATAGAGTAATGAGCAGGAGGGGCAAAAGGAGAGAATGGAGAAATCGAGTTATTTCACAGCCCTATACCTGAACAACATAATGCTGAATTCAGGCAAGGAGCATGGCGTCCTAGGACGCAACCTGAATTGGGCATTCCACCAGCAGCCTAGACATCTCTGCAGCTGTTTCTCAGAGTCTCCATTTATGCTTGGAGACATGAATTAGGCAACTCAGCAGTCTTTCACCTCTATAAACCGTATGAGCAAGCAAACCATCTAAAATTCTATAAAACTGAGACCTTGGTGTCTCTTCAGCCACTTTGAAATGAGTTGCCTGCACCATGATGACAGGGAGACACATTACACTGGACAGTTTGGCATATGGTATCATCTGTTATTATTTGGAATAGGCATTTGCTTTTGAGCTTAGGTCCCTGGGAAACAAAAGTGGTTTAACTGTAATCTCATTAAGAAGAGAGAAAAATGAGTAAAGGGGGTAGTTGGTTTTTTTGTTGTTGTTGGGTTTTTGTTGTTGTTGTTATTTTTTACTAAAATAGAAATTAGGCTTAGATCTAAAAATTTTAAAAAGCTCTCTCCATTTTTAGGTACATATTTTGCTAAAAGATGATTAGAAGACTTCACACTTAAGTTTAAAGTGAAAAAGGCAAGCTTTGTGGACTGCATCATTAGCTGATTAAAGAAAATGTTAACTAAAACATCACCATCAAGCATATGGACTGAACTAATTAGTTGATTACTAATTCAGATTTGGTGCTGAGTACCTTTACTTTGAACATCAATTTCAGCTTAATAGGAAGCTCTTCCTGCTTCTCTGTCATCATAGAAAACAAGGCTTGGCAATTGGGCAATTAAATAAATGAACGAATGAATATTAGATTAAAGCCTTTCCTGACATCCATTTCAGAGTGCCAAAAAATGTTGTTCACAGCAAATTCATTACAGAATAGGAAGCCACTTCTCTCCAAATAAAATGGCACCTTTCAACCATATCAAAATCTCCTACCATCCAAATCTATATTGTCTTTTTATATTTATTTATTTGAGCACTAGTAAGTGCCTGACCTTATGCTCTATTCTGTGGATCTATGGACAAATAAGATACAGCATCTGTCTTTAGGTATCACAGTGTAGTATATAACAAAGTCATATTAACAGTCTCCTGTGATTACTGATGGAAGGAGAGAGTGGACACTGGACATTACAGCGGAGAAGAGAGGAAACATGTTATCACCTGGTGTGCGTTGGGTGGTACAGCATTAGTGAAGACAGGTCCATATTAAAACAATGGGAGATGGAAGAACTTCTTTCTGCCTTTCTGACTCCCTTTCTCTGGTCTTTTAAACGCTGATGTCATTACTTGGCTGCATTTCTAATCTCTCTCCCACTTCATCAAGGATGCCTTCTCTCCCTTCTAAATCTTCCCATCCCTCTTCCTCTAGAGGCCAATAATCTTATCCTTGCAGTGACAATGGCCTGGAGGTCTACCAACTAATAATCTCATTAATTCTCATGATATCTTTTCACAAAAAATAATATATAAATGGCAATTATTTCTTCAATTTTACATATGTAAAACTTGAGCCACCGAAGAATGAAACAAATTTGCCCAGGGTTACACAGAAAATGGAGGAGCCAAGATGGGAATGAATCAAACACTCCATATCATACACACTCACCTTGGGCTTCATTAATAGGCTTATTATTGTCACAGTAAATGTCAAATTTCATCTAGAAATATTATAACCATCTACATGTTCCAGAATAATGCAGTATAAATTTAAAAATTAGCATTCTAAAGATTTGTACAAAAAAATATTTTATGTACTTAGCTTTTGTTACTCCACTATTATTCAGTGAAGTTGTAATACTGTGCAACAAAAATGCAATTCTTGGGTTGAACCTGTGAGAGAGTGTGTGCGCGCAGGCACACATGCACATGTAATGTTTAGTCTGATTATAATGGCAGTTTGAATGCTTGACTGGTCTATAGAGATTGGTAGTAATTAGCATGACAGACAAAAGGAGCAAATGCAGTCCATTTATGCCTCGAGCTGAACTAATTTTAGTGTTAAGCATGAATCTCATATCCATAAATAGGGAATCGTCATTAGCAAATATTGAAGTCAGAATCATATTTATAGTTTTGCAGCAAAAGTAAGAATTACCTAGCTTCAATAAGACCATGAGTTTTTCTGTTAAAGATAATGTTATAAATATACTGACTGGAGAAAACCCTGCTAGGAAAGTTAGTGTCTAACAATCCACAGACAAAGTTTGAGTTTGTCCCTTCTAATAAGTGTCAATGGTTTTTTTTTTTGTTTGTTTGTTTTTTTTGGTAAAACAGGGACTGAATCAAGGAATAATATAAATTTCAAAGTAGAGTTGAAAATAGGATCTTTATACAATATACATATATGTTTATAAACTGTATCTCTTTCTCTCCAAGCAGTAAATCAATTTGTTTACCAGTGCCTCAGTCCAAAGAAAATTGAACTGATTCAAGTTTTGATGGCATCAGGTGAACTGGAGGTTTGAGAATTTATGATCTCTCTGCCATTGTCAAAGAGACAATGGAAGAAAAATTTTGGATGAGAAATTTTGTCATGTGACTTCTAGATTAGCATAGAAATGTAAATACTCCAGTAAAATTGACTCTATCCCAATACATCTCAGTCCTATGTCCTTTCAACAACTTCGTCATTGGGGCCCAACACACATGAAGGGGTAACTGAAAGGACATGTGGCTGAAAGAGACCCACATCTGTGTTACTATTTGGATTGACTACTTATTATACATGAGAATGTAAGTAATTTAACCTCTAAAGGCTTAGTCATTCCAACTGTGGAGAAAATATAGACCTAACCAAGTCACGAGGTTATTTTAAGTATCTTATTAATGACTATTAAAACAGGTCAATAATACTCTTGACAAAAATACAGCGTTAAAGGGGTGCCTGGGTAATTCAGTTGGTTAAATGTCTGCCTTAGGTTCAGGTCATGATCTCAGTGGGAAGCCTGCCTCTCCCTCTCCCTCTCCCTCTGCTGCCGCTCCCCTATTGTGTTCTCTCCCTGTCTTTCTCTCTCTCTCTCTATCAAATAAATAAATAAAATCTTTTTTAAAAAATACAGTGTTAAAATATAGTGTTAATGAACATGTGCTAATAAAAACTAATTCAAACTAAAAGACAATTTTAGCATTACTACAGGATACAAGATCATACACAGTATCAACTGTACTGCAATGTGGTAGCAATGAATAATACAAATATGCAATTAAGAAAAAATTCCACTTTTAAAAGCATAAAAAAGATAAAATATTTAAGAATAAATTTGATTAAAAGTGCAAGATTTTTACACTAAGAACTACAAAATATTATTGAAAGAAATTAAGGAGTACCTAAGGGAAAATAAGGTATTCTATGTTCATAGACTGAAGGCTCAAGGTTTTTAAAATAGCAATATTCCCCCAGCTGATCTTCAGATTCAAAGTAATCTGTATCAAATTTCAACCTGGCTTTTTCTTTTAAAAAAAGAAAATTGGTATAGTGATCCTAAAATTCATATGAAAATACAAGGGATTCAGAATAACCAGAACAGTCTTTAAAAAGAAAAAGAAAGTTAAAAGATTCATACTTCCCAATTTCAATACTTATTACAAAACTATAGTGATCAAAACAATGTGGTACTAACATAAGGAAAGAAACAGATTAATAGATTTGAGACCTCAAAAATAAACTCCTACATTTATTAATTAATTTTTGCCAAGGGTGACAAGGCAAATTTTCAATAGAGAAAGAAAAGTCTTTTCTATAAATGGTTCTGGACCACTTGATATCCAGATATAAAAGAATAAAGTTGAACCTCAAACTATATACAAAAGTTAAATCAAAATGAATCAAAGACCTAAATATAAAAGCCAAAATTACAAAATAATCTTAATAGAAACCTAAGCATAAATCTTCATTAACTTGGGTAAGCAATGGTTGCTTAGACACCAAAAGCACAAGCCTGAAGTTAAGATAAAATATAAAATTAGTTGAACTTCATCAAAATTAAAAACTTTTGTGCTTCAAAGTTTATCATCAAGAAAGTAAAAAGACAACCTACAGGCAGGGAGAAAATATTTGCAAATTATCTATCTGGTAGAAGGTAAATACATAAGGAACTATTAGAACATAGGGGTGCCTTGGTGGCTCAGTTGGTTAAGTGTCAGACTCTTGATTTTGGCTGAGGTCATGATCTCATGCACACCCACACATGTACCTACACATATTTTCTCTATCTCTGGGGGGGGGAAAGAAAAAAAAAAAGAACTTAAACATAAAAAAAAACCCAAAACCCAAAAAACAAAACCAATTTAAGAATGGTCATAAAGGTGCCCCGAGGGGCAGAGTTGGTTAAGCACCAACCCTTGGTTTTGGCTCAGGCTGTGATCTCAGCATCATGCGATTTGAGGGTGAGCTCCCCACCAGGCTCCACACTCAGCACAGAGTCTGCTTAGGACTTTCTCTCCCTCTCCCTCTGTCCCTCTCCCACCCCCACCTCTCTCTCTTCCTCCCAAATAAATAAATAAATGTTTAAAAGAAAAAAATAATAATAATGGTCAAGATTTCAATGTTTCTACAAAGAAAATATACAAATGATCAATAAGTACATGAAAAAATGCTCAGCATCATTAGGTTAATGCAATTAAAACCATAATGAGATACCACTTCACATTCATTATGTGGCTAAAATTTTAAAAAAAGATAAATAAAAGGACAATAAGAAGTATTGATGAGGATATGAATACACTGGAACTACCATAATAGTTGGAAAACAACTGGGCAGTTCTTTAACAGTTAAACACAAAGTTATTGTATTATTCATCAATTTCACTCTTATGTATATATCCTCATAAATTATAAACCATGTTTACCAAACAATTATACATAAATGTTCATTGCAGCATTATCCATAGTAGCTAAAGAGTGGGGGAAAAAGAAGTAACAAACCCAACTAATGAAGAGAGAAACAAAATGTGATATGCCTTCATGATGGAATATTATTCAGTCATAAAAAAGAATAAAACACAGACACATGCTACAACACAGATAAATCTTGGAAACAGTATGCTTACTAAATGAAAGAAGCCAGCAATAATAGGGCACATAGTATATGATTCTATTTATATGAAATGTCCAGAATTGCTAAACTAATTGAGATAGACAGTATATTAGTAATTGTTAAGGAATGATGGGAAGGGGGAATAGGGAGAGATTGCTAATGGGTATGTTTATTTTTAGGGTGACTGAATGTTCCAGAATTAGATAGTGGTGATGGTTTTAAACCTTTGTGAATACCCTAAAAAATCATCGAATCTTATACTTTAAAAGGATGAAGTTTATGGTATGTGAGTTATATATCAATAAGACAATAATAATGAATAGGCAGCTCAGTATCAAACTCAAGGCAAGAAGGATCCCAACAATTTTCTACCATACCTGACATTCTCATTATTTTTTTTAAAGATTTTATTTATTTATTTGACAGAGAGAGATACAAGTAGGCAGAGAGGCAGGCAGAGAGAGTGAGAGGGAAGCAGGCTCCCTGCCGAGCAGAGAGCCCGACCCTGCAATCATGACCTGAGCCGAAGGCAGCGGCTTAAACCACTGAGCCACCCAGGTGCCCTGACATTCTCATTATTAACTGGAGTTGAAGACAAATGTTAACATTAAGCATCATTTGGAAGGGGTGATTTTTTAAACAAATGATTCTGAGATGGATAAATGTTTTTGTGACTGGAGAAGACTAAAGATCCAGACGAGACAATGTCCATTACTGGGGCACAAAAGTGAAAAGTTTGGGGCACCTATTATGGAAAGTCTGAAAAAGTTGTCCTCTTTTGACAGAGGAAGAGAGATTAATTAAAGAATAAAGGATTCAGGAAAAAAGATATTTAAAAAAGAATGAAAGAGAGTATACTAGAAAGTAGTCTTCGCCATCACCAAAATTTTTTCAGACTTAACACTCCTCAGGAACATATGCCTCACAAAGTCATTCCCCACGTTTTAAGAGCAATGTTTAAAAAAAAATTCTTTTCTTCTTCTGTTCTCTTTTGCATATTACAAACATCACACAGCACATTTTGTTTGACTCTGCAAGTTTATGTCCTCTAACCTTGTCTAAGTTCTGTAAACAGATCCTTAACCTCAGGTGTATTAAGACTGTGGAATAATTACACAAGTATAAAAGCTAAGGTAAAGGAAATTTATCATAATGTCCAGCTCATAAAAAATTGTTTGCTCTATACCTATGAGGCTCAGGCCATGCTTATCAGGGGAAACTTGAAGGAAAAATTTCCCTGAGCTGTTCATTCATCATGAATTACACAAAATCGTATCATACTCCTGTGACTAATATGCAGTAGTAATATTATTTTAGAGTTACACTCTTATAGAGAAATGTCCAGTTAGAGAAATAAACTTTTAAGTCAAGTCTACATGAACATAAGGAGTGTGAAAAATTGTGTTGAATCCATGGGCTATCTTAATTAACATTCTGTAAGTAGTAATAACAGGTCACTGCCCTTGGCACAGTCACAAAAATGTAATCCAGCAAGGAGAATGACTATTTGTTTTGTTCTGGTTTGGTTTTCTCCAATAAGACAATGTTATGGTTATACAGTCACAGCCTGACAGACCAATTCAGCAGAACATTTAGTTAAGTTATCCCAAAGAAGGATGCCAAATATATAGAGGAGGGAGTATTTTACTTGGATTCAAACAAACTTAGCCCCAGGGTTTACCATTAAAATTTAATTGGTACTATGTGTGAGAAAGGCCCAAACACACAGAAAGTTTCCTCCTTCCTTCCTCCATTCTTCCTTTCTGTTCTCCCCCCTCCCCACTCCCTTCGTATTTTTTCTATTCAATTACTGTCTAAACCACCCTTGTCATAAGAATACTTTGTTGAAAGCATCAATGCCATTATCTGTCTCCTAAAGGAGGCATGGACTACAGGCTCAAGAGTCAGTATTTTTTCAGAGTGGCTTCAAGGGTCTAGAACAGAACCATGTTTTTGTTTGTTTGTTTCTTTTTTGTTTTTTAAGAATAGAGCCATCTAACAGAACGTTCTGTAATGACAGAAATGTTCTAAATATGCACTTTCCATAAATTCCACTACCAAGCATCTGAAGTAAGACTAGTGCGATTTAGGGCTCACATTTTTAATGTAATTTAATTTACATATGGCTAGTGGCTGCCATATTGAACAGTGCCAGTTTGGAATTTTCTTTTAACATTAGTACTTAAATATCTATGAATGCATATATATTTACATTAAAATATTTCTATAAAATAGTTATATATATCTTATTTAATATATATAAATATATAATATGCATTATCAACTCTCAGGACTTCTAGATGTGATATGGAAAGAGCAGAGGTGTAATTATTTAGAATATAAAGGTGAATCCATGCAGGAAGTAGCAGATGTAAATTGTTAGGGATAAAATACATTGCATAAATTCTGTCTAGCCTTTGGATTCTCTTTTAGTTTGGTGGTTTAAAACTCTCCAATTTTGGGCAAGTTCAGATTACATGAGTTGCAGGTGATCTTCATATTCTTGGTCTGTTGAGGCTAAAAGTTGAACACAATTATGGGGATAACCTCAGATAGGTTGAATGATGCCAGGAAACATAGCAGAATACATGTAGAATTCCAAATTCAGGAGGACCCAACAGGGCAAGTCCTGGACTAGGCAGACAGGTTTTCTCACTTCAGTTTGGCTAAATCTAAATCCTCTGGAGCTTAAATTGGAACTAAAACACTCAGAACAACTCCAGGACATTTGCAGATACAAAGATTGAGGAAGTACAGGCTGAGTGAACAGAGACCCTACTGCTTGCTAACTATCTGGAAGTATACTATTTATTTATTCATTCATTCATTCATTCATTTATTTCTGGTAATGTATGCTGCAAAACAAAGGTGAGGACAAATTTAGAGAGATTCTCTAGTAACAGTGAAAACCTGCAGGTGAATATCTAATCTCTGCAGCAGGCTAAAGATTTTAATTATAAAGCTCCCTAAATCCTTAGACCAGATCTGCCATGGATTTGGAGAGATTTCAGCTCAGCTTTGTCTTCCCCTCCCTCCCTGCTTTCCTTTAATCAAACTACTGTGTTTCAAAATAGAACATATCATTTTATTAGTGACTGTTTTCTACTGTTTTGTAATACTCCTCCAAATATTTGAAGCTACATTGAGAAAATTTTCTCTCAATCCTTGCAATTAACATGAATTTTTCTTCTAAATCCACATAGCATTCCAAATAGCAATTGGTTTAATAAATAGAATTTGGCAACAAGAGCACTGTGAAGACATGACCAGTCTATCTCATACAAAAGCACTGTTTAGATGTATTGAGAAAATCTAAAGCTATTGGTTGTTAAATTATCCTCTAGAATTTTTTTTAAAAATCAATACTGTAAATTATTTTACTCAATGTGCAGTCTTTATAACCAAGACTTCATCAATCTAAAAGCTTTAGGAAAATAAAAAATAAAGAAACATTTTCTGATGACTTTTATGTCATGCCAAAGACTTTAAGACTTGTGGCATATTTAATCCTCTCAACAAACTGTTAGGTAGATATTATTAACCTATTTCATAAAATTTTTTAAAAGGCTCAAAATAGTTTTAAAATGTGCTCTACATCAAGCAGCAGCCACTCAGTCCCAGAGTTAGGACAAGGACACAAGTAAGGCTCTAGAGTTCATAATAATTTCAACCAGAAGAGAGCAAATTCAGTTGCTGATGAATTTATCTATGCACATGTGTTTCCAAAGATACTTGATTGTGTTGATTTCTGGACTTTCTTTTCTAAGGGTAATATATTATTATTTATTGCTATGTAACAAATTACTATCATAATATAGTGATTTTAAAAAACAACCACCATTTATAATCTCTCACAGTTCTGTGGGTAAGGATTCCATAGTGACCTAGTTGGTGGTTGTGTCTCAAGGTCTAGTATGAGGCTGCAGTTAGATATTCAGTAGGGCTGCAATTATCAGAGCACTTGACTGGGGCTAGGGGGTACATTTCCGATGGGGGTCTTTCAAATGCAGCTTGGAAAACTGGTGCTGGTTATTAGTTGGGAACCACACACAGTTCCTCTCTACATGGGCCTCTCCACAGGGCTACCTGAATATTTTCATGGCATGGTAGCTAGCTGAATTTCCCCAGAAAAAGTGAGAGACAAAGGAAGAAACTGTAATGCCATTTAGCTTCCAAAATCATGTGTCATGATTTCCACTTTATTCTACTGGCACCCAGAGCAAACCCTGATTCAGAGAGAGCAAGAATTCCAGGGGAGGTGGATCATTAAGTGCCATATTGGTGGTTGGTTACTGCAGTTCTTTTATATGAATTTTTTAATGGCAACCTTCTAAAATGCATTATTCATGTTCTTACAATAGAAAATGGTATACTTAAAAAAAAACACCTTTCTATTTTATGAGGTCAAGAAGACATCATGAACATCAATGTAGTATTATGTTGTAGAACAATGAAAATTTCAGAGATAATTGAGGTTCCATGTTCTTCATGGAACAGTCAAAAGAGAGAGTTCTTTAACTGACATTCCTTTGTTATATAACCTTACTATCAGAAGGGTTTTTAAGTGTGCCCTTTCACTAAATGCCCCCAAACTATATTTCTGTTTTTATTAATAAAAATGTTCTCCTCTTTTCCCCAATGGCAATTTCTGTACTTCACTGTCATTTTATATGGCTATCAGTGGTTCCATATCTTGCCACTTCAGTTTTCTTCTACTTCTATGTTTGCACTGTCACCAATTACTTCTCTATAGTGTCTATGTTCACTTCTTTCTTTTTTCCTGTCATTTAAACCATTTCTTAGTCTTGGAAAGTCCAGGAATTAAAACATGAAACTCTAGTTCATGGTACTGTCTTCTTAACTGTCCAATTACATGATCACCTTTGTCATCTTTCAGTTGTCTGTTTTGTTCATGAGCATAAAACAATACAAGTTGGGATTATATTATATAACCATTATGTTGAAGAAGCATAACTTTCAAAGTTCAATAAGTAAACAGCTTAATTCTCCACCTCCATCCCACTGGCACTGTCTATTCAAATCTACTTTGTGGATCCAATTTGTTACCATCTTTAGATGAGTCCTGGGCATAATTTGTCTGGTCACTCTTAGATGATAGTAATAATAATAATATCCTCTGGTAATTTTGAGTCACCAACAGTAATGTCCATTCCACAATAATAAATCAACTTTGAACTTTACTCAAAGTAAAGGCTTCCCCTCTCCCTCAATTCAACATGGTTCTAGGTGGGAATTTTACAATAGGACAGTAGGGTAAAATGATTCACTCTTCTCTGTTTCCCTAGCCTGTATTTCTCTCCTCCTCCCCAGCTTGCCAACAGAAGTTTCTTATCCTTTGGGTCAAGGAAAGAGAAGTAGGGGGAGTAAGCGGCAGAAAACAATGTCTTCTTGAATTTTACTCTTTTGAGCTGGTGCTCTTAAGATTCTCTTAGCCTGGCACTGTTTAAAGTTGATTCTGACTCTCCTGGTACTTTGGTGGGTTCTTCGGCTACCTTCCCTCAGTGTTAAGGTACACAGAAGAATAACACACCTTCCTAAGATATCCATGTCCTAATCCCCAAAACCTGTGAATACATTACTCTACATGGTAAAAAGGACTTTGGAAATGTGATTAAGAGTACTGAAATAGGGAGCTAATTCTGGGTTATCCATATGAGTTCAATGTCCTCACAAGGGTTTTTATAAGAGGATGAGACAGGAGGGTCCAAGACACAGAAGGCAATATACCAATGGAAGAAAAGCGGCAGAAAGAGATTTGACTTTGGAAATTCAGGAAGGATCCACAGCTTCACTAGGGTGGCCTCTAAGAGCTAAAAAAGGCAAAGAAACAGACTACCCGATCATACCTTGATTTTAGACTTTTGACTTGTATAACTGCAAGACAATAACTTTGTGTTGTTTTAAGATATGAAATCTGTGGTAATTTGTTATAGCAACAATAAAAAACTACTACAATTGAAAATCACTGAACTTCAGTTGCTCTAATGCGGATGAATGAACCTTCTCCAGAAGATTGTTTGCGCCTCAGCTCTGAGCAGCCATTAATATGCTATCAGGCTACATCTGCTACTCACCTCTTTAGGTGGCCCAGTTGTGAAAGATTTAGTATAATCCCAAGGTGCCTCCCTAGCATAATAACCCCCTGAAAAACACCTTTGGCCAGAAGAAAGAAATGCAATGACTTCTTAACTATAATTTTCCGCTTTGTTTGTAGAGCCTGTTTCAGCCACCTTCTTGCCCTTTACCTTTTCCCAGTGTGAGTCCCCTATGCTCCGTGGTACTGGTATCAGAACATCTCTACCAGACCTAAAATACTATTAAAGAAATTCTCTCCCCTTCTTCACTGACAACTCTCATCAAAGAAAATTCTCTCCTTAAATTGTAACTTCTCTTTCAGTCTCTTCAGCTTAAAAGAAAAAAAAAAATTACAAAATCTGTTTTTATTGTATGTAACCTAGCCCCTTACTTTGGAATATTAAATTTCTTGGCAACTATGTTGTTGGTTATATATCTGAAACTGAGATGTAAAGAGTCCCATTTTAATATCCTGTTATGATGATTACATCATCAATATGGATCAGCCAATAAGAAAACCAATACACAGACAAAACTCCCTCAAATTAAAAGGCAATCCTTGATCTCTAACTCTATCTGGAGATATTCTTCCTTAATACATGATTCTAAAATAGTCAACAATCTAATTTCCCAAAATACATTATATTGAAGACAGCAAGCTGTATCTCTAGCCATCAGAGATAAATAAAAGGACAGTCCTAGGAAGTAACAACTAACAGTTAAACTGCAGAGAAGAAGGCTTATTTTTTCCAATTTTAGTGAGTTATAATTGACAATAACATTGTGTAAGTTAAGGTATACACATAATGATTTGACATATGTATTTACAACAAAATGGTTACCACCACACAAAGTTAGGTAACAAAGCCATTCCCTCACATAGTTACTTTGTGTGTGTGTGTGTGTGTGTGTGTGTGTGTGTGTGTGTGTTGAGAACTGTTAAAATGTATTCTCTTAGCAACCTTCAAATAAACAATATAATATTGGTAACTATAGTCACTATGCTGTACATTATATCCCCCAAACCTATTCATGTTATAATTGGAAGTTTGTACCCTTCGACCACCTTCATCCATTTCTGCCACTGAACCTCCTACCTCTGGCAACCACCAATCTCTTCTTGCATCTACAAGTTTGGTTTTTTTTAGTTCTACATATAAATGAGATCATACAGTATTTGTCTTTCTGTCTATAACTTATTTCACTTAACATAATGTCCTCAAGCTTCAGCCATGTTATTGTAAATGGCAGGGTTTCCTTCCTTTTTTTTTATTAATTTTTTTAATTTTTTTATAAACATATAATGTATTTTTCCCCCAGGGGTATAGGTCTGTGAATCACCAGGTTTACACCCTTCACAGCACTCACCATAGCACATACCCTCCCCAATGTCCATAACCCCACCCCCTTCTCCAGGCCTCCCTCCCCCCAGCAACCCTCAGTTTGTTTTGTGAGATTAAGAGTCACTTATGGTTTGTCTCCCTCCCAATCCCATCTTGTTTCATTTATTCTTTTCCTACCCCCCAAGCCCCTCACATTGCATCTCCACTTCCTCATATCAGGGAGATCATATGATAATTGTCTTTCTCCGATTGACTTATTTTGCTAAGCATAATACCCTCTAGTTCCATCCATGTCATCGCAAATGGCAAGATTTCATTTCTTTTGATGGCTGCATAGTATTCCATTGTGTACATATACCACATATTCTTTATCCATCCAGATGGCCAACAGACACATGAAAAAGTGTTCCACATCACTCGGCATCAGGGAAATACAAATCAAAACCACAATGAGATAACCACAATGAGATACCACCTCACACCAGTCAGAATGGCTAAAATTAACAAGTCAGGAAATGACAGATGCTGGCGAGGATGCAGAGAAAGGGGAACCCTCCTACACTGTTGGTGGGAATGCAAGCTGGTGCAGCCACTCTGGAAAACAGCCTGGAGGTTCCTCAAAAAGTTGAAAATAGAGCTACGCTATGACCTAGCAATTGCACTACTGGGTATTTACCCTAAAGATACAAACATAGTGATCTGAAGGGGCACGTGCACCCGAATGTTTATAGCAGCAATGTCCACAATAGCCAAACTATGGAAAGAACCTAGATGTCCATCAACAGATGAATGGTTTCCTTCCTTTTTAAGGGTGAATAATATTCCATTTTATGTATTGAATACAATGTATACAATGTATTACATGCACATTTTCTTTGTTTACTCTCATCAATGGGCACTTAGAATCATAAGAGACTGCTATGAATAACAATATACCCACAAATTGGACAACCTAGAAGAAAAGTATAAATTTCTAGAAATGTATAACCTACCAAAAATGAATCATGATGAAACAGAAAATCTAAAGTGATAAATACAAGTAAAAACATTGAATCAGCAATTAAAAACCTCCCAAAAAACAAGTCTAGAAGAAATAGATTCACTGATGAATTCTACCAAACATTTAAAGATCCTTCTCAAATCCCAGAAAAACTGAAGAGGATGATACACACCCAAACTCCTTTTATTAAGCCTACATTACCCTGATATCAAAGTCAGATAAGGACACCACAAGAAAAGAAAACTACAGGCCAATGTATTTGATGAATACAGATGCAAAAATTCTCAACAAAATATTAGTAAACTGAATTCAATAGCACATTAAAAGGATTACATACCATAATCAAATAGGATCCATCTCTGGGATGCAAGGATGGTACAAGATATGCAAATAAATAAGTGTGACACATCACATCAATAGAAGGAAAGGTAAACATTACATGATCACCTTAATAGATACATAAAAATTGGATGACAAAATTCAACATCCATTAAAGCCAAAAACTTCCAACAAAATGGGTATAGAAAGAATGTAACTCAGTATAATAAAGGGCATATATGGCAGGCCCATAGCCATATAATTACAAACTACATTACAAACTACATTACATTACAAAGATAACATAATAAAAACAGTAAGATACTGGCATAAAACAAATACATGGGCAAATGAAAAAGACTCAAGAGCCCAGAAGTAAACCCACACATATCTGGTCAACTAATATTTGACAAGAGAGAACTAAAAATACTCAATGGAGAGAAGATAGCCTCTTCAACAAATAGTGTTGGTAAACTGGATATTCAAATGCAGAAGAATGAAATTGGACCCCTATCTTGTATCACTCAGGAAAAAGTAAACTCAAAATTAACCAAAGACTTAAATGTAGGACCTAAAACCCTAAAACTCCTGGAGAAAATATAGAGAAAAATTCCTTGACATTGGTCTTGGCAATGATTTTATGGATATGACACCCAAAGCACAAACAACAAAAGCGAAAATAAACTACATCAAACCAAAATGCTTCTCAACAAAATGAAAAGAAAACCTACAAATGGAAGAAAATATTTGCAAACCACATATCTCATGCAGTTAGTATCCAAAATATATAAGGAATTCATAAAACTCAATACCAAAATAACCCTAAGCAATCCGATTAAAAAAGGGGCAAAGAACCTGAAATTTTCCCCAAAGATATTTTCCCAAAGAAGATATTTAAGTGACCAATAGGTACAAGAAGAGGTACTCAACATCACTAATCAACAGGGAAATGCAAATCAAAACCATAGTGACATAACACCTCACACCTGTTAGGATGGCTACTACCAAAAAGACAAGAAATAGCAAGTGCTGGTTAGGGTGTGCACCAAAGAGAACCCTTGTGCACTGTTGGTAGGAATGTAAATTGGTGCAGCCACTGTGGAAACAGTAGGAGCTTCCTCAAAAAATTAAAAAAATTGAATTTCCATATGATCTAGAAATTCCATATTTGAATATTTATTGAAAGGAAATTAAATCACTATTTTGAAGAGATAGCTGCACCTCTCTATTCTTTGTAGTATTATTTCCAATAGCCATCCATAGGAAAGCATGTTTACAAAGAAAGCTGACTCAAAAATAATCAGAGTGAGTTAACAGTAGGTGTTTCTAACAGCGTCAGATGCTATTAGATGCTATTAGCAGTAGATGTTTCTAATAGCACCAAATCACATTCAAGGAGGGGAAAATGCTAAATTTATAAACACAGGATCATGTATAATTGATTTTAGAATAAAACCTATCAAGGGACACCTTTATATAGTATAAAGTATTAATTAATCAGTGTTATTTTTCTCCCTTACTTTCTATTACACTGTCACACTCCCTTTTTAAAGGTTAGGAGACATTTCATTGCTTCAGAGGAGGTTTTATTTACAAGAGAACCAGAGAATAAAAGTCTGACTCCTGGCTTTTGTTTTCAAGGGCAATAGTCCAGTTATGAAACAATAATAATTTTAAAAGATTAAATTTTTGATCACCAAGTGTTAGTTTCCCTTGATCCTTGGGAACTAGATAATTGTATAAGGGTATGGATAATACTGGAGTATAGACATGGTGAAGAGGAAGGAACATGAACAGGTAAAGGGTTAGGAGTCACAGAACTATGGGATCCCACATGGACAGATCAACTGGAAAAGAACAAAACCTGCTCAAGGAAATGTCTAGCTCTCTACAAAAACTCTCTCTGTCAGTACCACCAGGGAGCCAAACCAGCACTATGAGGTCCAGTATTTATGTAAAACACCAGTACAGAAGAGCTGTAATAGCTGTCTTTCCCACTGGGTCCAGAAGACATCTCCCCCACTGAGAAGAGCCAACACACCCCTTGTTAATCAAGAGGAATGATGCCTTAGTCATGGTACATTCAACTATCCCTCTTGCCCAACCCCACCTAAAATGGCCTATGAAACTGAATGCCCTTTCCCCAGTGCAAATCCTCACCCAAGGCAAAGAATGTGCTGTGGGCCCCAGAGAGGGAGTGACCACGTGGAGCAGATATGCAACTCCATCCCCGACCAAGCCCACTCCCACACACCCACACACACACCACTGTATTGTACCATTGCACTAGACCACATGAGACTGCAGTCAACCTGAGCTTTTCTTACAAAGTCCACCAGTAGTGAAACACTCCCTTAGCTACTTTCTTTGGAATGTTTTATGTCTACACCTCCCTGTAGAGTATTATATATTTAAGGGTAAAGACCATACTTTTCCTTTGTTCATTATTCTCCCATCATTTACAACACAAGCTCAGGGCAATTAGCTCACTGAATGTGAGACTGACAGCTTGAGTGGAGAATCCCAGAACCTACACAAAATATGCTGATTATAAAGCAGAACTCCCCATTCTCTCTCTAACCACAGCACTAAAAGAAATAGGAAATCTATAACAGTGTAACAAAAATCTCGAAGAAGGGCACTTTGGCTTAGTTGCTAATATTTAGGAGTGAGGTTTATCCTCTGGGCCCCTAATTCCTGAAGCAAAAGGCACTTCACTAGAGGAAATGATCAATTATCCCCATAAGGTAGTAGTCACCAAGTATCATCTTCAGCAGATTTCAAGCATCTCTATTGCCTATTTCTCCTTGCTTGGTCTTACTTCTAACTATTCTTAGCTCACCAATTCCCAACCTTTTTTTTTTTTAATAGAAAAGTAAAACTACCTTTAAAATTATTGTTCTCAAGGCTTCTCTCAGGGTTTTGTTTTGATTTGTAATCTTGCTATTTAAGTTTTACAAAGCAATTGGGATTATGTTTTGTAACAAGACTTGTCAAGAATGACAGAGTCTTACCTTTAACAGCAGGAAGCTGGAGGATGTCACCTGACCTGCAAGAGGCTGGAGACATTTAATATAAACAGTCACATAGTTAATTTTGTGCAGCTTATAAATTCCAGTTTTATTCACTTTTTAAACACCCTTTCTACAAAATTCCAAGTTAGGCTCCATTTTTATGTCAGCTCTGACTCCAAAGTGCTCTGCTAGTTTCCAGACCTAAAGAGAAAGCAGTCACAGAGTTTCATGCTCTCAGAAGGCCACTCTCACAAAGGACCTCAAATTCTTGAATAAAACTCATTGAAACTTTCAAAATGGATTAAGTAATTGGTTAAGAGGAAAACCAATTCAGCTAGAAGTTAAAATTCTAAATGGGATGAGAATAGTACAGTCATCTTCCTAGCTCTGTCTTCTAGCTGTTTTTCAGGCTCTCCTACAAAAGAGTTACAAATCTTGTTAAAATCTCCAACAACATTTCCTTCTGTGCATATATTGATGCTTCAAGTATATAAAACTTGATTAAAAGACTGAGCCATTCCAGTACTTTCGACAAATCAGTTTGAAGGATGTGTGTTCATTCTGCTTCTTACACGTCTATCTCTGTTTAGAAAGATAATAATGAATAAAGCAATTATAAGATACTGACTGAAGTAGTTGTAAATGTAACATCCCCTTGTACTTCCCAAATTGACTTACAGTAAAATATTTAAGACAGTGTCCAAGTGAGTTGTCCAAAGTTTCTTTTTATGCTTAAAATTTGAGGTGGGAGGACACTGGTGGCAAGAGATACAGTAAAGATTCATTAAAAAAAAAAAACAACATAGAACTAATTCTATGTAGAAACAGGCTGGCCATTGTTCTAGAGCTTATATCTCAGGTTACCATTCTGAGTAGTTGCTAGATTCTATCAGCTATTTTTAAATCTTCAGATTCGTTTCCTTGTCACTGTTATTTTTCTGATGGTTTGTTTCAGGCAGCAGGCATCTTTCATACTCTCTTTTGAGGGTGCTCTGGAGAGCTCAAGAGCCAATTACATCATCATATTCCCAGCAGTGTTTCAACATAAACTCCAATTTATAAATGAGGCCACAAAGTCACCAAGAGGTCAAATGACATATTCAGTCTTCATGGAGCGTCTCCGCCGAGTTTAACATTTACCTTAGAAGTCCACATTATCACACTTGAGAGCTTTACTCAAGCCCAGAACTCTGAAACTAAACAAAAATTATCCACAGTTTACAAAAGATTTAATGGACTTCTCTAGTGTTATTAATGGAAAACTTGCAAAGACTCCAGATATTTGTTTTGCTAAGTAAATACTACAAATTTATAAGGACGTGGGAAGTTTCTTAGGGTAACTAATTTTTTTTCATCATTACCCCAGAATGAGATATTATAGAAAGGTGACTTTAAAGCTCCAATACTTTGTTTTTATTTCAATTTTTCTGATAACACTTTTTTATCTAATGAAAATCTTCACCTCCTAAACAGGTGATATTAACAGAATTCAATTTTATCTTCATGACTCAAGGCCATTGTTATGAGAATCCTCATTGATTCTGTAAGGGGAAATAAAAGTGAGCTAAATTTTTTAGTTAAGATTAGCCAGGATTTATTGTGAAATTATTTCAGTTAATATTGTAGGTAAATGTGGATTCTAGTATATTACTGAAAAGTTAAAGATAGCTACTATTAGAATTCAAAATGAGACTATATCTTCTAAATCACTAAGGGAAAATTATATAGAATTTATAAAGGGAAAGACACCAGGAAAACATAAAAATTCAATTAAAAACAAGATTTTTGTACCAATTTTTAATCTTGTCACCATTTTTCAATCCTGTTCTTTTAAAGTCCCTGATTTTTTTAAAAGATTTCATTTATTTATTTGACACAGAAAGAGAGATTACAAGTAGGCAGAGAGGTAGGCACAAAGAGAGAGAGAAGCAGGCTCCCCGCTGAGCAGAGCCCCATGTGGGGCTCGATCCCAGGACTCCAAGATCATGACCTGAGCCAAAGGCAAAGGCTTAACCCACTGAGTCACCCAGGTACCCCTAAAGTCCCTGATTATTCAGTTCCAAGCTAAGCTGACCTGCAAAAACATGGACACCTGGGTGCCAGCAGGCCCCCTCCCACCCCATGCAGCTGGACATAATTTCTGATTGCCCCCAAATTTAATTACTAATAGCCTACTCTGGACCAAAAGTCTTATAATAACTTGGCAAATTGACAGGTGTTGTATTTTTATACATATATATTTTATATTTTTAATATATATTTTATATATATTTATATTTATATTATTATATTATATATAACATATTATATCATTTATTATATATAATATATTATATATTTGCATTATATTTTATTATTTACATTTATATTTATTTATATTTTATTATTTATTTATATTTTAATACATATATACATATATATGTATTATTATTGTATTCTTACAATAAAGTATGCTAGAAAAAAGAAAATGTAATTCGGAAATTCATGAGGAAGAGAAAATACATTAATAATATCGTATTGTATGTAATGGGAAAAAATTACATACACAAGTGGACCTGTGGAGTCCAAACTCATGTTGTATTAGCACCTATCCATATATCCATGTATTTTCTAAGTATCTCTCACTTCAGCCAAAGTAAAATGTCACATGTACTGCTTAAATTTCTATCCTTTTGGGGATTTTCTATCACCACTGTTCTTGAGGACCAAAGCTAAGCGAGACTGAAATTCTGCAGCCATCCACTTCAAGTGAGTGCCAGAAAATCATGCAAAACCATCTACAAATCAGGTCCAAGGTTTCTGCTCTTGAGTTAGGTGGTCATAAGAAATCACCATGAGAATACAGATGAAGATTAGAAGAGAAGAGACAATGCAGAAGAATTTGTCAAAGAAATCTGCATCATCTGCTCCTGCAACTTACTTGTACTTCTTGGATCTCCTGGACCGACTTCCTACACACCATTTCAACTTCATAATAAATGGCTGCTTTTAGTATCCAACCTTATTCCCTAGAGGTTCAGATACAGTGTTCCTGATGAGCAGCTTAAATTTGAGTCACTTGATATTCTCTGATTAGGCATTCATTCCTTGTGATGTCTGCTAGCAAACCAGGGGATGCTTCTCAAAAATAGATAGATACCTTCAGAAAGAGGCACAGATTTACTCCAAAATCCTAGATGTTTGTACTAATTCTGCTACTGGGATTTTTAAGAGATTTCATATAATATGTGTATTTATCATAGGCATTTCATGTATTGTTGGATCTACTGGGTCATGAAGTCTCAGATAGAAGTGCCTACACTGATTTCCAAGTTCCTTAATTTTCACTCCTATCCAATACCCTGAACTCAAAATCACATGTCCAACTGCTGACTTGATTTCTCTGGTTTGATATCCACTGAGTTCTTAATTTCTCCCTTTCTGAAACCAATTCTTAATTCTCACTTTCAACCCCAACTAACCCAAGACATGCTCCTCACCTATTTTTTCTCAATTTTCAAAATTAAGTAAATTATTACTTATCTAGCTTTTCAAGACAACTGAAAAGTCGGAATACAGACCTTCTCACACAGCTCTTGATTAGACAACGGTTTCTGTTCAGCCGTTCCTACTCTCTCTATTTTATTTAAAAAGTCAAAGTGAGTTTTTAAGACATAAGTCAGATTATGTCTAACTAGTCAATATTTCTCAGTGGAATCTCATCAGCATTGGGCATTTTAATTTATTCTCAGAAATTAGGACAATATTTGATAGGTAGGAGATGCTGGTAGACAGAATAATGCCTCCTTAAAGTTGTCTATATCCCAAACCCCAGAACCTTTGATTATGGTCCTTATATAGAAAAGGGAACTTTGAAGATGTGACTAAATTAATAATCTTGATGTGGAGATTGTCTTGGATTATCTCTATGGTCCAAAAGATAAGAGTCTTATAAGAGAGAGATAGGAGGATTAAAATCAGGAAAGATGTGATAAAAGAAAAGGGGGTTCTAGTCAAAAAGAGATTTGAAGATGTTATGCTGCTGGCTTAAAGATGGAGGACAGAGCCACACACCAAGGAATCCAAGCGGTGTCTAAAAGCTTGAAAGGCTAGGAAACTGATTCTCTGCTGGATTTTCCACCCTGACTGACACCCTGGTTGACATTAGTCCAGTGAGACCCATATTGGACATCTGGTCTCCAGAACCATAGAGAATAAATCTGTGTTATTTTAAGTCATGAGATTTGTGGTAATTCATTATGTCAGGAATCAGAAATGAATCCAGAGCTATCTAATAAATACCGCAAAATGATGAAACTAAATAAATTCTAGTAAAACTATAGCCCTGGACTTGAGGCCATAACACCTGGGTTCTACTCCCAGCTCTGCCATGTTAACTATAGAATCCTGGAAAAATCATGATCTTCCTGTAAATTGGAGATAATGTCTCACCTTCTCAAATCTCAGAATTATTAATAGGTATATTGGTTTCCTATTGCTGCTGTTACAAATTACTATAATCTTAGTGGAATAAAACAACCTAAATTTATTTCTAAAGATCAGATATCTAAAATTGGGCTCAATAACTAAAATCAAGGTGCTGGCAGGACAGCTGCCTTCTGAAAGCTCTGAGGCAGAAATTGTTTCCTTGCCTTTTCCAACTTTAAAAGGCCACCCCAATTCCTTGGCTCAGATGCCTTCATCCACCATCAAAGTATAGCATTTTGAAATCCTTCTCTGCTTCCTTGTCACTTTGCCTTTCTGACTCTGATTCTTCTTGCCTCTGTCATATAAGGACTGCTGCGATTGCAGTGGGCTCATGTAAGTCATCCTTAGTAATTTTTCTATCTCAAGATCCTTAACTTATTAGCATATGGAAAATCCATTGTGCTACATAAAGTATATATATTCACCAGTTTGGGGGATTAGGGTGTGGAGATCTTTGGAGGAGAACATTATTCTATCACAGAAGGTCAAATAAAATAACCTATAGACAAATGCCCTGGGACCATTAAAGCATGAAACAAATACAGGATAAACTCAAGTTAAAGGAAAACTCCAATTTGGTTTAAATACTACGAGGAGACACTGAAAAGTCAATTTTTAGAATTATACTCTTACTTTTCTATTTATCTTTGTAGTATGAAAATGGTTTTCTCATTTTAATTTTTTTTAAGTTTTATTTATTTGACAGAAAGAGAAAGAGAGAGAGACCACAAACAGGGGGAGCAACAGAGGGAGAGGGAGAAGCAGGTTTCCCGCTGAGCAGGGAGCCTAGTGCAGGGCTCTATCCCAGGACCCTAGGATCATGACCTGAGCTGAAGGCAGACACTTAATCGACTGAGCCACCCATGTGTCCCTGAAACTGTTTTTTTAAATTATCAGTTCCTTTCTGCATTTCACTGAATGAGCCTTTCTTTTAACTATTCATTCACCTTTACCACATAATACAAAGAGAAGTTATGTGCTTCTCTGAACAAAATAATTATCTAACTAAAAATGAAATTTAAAAACTGCATCATACACTCTAGGAAGCCAAATTTATTTTTTATTATTGCTGATGGATACTGAGCCAGACTTATTTTCTGCCAAACAATCACTTAAACTTCAGTGAAAAATATAAATTTATCCATAATAACCATATTGTAAGGTATTCTAAAATATTTTCCAGTGGCATCCCATCTCAGTACTGTGTTTTAATTCTGTACTATTTTCCAACAGGTACGCACCAAAAGATTGATGAGATCACATATTCTTGAGTTGCACCTATATATTGTTTTTAGATATGTATTGCCAAAATTCACTTCTCTGTAAAAAAAAAAAAAAAGGCAGGCAATCCCTGTGTATAGATTTTCATCAAAACTTCACTGACTGGGGCGCCTGGGTGGCTCAGTGGTTTAGGCCTCTGCCTTCGCCTCGGGTCATGGTCTCAGGGTCCTGGGATCGAGCCCCACTTCGGGCTCTCTGCTCAGTGGGGAGCCTGTTTCTCTCTCTCTCTCTGCCTGCCTCTCTGCCTACTTGTGACCTCTCTCTCTGTCAAATAAATAAATAAACAAAATATTAAAAAAAAAAAAACTTCACTGACTGAAACAGAGAACCTTTTCAATATATAATTATATGGTCTCCACGTTGGAAAGATACCACTGTCCGATGCTTGCTGAATTTCTGAGTCTCCCTTTCTCTCCGCCAAAACTCACAAACAGCTTTAGGTCAGGTAGGAGAACGATAATTAAACATTTCTGTAGCATCATTACCCAAGCATGTGGAAATTTTCTGGGTTCAGTGAGTGGAAGAATATCTTTTATTGATTCAAAAGCACCAAGCCAGATGCAATTACATATTCTGAATGCTTTCCAGTGGATAATTTTTTGGTGCTAGTTGGAATAATTACTGAGCAAAGAGTTGCTCTCTTATTTCAGTAGGGGAAACCAAAAAGTGTCTGACTCACCAATAAAACTTTACAAAAGACTTTAAAAATTGTTTAGTTATCCAGGATTTTTTCCAAAATTTATACTTAGTCATCAACAACTTTTGCTTTTATCTAAATATGGTTTTGTTTATGCACAAGAAAAGTACCCCCCCCCAAAAAAATAAAAGAAGCTTTAGAGAATACTGAAAGCTTGGCCAGAAGCTACATTCTGTACTCTAAATCCCGAATTCCTGCAAATCACTTCTTGTAAGGAAAAAAAAAAAACTAGCATGGTATACAATTTATATTTCTAAATTACTATCCTTTTGACAAAAGAAGGTTAAAAAATGTTTTGATTTTCCTGCATTAGAATAAACAAATTAAAATATTTCTTATCAAAATTATTTAACCCCCTAAGTTACCTTTATGTTTACAAGACCTATTTGGAATGAACCATATAAGGAAAATCTTTCCATAGGCATACAAAGGCAGATAGATGAGACTCTTTTGTAAAGACTGAGATAAATCAGACTAGCATTTTAATTTGCACAGGAAGAGAGGATGGGGGGAAATACAGTCCAACATGAAAATATTCTCTTGAGATGCTTCAATTAGATTTTTGCCCCTTCTCCTTAATAAAGAGAAAGTCACAAATTTAGAACAGATACCCTCTCAGAAATGATAATTATGTTGCAATACTGGTTGCATCAGGATGCATGCTGTTTCCAATGAGTTCTGCTCTTATTATGGAAGTATCAGAACCCACTTCCGACACAGCACTCTCTGGGAAATAAAAGAGTGAGGCATCTGTTAAAGTGACTTTATAGCACAGAGAGCTCTCAGAAGAGCTCATATTTTGGAGGAAAAGTTTAAAGAGTTGTACATAAGTAAAAACAATAGAAAAAAATCTCAAATATTTGAAGATAAATTGTTTGGTTTTGAACTCACTCTTCCCCTTCATTTGTTCATCCTTCCTTCCCTCCTTTCAGAGAGATAAAATATTAGAAAACACATTTTTAAAGGTATCAAAAAATTCATCTTTTTGATGAAATAAATACCCTTTATGATTTAAAAGATGCAAATAAACTATTATTGGAAATAAAACATTCTTGATAATTAGGTAAAAGAGGATTCTTCATGAAGATTTAATTTGAATGGGTACTGACTCACTTGTGACAGCAATCTTCAAATTACTTTGCAAAACAAACTTAAGTGACTGAGATTATTCTAATATCTACATGCCAGAGAAATATAATCATCAAGTATAGGCATCTTTATATTGTACGATGTTGGGAACTCTGGAATTTCCACAAAGATATTTCTGGGCATAGAAATGAGGGAGCTCTGAATTTCCCAAGTGACATTAAGCAAGCAGCTGGATTTTTTCTCTTACATATATTAGGCTTCCACATAAGATTTTATATGAAGAGATGATTCTCTATCTAAAAGCATTCGGAAGAACATTAAGTTAATCTGTTATTTTAGGAAAGAAAATCAGAAAATTCTAACAATTTGCTCCCGCCCCCATCCCCCCCCCCCACCCCTGCCAATTTGGGGTTTGTTCCCAGATGCAGAAGAATCTAGATATTTTTAGGAGTTTTCAAATTTACAAGCTAACTTCTCATTCTCTTAATGACACCAGTACAACCACATTTTTCTTCATAAATACTCTCATCTCTACCAACCATGTCATCATCATTTATAAATGATTGCCATATGAAGATAAACCATCTTGATGAAAATGCTTTTAAAAGGCCAAACATTGCCGTAGTACAAATAAACTCAATCAGTAGTTCTTGTCATTATTTTTCCTCTTCTGATACTGAGGGGATAAATTAAGGTTAAATGAACAAACAGTAGTTTAGCATCATAGCCAAGTGCTCTATCTGAGCAAAAGGAATCATTCCTAGAGAAGGGTAGAGAATTCTTTGAAAATCACAAGGTTTGGCTTTCAAATTTTGACGGTCACAATTGCACATCCCAAGTTAACAACACAGACAGTAACTGTGGACACATTATAAATGATTTTACACATGATTCTAGCAATTCAATAGAGTAACTTGCTATCTGAATTATCTGGTTATTGCAAACATCTTCGTCTTTATTTGATATGCCCATATAAATTATTCCTTCAATTTTTCATTCTGGGCAAGAATACACATGAAATTAATCCCCTTTAGGTAATGAAATTCCTAGCCCATCAGAGTTCTTCAGTGATTCCTAACCATTTGCAAGAATTCTCCCAACATCAAAGACTCTTCCATGTCCATACTTAGGAGGATTTTGCACCCCATGGGAGCCTTCCCTGGTAGAAATGCTCTAGTTTAAACCCAAAAATGTTGTCTTCCCTGAAAGAGGCCATTTGTTAACAAGTCCTGAGGGTGCTGTTGATTACCTCAAACTTTTGTCTGGAAAAGTTGTTTTTGATGTTCTTTTCAGAGAAACCTAAAGCCCAGTTGGAAAGGCATAATTCAGAAACATATTGTTCTTTTTTTTTTTTTTTTTGAGGATCTTTTCTTTTCTCTTACCCATAGAGATAAAACAACACAAGTGTATTTGCAGAAATATTTTCTCCAAGGTATTTTTCTCTGAACTTTTCTTGGAACTTTTGCAGACACACATACACACATATTCTGTTATTTCAGATACTGCTGTTTCAGAAGGAACTGGTACTGAAGTTTGTCTTATCTTACCTATTTTTATTTTTCCTCTTTCTTCTTTAGATTATATGTAATATATACTTATAGGCACATCAAGACTTAACGAATTTTTGGGTCGCCTGGGTGGCTCAGTGGGTTAGAGCCTCTACCTTCGGCTCAGATCATGATCCCAGGGTCTGGGATCGAGCCCCAAATCAGGCTCTCTGCTTGGCAGGGAGTTTCCTTCCTCCTCTCTCTCTCTCTCTGCCTGCCTCTCTGCCTACTTGTGATCTCTCTCTCTGTCAAAAGAATAAAAATCTTTAAAAAAAAAAAAAGACTTAACTAATTTTTCCCTTAAATTATAGAAGTGGTATGACAAAACTGGAGAAAATTTAACAAAGAGGAAAAAATACATTACCTCTGAGCTGAAAATACTAACACATCTATCTTCATTTTTGTTTTGTCTTTTCTATTCTATACTTTTCTGATTTTCATCCTTGATATTTATTTGTATTGTTACAATCATACCAGGAATGTAACATTATACTCCACCTCTGCTTTCTATTTTGTGACTACTTGCATTTTCCATGTCTTCTATAATTATGGCCTTTATTTCTACATAATAATTTTATGAATGGGTGTACTATAATTGCTTACTAATTCCTTTACCAGCCATTTAGAGAGATGGGAAGAGCTATTCTCTTCTTCATTTTGAATTTTAATTTACCATAAATTCTCAAATATAAACTGTCCTGAGCTAAATGATATAACATTTCTATTTCTGATACTGTTAAATTGAAATACAAAATAATTATGCCAAATTCAACTGACACCAACAAATTGAGAGTGATCTGATTTTACTATATAACATTTTTTGTATTTGTATTATAGCTTAAATATAATATATACATATATATATGCATATATATATAATAATGTACTTCTTCATAGGTATACAATGATATATTCTTATTTACTATTTTATAAATTCCCAAAGAAGATGTTTCTTCTTTTTTTAAGTGATGGATGAAATTGAAATAAAGAGAATAATTATTTGTCTTCTTTAAGCTTTTCCTAAATAAGGCTTAAATGCCAAATGATTGTTATCTAGTATCTTAAAGTTATTCTGCAACAAATGAACTAAAAATAACGCCAACCTCATTTTTATCTACTATTTGAATGATATTCTGCAAAAACCAACCAGAAAATTTTGTTTTCCACAATCTATGAAATAGGAAAAGCCAGAACGTCTGATTTTAGCAATGTATCAACTGTAGCTTCAAGATTAGTTTTCACAAAATGGTAACATCCTATATAACTATCCAATAAAGAAAAACAGCTCTAATGCTCACCCACTCTCCTAGTTGTTTCTCTGAAGTATGCATCATGACAAATCAGCATCCACATGACTTACCTTCTATTTGACTTAATCTTATACTTAATTTCCTTGTAGTGCTGATGGTAACTATTTCTTTAGTTGTACATTGTTTCTCTACCTGTGTTCGGTCATGACCTAAACTGGCTAACTGCTTTTATTTACTGGACTTCTAAAAACATCTTTATTGAGATAAAAATTGCCCCATTTAAAATCTAAAATTCAGTGGGTTTAGTATATTCATGAAGCAGGTACAAAAAGAAACTTTGTACCTGTTAGCATTTCCTTTGGATATATAATCAGAAGTGGGATTGCTGGATCATACAGTAGTTCTATTTTTAATTTTTATTTTTTTAATTTTTAATTTTTTGAGGAAATTTCATACTGAATTCCATAATTGCTTTATAACTTACATCCCACCAACAGTGCACAAGAATTTCTCTTTTCCACATATTTGCTAACACTTGCTAACTCTTATCTTTTTGAAATAGTTACTCTAAAAGATGTGAGATATCTCATTGGGATTTTTTTTAAGATTTTATTTATTTATTCATCAGAGAGAGAGAAAGAGTGTGTGGCAGGCAGAGGGAGAAGGAGCAAGGAGCCTGAAGTAGAACTCGATCCCAGGACCCTAGGATCATGATCTGAGCTGAAGACAAATGCTTAACCAACTCAGCCACCCAGGCACCCCACATTGTGGTTCTGATTTGCAATTCACTGATGATTACTGAACAGTTTTCAGATACCTGTTGGTCATTTGTATATCTCCTGTTGAAAGATGTCTATTCAGATAGTTTACTCATTTTTTAATTGGGTTATCTGTTTTCTTGTTGTGGTGTTGAGTTCCCTATATATTTTGGGTATTAACCTTTTATCAGATGTATTTTGCAAGTATTTTCTCTCATTCATATGTTGTCACTTCACTCTGAGACCTGAAAGTGCAAAACTACTAGAAGGAAACATAGGGGGAAAACTTCTTAATATTTTCTGGGAAATTATTTTTTTTAAATATGACCTTCAAAGCGCAGGCTACAAAAGCAAAAACAGACCAATGAGACTGCATCAAACTAAAAAGCTTCTGTACTGACCTTTTTCTTGTATTCAATCTCTGGATAAAACCATACAATTAACATTTCATCTCAAATGTTACATATTTTTCAGTTCTCGATTTTCCATTTGGTCTTTTCCATAGTTTTTCTTTCTCTCATGAGATTTCCTATCTTTTTAATTATTTTCTGTATATTTTCATTTATGTCCATGAGCATAATTAACGAGCTGTTTTAAGGAAATCTTTGTCAGCTTATTTCCTCATGTACAGTATTGTATATTTTCTTGAGTATTAGTGACATTTTAATGTCTCTCATATGTGTAGTTAAGTTTTGACATGGTCAGTAATATATTATAGATTCTGGATTTTGTTATGCTCCTGTGAAGAGAGTTCTATTTTTTAGAATAACTGGGTTGAATTCAAACAGAAAACTTTCATATCCCCTGCATTAGGCAATTGCTGATATCTCAATTCAATTTTTTTTTCTTTTTTATTTATCTGAGCTACTTGGACTCTACCTACACATGCATAGTTCAGGGGTCAAACTTTTTGGCAAGAGTCTATATACATAATTCTGGACTCCCCCTTTCCTGGCTACTTCCTTCTTAGGGCTCTCTCCCCTCATTTTTCAGCTATTGTCTTTCCCCTGAACTCTGTCCTCTGCTTCTTCAAGCTAATAGAACCAGTTTATCCATTATCTGAGTTCTAGCAATCATAAGACAGGGCAAAGCTGTAAAACAATAAACTTTCTCAGGGCCAGTTACTTCTGTCAATTGTTAATTCCCTTCTCTGCTTTCTTTAGTCAATAGTCAGTGTTTTCTGGTTATTACTTATTTTATCTAGAATTTTTAGTTCTTATTTGTGGGATGACTAGGCTAAAAGGAGATACTCAGTCATTACTGGAAGCCAGCTTCCTCCATCATCATACACAAAAGCTTCTACAAGATTACCATGTGATTCTAACCTGCAGTCAAATTTGAGCACCACTGCCTTTAACTCTAATTTCTCTTTTTCTGAACTGCAATGAAATATACTGCCTTTCAGTTTAGTTCTAACTTGTATTCTCATTATTATGCATTACTGTGCTTGTCCTACCCACTATTAGTAAAATGTATTGAAAACAGAGTATTAGGGTATCCTTATTTAGTATGCCTTAATGTTTTAGCATACCTGAGGCTTCTGGTTGATAATTGATGAGTACTCCAAAAACTGGTTGAAATCCAACATCTTCTTTCTTTAACTCAGACAAAAGAATAATATTACAAACTATGAGTTTCACAAATAAGCAGTGTATCCTTTCAAGTTTTATAAAAAGCCCAAGTTTTTCTATATAAAAAGCAGTTAAAGACAATAGGTCACTAAATAAATCACTCACTCATTATGTAATTATTTAAATAATCTAGATTATCCAAAACGGTAACAGCAAAAGGCAAAAAAAAAAAAAAAAAAATTAAGTGGTTTCTATTCTAGTGATTAACTAATTTACAGTATTTAACAGCACTTAGGATCTATATTTTACAATAATTTTTTAAAGAGTTGATATGATAATTCCTGAGCAAAAATAATGATTGCTTAATGGAAAATTGAGGATCTTCCAGGATTTGATTTTTTTTTTTCCTAGAAGGGATTCTAAAATTTAATGTAAGAAAAGTATAACAGTGATAAAGAATAAAAGAATAAAGACGAAAAACTTTTGAAGAACATTTTTGTATCCCTTTGGAAAATTATAGAGGCGTGTCAGATATAAATTTTATTTGTATTTTTTAAAATTAGATTTTAAAATTGTATTGTCCTTCCTCATTAACACATGGCTAGCTTTTCCACTGGTCAATTTCTCCCCAGTTAGTTGGAAACTCTGATATTTTATTCAGTGCTGTGGGAAACAATTTTAAAGATAATTTCTTTATTGAAATGTATAAAGGGGCACCTGGGTGGCTCAGTGGGTTAAGCCTCGGCCTTTAGCTCAGGTCATGATCTCAGGCTCCTGGGATCAAGCCCAGCATCAGGCTCTCACCTCAACAGGAAGCCTGCTTCCCCCTCTCTCTATCTGCCTGCCTCTCTGCCTACTTGTGACCTCTCTCTTTCTGTGTCAAATAAATAAATAAAATCTTAAAACAAAACAACAGAAATGTATAAAAAGAAAAACATGCATATCATGAATGTAAGACTCAATGATTTTTCACAAAATGAATCCAGCTGTGTAACCAGTAACTAGATCAAAAAAGCAGACATTAATTACCAGACCCTCAATACCCCTCAGTTTGTTCTTTTCCAGTCACCACTTACCATGAAATACACAAAAATAACCATTATGTCTAGCATCAGATACTAGTGTATCTTCTTCACTTTGTATTTTATACAATAGAATCATACAACATGTACTCTTGGAGAGGCTGTATTTGGATTATTTTGTTCAACATTTTGTTTGGAATGTATTCATATTCAGTTTTAATTCATTCATTCTTATTTTTTTCTATATTTTAGTTTGTGAATATATCCCATTTCTGTTGACTGGTACTTGGGATAGTTGTGTGTTTGGGGCTATTACAAATAACCCTGGGATAAACTTTCAAGAATATATTTGTTCGTGAACAAATGTATGCATTCCTATTGGATCATAACTAGGCATGAAATCAGGAGTGAGTATATTCAGCTTTACAGATACTGCCAAGCAGTTTTCCAGTTGTTGCCCAGTGGTAGGTACACTATCGGCAACATGTGTAAGAATTCTAGTGTTCCATATTTAATTTGCATTTTTCATTTTCCATCATTTTTATCTCATCCATTTTGATGGGTGTATAGTATTACTATATTTTGGCTTTTCCTTAATGACTAATGAAGTTAGCATCAGTTCATATATTTATTTGTATATAATCAATTAGGAAGTATCTGTTCAAGTATTTTGTCTAATTTTCTATTGATTTGTCAGCTTTTATATATTCATCTGGAAAATACCTTTAAATATACTGACAGAGTTTTATCAGATATATTCATTGTATCTACTCTTACTTTGCATATTGCCTTTATATTTTCTTAATCATGTTTCTTGATAAGCAGTATTTAATTTTAATATATTCCTATCCACCCATTTATCTGTCATGGTTAGCTCTTTTGTGCAATATTTAAAAAAAAAATTTCTGACTACAAAGTAACAATTTTTTTCTATGCCTCTCTTTAGGAGCTGTAATGTTTACCTTTCACAAATTTGAGTTGCAACTCATTTGGAATTAATTTTTGTGTATGGTGTAAAGTAGAGTTCAAGATGTATACTTCTTCCAAATGAATATCCAGTTGATTGAACCCCACTTATTAAAAACATCATTCTCCCCTCTAGTGCATTATAATTTAAGGAAATAACAATCATTTACTAAAAGACAGCCTGGTGGTCAAAATATGTTTGTGGGATTATTTATATTAAAGGAAAGCAAATATTATAGGAATAGAAATGATCTAGAGCAACAAATCCTTAAATAATAGAAACATCCTTATAATTTGAGCCAAAATTTATTGAGCTCTTAAATAGGCTAGACTTCCATGCATCATTTTTTTTTTGAAGATTTATTTGTTTGAGAGAGAGAGAACACAGGTTGGGGTGGGGGGTGGAGGCAGAGGGAGAGGGACAAGCCAGCTCCCTACTGAGTAAGGAGCCTGATGCAGGGTTCAATCCTAGGACCCTGAGATCATAATGCTTAACCAATTGAGCCACCCAGGTACCCCTCCATTTTTAAAGTGACCATTTTATTTTAAAATACCATTAGGGTCACAGGAAAGTTGCAAAGATAGTGCAGAGTTCCCATATATACCACACCAGTATCTCCTATTGTTAACACTGTACACTATTATGGTGTATCTGTCATAATTAATAAAGCAATATTAATATGTTATTATGTACTAAAGTCCATGCTTTATTCAGATTTCCTCGGGTTTTACCTAGTATCTTTTTTTTCTGTTCCAAGATCCTATCCAGGTATATTATTATAATTAGTTGCCGTGCCTCCTTAGGCCACTCTTGGCATAGACAGTTTCCCAGACCCTCCTTGTTTTAAGGACTTTGACCATTTTGAGGAAAACTGGTCAGGTGTTCTGGCAGAATATCCCTCAATTGTTCTTTATTTTTCCCCCCAATATTTTTCTCATGATTAAACTAGGGTTATATGGGTTCTGGAGAGAACAAAGTAGAAGTGCCATTTTCAAAACATCATACAAAAGGCATATACTATCAAGCTGATATAAACCTTGATCACCTGGCTGAGGTAGTGTTTGTCAGGCTTCTCCACAATTACTCCTTCTTCACCCCTTAAGGGATAAGGAGTTATGCTCCACCTTCTTGAGTGGAAAGTATCTACGTAAATTATGGAAATTCTTCTCCATGAGGGAATTGTCTCGTCTTCCCTAAGCATCATTCATCTTAATCCTCAAAGCAATTTTGTATCATCTAAAAGAATAAACACTTAGGAATATATCTACCCAAAAAGGCAAAAGACTTGTACACTAAAAACTGCAAAAACATTTCTGAAGGACTTGAGGAAAAAAAAAAAAGACTCAAATAAATGGAAATATATCCTGTATTCACAGATTGGAAAACAGTATTGTTAAGATGTCAATACTACCCAAAGCATTCTACAGAGTCAAGGCAATACCTATTGATATCCCAGCAATGTTTTTCGAAAGATAAAAAAAATCCATCCTAAAATTCACATGGAATCAGTCCTGAGAAAGAACAACAAAGTGGGAGATCTCATACTTCCTGATTTCAAAACTTATTACAAAGCCATAATAATCAAAACAGTGTGGTACTGACATAAAGAGGGACATAAAAATCAATGGAATAGAATCCAGAGCCTAGAAATAAACCCTTGCTTACATGATTAAGTAATTTTTTTACAAGATGCTAATACCATACAATGGGAATAGGACAGTATTTTCAGCAAACATTACTGGGAAAACCATATGTCGCCATACAAAGAATGATGTTGGACCCTTACCTTACACCGTATACAAAAATTAACTGATATGGGTCAAGGACCTAAACATAAGAGCTGAAACTATAAAACCCTTGGAAGAAAACATGGGACAAAAGCTTTGTGACACTGGCTTTGACAATGGATCTAAACTGGATATAAACCAAAAGTGCAAGCGACAAATGTAAAAAAATAGATAAATCGGACTATATCAAAATTAAACATTTTTATACATCAAAGGATACTATCAACAGAGTTTAACTCTGTCTTTTAAAGACAACCCAAAAACAGGTGAAAATAACTGCAAATTATATACCTCAAGAGGTTAATATCCATAATATATAAATAACTCCTACAACTCAACAACAGAAAAACAAAAAACCCAATTGTAAAAAAGGACAAAGGACCTGAAGAAACATTTCTTCAAAGAAGATCTACAGATGGCCAATAAGGACATGAAAATATGCTTAATGTCATAAATCATTAGAGAAACAGAAGTCAAAACCATAGTGAGATACCAATCCATACTCATTAAAATACCTATTATCAACAACAACAACAACAGGAAATAACAAGTGTTAGCAAGGATGTGGAGAAATTGGAACCCTGTGCATTATTGGTAGAAATGTAAAATAGCGTAGCTACTATGGAAAATGTATAGTGGTTCCTCAAAAAATTGCAAACAGAATTACCATCTAATTGAGCAATTCCACTTCTGGGTATATATTCAGAAGAACTGAAAAGCTGAACTTGGACAGGGGTGCCTGGGTGGCTCAGTTGGTTAAGTGTCTGACTCTTGATTTTGGCTCAGGTCCTGATCCTGCGTCAGGCTCCGTACTCAGGTGGGAGTCTGAGATTCTCTTCCTCTCCTTCTTCCTTTGCCCCTACCCCCACTCACATGCACACTCTCTCCCTCTCAAGTAGATAAACAAAATCTTATAAAAAGGAAAGGAAAGGAAAGGAAAGGAAAGGAAAGGAAAGGAAAGGAAAGGAAAAGGGAAAGGGAAAGGGAAAGAAAGTGAGCGAGCTGGATTTGGACAGGTATTTGTACACCCAGGTGCAAAGCAGCATTATTCACAAACGTCAAAAGGTGAAAGCAACTTGACAGACGAATGGTATCTTAGTGGGTTTGGGCTTCTGTAACAAAAATACCATAGACTGGGTGCTTATAAACAACAGAAATTTATTCCTCATAATTCTGAGGGCTAGGAAGTCTAAGATCAAGGCACTGGCAGATTCACTGGCTGGTGAAAACCTGCTTCCTGGTTCACAGATGTGGGGCTCTCTGGGGCCTCTTTTTTTTTTTTTTAAGATTTTATTTATTTATTTGACAGACAGAGATCACAAGTAGGCTGAGAAGCAGGCAGAGAGAGAGGAAAGGAAGCAGGCTCGCTGCTGGGCAGAGAGCCTGATGTGGGGCTTGATCCCAGGACCCTGGGATCATGACCTGAGCCGAAGGCAGAGGCTTTAACCCACTGAGCCACCCAGGCGCCCCTCTGGGGCCTCTTTTAAAAGAGTACTAATCCCATTCATAAAGCTTCCACCCTCATGACCTATTCACTTTCCAAAGGCCCCATCTCCACATACCATCTCATTGGGAAATAGGTTTCAACAGATGGATATAGCAAATGGATCTACAGCACATGGATCAACATGATGTGGCACATATGCACGATGGACTATTATTCAGCCTTGGAAAGGATGGATATTGACACAGCTACAACACAAAGGAATCTTATAGCTTTATGTTTAGTAAAATAAGCTGACAACAAAAGGACAAATACCACGATTCCACTTACATAAAGTACCAAGAGTGGTTAAATTAAGAGAGGCAGAAAGTAGAATGGTGGTTGGCAGGGACCAGGGAGACAGGGATATGGGTAATATCATTTAATTCAGTTTCAGTTTTGGAAAATGAAAAATGTTCTGGAGATGGATGGTGCTGTACACTACCATGCACACAAGTGTACTTAAAGTCACTGACCTGTACGCTGCAAAATGGTGACAATGGTAAATTAAAGGTATATTTTACTCCAATTTGAAAAATTAAAAAATAAAGCTGGATAAAAACCAATCATATGATGTCTCTATATAATTATTAATAATTTTTAGTAGTAATTTATAAAAATTTGTCTCAGAGATGGTAAGTAGCTTGTCCAAGACCCTCAGTTAATACTCGACTAAGCAGGTTTTATTTAATTCCAAAATCATATATTTTCAATGATAGGCCTTGCTAATTCATATGATAAAAAAGTTTTCTTATTTTTTCTGCATATCATTAAAAATGTAATTCTTAGTCCTAAAGGTTTTATAAATAATTAATACCTTTAAATATAAATCACCTTCTGTGCAGGTGCTCAAACCAAAATTCTGGGAATTTTCCTGATTTCTCTCTTAATTTTATCCACACAAATATCTTTAGCTCTAGTTCCTTACCATCTCCCACATCTTTTCGTCTCTTCCACCTCCATCATTCATAGCCTAGACTATATCAATAGCCTAACTTCTCTTCGTATCCTCCCATAGTCTTTCTCTACAGAATTGTAAACCAAAATATACAAAAGGTATAATTCCTCAAAGATGGGCATGTTTTTGTGAAGGATCAGACAGTGAGTATTAGGGCTGTGTGAGTCATATGCTTCTTGTCACAAATACCCAACTCTGCCATGTAGTGTGAAAATAGCCATGGATAATACAGAGATGTAAACAAATGTATGGGACAGGATTTCAGTGAAACTTTTTATGAGAAGTAGGATGCTGCCGAATTTGACCCACCTCTTACCTAACTTAAGACTAAACAAATGCTTTCCATTGCCCTTAGAATAAAATGGAAATTCTTTAACTGACCCACAAGAATTTAGTCTACTTTCCCAGACTTTCCTACCACTTCGTTCTCCTCCAAATTCTGGGCATGTATTCCTCCTTCCCCTCACAATTGTTTGAACGTGAAAGTTTAATGTCAGCATATACCTTATATCATTAACTCTTTATTCTGCCTGGGTTGCTTTTCTCCCAGATTTTTGCACAGCTGGGTTCTGATAATTAGCAGCTCTTCTAAACACCACACCTTGTAAGAAAAGGCTTTCCCATACCACCAGATTCAAAGTGCTTCCCCTTGACAACCGTCTGTATAAATGACTCTGGTTTATTTCCTTGGTAACATTTGCCTTTATATGAAATGATTCTGTTTGCTTATTGTCCAGAGTGTGTATTCACCTCTATCCTACCTCCCCAAAATAAATGGTAAGCCTCAAGAGTAAGGGCCTACACCTTTCCTATTGCCTGTTATATCCTCCACACCTACAACCGTTCCAGGCATATAGCAAGTGCTTGTGAAATTATTCATAACAGAAAACATGAAAGATGTATTTATGAGACATAGTCATATATTTGTAGTGGGTCTTCAGTTGAAAGTAGAATAATAACCCATTAATGCCATAATTTAATACTTCAGCTAAATTTCCAAAGCTCATCTCCACTGACAATTTAATAATCACAAACTTTACATTTATATTTAATCATAAACACAAAACCAGTCTGTTTTATACATCAAAAACAACTATATAAAAATAAAATTAAATTTTAGTGTTATCATCACTCATCTTATACAACCTTTCAATAGTTCCTAAATATTTTAGCTAAAAAATATTGTGCTTTTATGATGTTATAAACAGGCAAATAATGAAAAATGACATAAAGTACACAAATATGATAAAACCACTATTCCTGTTTTATTTCTTAAAAGTCGATGCATATGTTCACTTTTTTTTTACAGTTGAATGTATCCTTTTGCATATCACACTGTTGTCCTTTCTGCATATTTACATTTACGCTGATTTTAAAGTGGGGACTTTTCCACTAAAATGGCATTTGTATAATATAAACACATGACTTCCATTCACAGATTTTAATTTATAACCATTAAAATAACCAGTAAATATTATGTTTGCTCATAAATTCTGACTTCAGAATAAACGATGCTCTTGAATCCGTTTTAGTTCTGTGTTTTTACCAATAGGTGGCAATGAACATTCCTCCCTACATTTGAATTATCATAATTGGAGACAACGTTAAGTACTGTCTTAACAGTGCAGGATTTTAGAAGGAGTAGTGACAGGAAAGTAGATTCTTTTAGTAGAATCTAAAAGACAACCCATTCTTTTTATCCACTACCTCCAATTATTTAAACTTTTTTTTATATGTTAAGCTAAAATCATCAAACAACATTTCTGTGGTAAGCCCAGTTGTCTGGTGAGGCCAGGCAAAATGATTTCCTAACCATTCTATGTGGCAGTTCTTTTTTTTTTAACGAGTTTATTTATTCACTTGAGAAAGCCCCAAAGAGCATAAGCCAGGGGAGGGGCAGAGAAAGAGGGAGAGGCAGGCTCCACACTGAGCAGGGAGCCCAATACGGATTGATCATGACCTGAGCTGAAGGGAGATGCCCAACTGACTGAGCCACCGATGGGCTCATATGTAGCAGTCCTGAAGCTATTGGAGAAGTTATCTTTTCAGATGTAGCATTTCACATTTTATCAACCACTTCTCCTGAGACGTGGCATGGTTTCAGATGCTGTATGCTGCTTAACCTTCTTTGACATATTCCAATTAGTTCCTGCCCATCTTAAAGTATACCATGCAGATATAATCATAGTGTAAAATGTAGGCAATGCAAAATTCAGTGAGACTATTATTCATCGTTCTTATAGATCATATATTCTTATGAATCCACCTGGAAACTTTATTGTCTATTGTCAGGTATATCACACTAAGACTTTTTACCAGGATCATCATATTTTAAAAAGATCCTCAGGTCTTACTCACATCTTGTATTTTGAAACCAAGTTCAAGTTTGTTCATTATCCCTATTTAAGTTTTATCTTTGATGTCTTAATCTTTTTTTCTCAGCCTGTTATTATCACTTCAAATACTGATTCAGTCTTCTCTTATATTTGATTGTCCTTCCCTGACTGAGTATCCACAATATGATAAGGTTCTCTTTTTCTTTTTATCCAAGTAATTGATTTAATTTTTCAAGAGTTAATTGAGTTAAAAATTTCTGAAGTTCCAAAGTCTCCACCAGCCATTTTATTCCTTTATGTTCTCACACTGGAAGTTGTGATCCACAACTGATGACACCCATCCACGCACTTCAGTACTGAATGGCATAAATCAAAATGTTGGTAACCAGAGAATTTCTGTTCTGAATGAGGCATCTCTGAAATACAGTGCACCTGAGTTGTATTTTAGACTTTCATCGTGGACCTGATGTATTACCTCTAACTCTCACTATGGCACAAATATCATCAAAAACTACTCTACTGTCAATATAATCCTTAGATCATAATTTTGGCCAGTCTCTCCATTCATACCCATTAGTAGCTTTATCAACTTCACTGCTAAAATTACATGAGCAACTAAAACTTTGTACAAAGTGTCTCAAAGATAACTTTTTAACCGTCACTTCAGTGGCCCACAAAGAGTCAATATTTGTTACCATTTTTTTTACTTATTTTAGCTATAACCCTCTTATAGTTCACCTTCTTCTTATTTACAGCTTAAATCATGGAGGCAATACCTCACGGCAAAATAAACTCCTGTCAGATTTCGTGCCACATGTTTACAAAGGCATCATTGCCTAATTACTGCCGTATTGGTCCACAAGCCACAGCTCAGAGTTATTCGGTATGAGGTAGTAACGGAGGCTTTGATGTAGAGCCCTTAATGCAAGACAATGCAAATGACATTTACTAGCAATTTTTTCCCCCATTAATGAACAGTACTTCAGGGAGTGTAAAGGCAAGAGGCATATAATTTCTGAACTATTTAAATTGCTAATTAGATCTGTACAGGAGGTGTATTCCTAATGCAGACAATTACAACGGCTCCTAAGTGTTTGCCTTACAGTTGCTAATTACTGCAGAAGCCAATTAATTGCTGTTGACTTTTTGTATTCTTTTGCATATCGCCAGTTAATATTTACATTTATAATGAAGACAAAATTGGCAAACACTGTGTCATTTTGTAATGAACAATTCCAGTGTCTAAACAATGAACACATTATCCTCATTTGTGCCTGAAGAGTGCAGCTGATTAGCATATGTTCTGTGCATGCTAGAACATTGCTCTTTCTTCTCAAGAGTAAAAACATCACTTAGGTGCAGGACATACAGGTGCATTGTCTCCAGGGCTCCTGGAATTGGTTCCCACCATATGTCATATACCAGAGAGCAAAACAGTACACATCTATAAAAGTACAAGACTGAAAGGACTAAGCTTCTCTATGGAAGATAAGTGTAAAAGAATGCTGTGGACAACTCATTTTTTTAGCCACTCAGTATCTCTACCATCTCCTATGCTGGAGGAAGGCCCTGTCTTATGAGATCTCCCACTACGGATGTTGAAAAGACCAGGTATCACTCTTTCTAGCCTCTGTCAGCAATGATTGGGCATGTTAGGCACCATCAATTAATGCACCCCTACTAGATCTGTAATCGGGATCTGGCGGGGAAAAGAAGCAAGAAACCCAACGGACTCTTCTAGTTATGATGCTGGTAAGGATGGGGACAGTGGTATTTAGTCATACCGTGCATTGTTCGGTGCTCACGGTGTCAACAGAAAAAGCAATGACAAACAGCACTTGGTTGTGCACACGGAGTGTTTTCAAGTATTTTTTCCCCTCGCTTTGCAGCCCTGTGGCCAGTCTTCCAATCCTCCTAGTGATTCTGAGAGCAGCTCATTTGTTAAAAAAAAATTTCCTCCCCAAATCTCCCAGTTTCTTTTATTACTGGCTACTAAGAACAATGGCAAGTGTTTTGCAAGTTTGATGAGGGGTGGGGGATGTACCCATTGCTCAGAGTGCCATGTTTTATGTATTCTTTGACTTCTATAAAATCATGTGTTCAGATGCGCTATACGAAGAACTGAAGAAAATCTAGATGAAACCATTCCTAGCTTTGCATTACCACCAAAAGCAAATAAATAAAACACCAATACAGAAGCACACGTGCACACACATGCCAACTTTCATCTTTATTTTTACCTGCCAAAGGGAATAAGTTGGAAATAATTCTCTCCCTAACCAGCGTATTTGTCAGAGTGTGTATTGTAAACAGCGGGGGCCTGAAGTGATTTTGTCAACCAGTTTTCCTACAGTGAAAACATAACTTTCATTCGCAACAACCTCTGGGCAATGCAAACAGAAAAGAGGTGGAAAATGACTTCTTGAACAAGGAAAACTTCTTGCTGCCTCATCCAGGGTAGATATGATACTCTGTCATCCTAGCTTTATCGTTTCCCCTGTAACACTGCAGGCAGGTATTGGAGACACAGAGGTGGAACCCAAGAACAAATAGCACATGAAGTGAATAATTTAGCCTCCAAGAATTAAAAGCCAAAAATAGACACAGAAATGAAAAAGCAAAGGGCCGATATGCACTGTTCTGGACGCTCAAAGAAATGGTGTGATAAAAGTTCAACAACTTGACCTCTAAAACTATAAAAAATAAAACGCTCTGATTTGTACGGTTGCAATGTCCTTGCTGTAAATGCCACCTTGGCCAATGTCAACCTACAGTGGTTGGGATTTCACCAAACACAAGGTTGAGAGAGGTGTACAATAGCACCTTGTACAGGCTTTCCATCGTACAGATACGAACCAAACTGACATATATAGGTAAAGATAAGCCCAAGAGCATAGATAATAGTAAAAGGTAGTGAATCAATTGATACGTTTTCAGTAATTAATATTTGTCTTAATACATTTTATTTAATTATACATTTATATAATTTAAATTTTAGTAATCGGTTCTCAACCTTCTTGAAAATTTTAACAATTGCCTTCACAAGCATGTGTGAGCCAGCTTGGCACATAACTGTAATAAATCACATGTAATTAGCTACTGCCAGGGTTCTATCCCTTGTTCATTAGGATTGAGGTTTGTCCACTTATAGCAAAGGTTTCAAAATTTACTTTGCTAGATGATCCTCAAGAATCAAATCAACTTGATAGTTACTATGTTCTAGCCTTTGAAAAATGCTTATAGGAACAACCGCGACATTATGTACTACTGCTACAAATATATATGTCCCCAATCATTATTACTCACCTTATATATGGCTATAGAATGAACCATAACGAAGACTCACAAGCGGATATTATATTATTTCCCAGGGTATATTCATCATGCTGGGAAGAAAAGAAGTAATCATTACCTGATAGTCATTTTCATTGACATTTTTAAACATCAGTCAACATGCATTCAATTGATGATCATGCATGCCTTGAATATCACACATTCTTAATAATAGATACTACATCTGTATCATTCATGCCTATGTCATACATTGAATGACTCTGACCCTGACTAAAATTTTCATAAGTGCTCAAACTAATGCAATATTCAGCCTGAGAATAATGCAAGGAGAATAAAGGGAAACAGAGGTAAGTCCATAGCCATTCAGTTGATACTCAACTCTATTTAAACACATCACATGCTTGTGTGTGCATACATATATGCATTTGTGTATCTGTATATGTATGTACACATATATATGTGTGTGTAAATTCTCTTAAGATTTCAGCCTTTTTTTTTTAAGATTTTATTTATTTTATAGACAGAAATCACAAGCAGGCAGAGGCAGGCAGAGAGAGAGGAAGAGAAGCAGCCCCCACACCGAGCAGAGAGTCCAATGCAGAGCTCAATCCCAGGACCCCGGGACCACGACCCGAGCCGAAGGCAGAGGCTTTAACCCACTGAGCCACCCAGGAGCCCCAAGATTTCAGCCTTTTAAAAAATATTTTATTTATTTATTTGAGAGAGAGACACAAAGCGAGATGAGCGAGATGAGCGAGCGAGCATAAGCGAGATGGAGAGGGAGAAGCAGGATCCCGCTGAGCAGGGAGCCCAATGCAGTTTAGACCCCAGGACTCAGAAATCATGACCTGAGCAGAAGGCAGATGCTTAACCGACTGAGCCACCCAGGCGTTCCTCAGTATTATTTTTCAAGCAAAAAAGCTATTGGAAACTTTTAACATGACTAGCGTTAATAATTTTTTTTCATAATGCTCATCTATTTTTCAAGATCCAAGAATGTATTGTTCTAGCTTTGTCTGTACTGACAATTTGACTTCACCTGATTATTGACTCTTCATGAGTATTTCAATTTCCTAATATGAACAATGATTAAAAACAACAACGTTCAGATGTTTAACATCTTGTAGAGGCAAGAAAAAAAAATTGTATGTTTCAAGAATCTTCATCTGTGATACACAGAGTGAACCTATGCCAGAGAGGAAAACCTAATGTGTATTAAAAGAGTGAAACTGAGGGGCACCTGGGTGGCTCAGTGGGTTAAAGCCTCTGCCTTCAGCTCAGGTCATGATCCTGCGGTCCTGGGATCGAGTCCCGCATCGGGCTCTCTGCTCAGCAGGGAGCCTGCTTCTTCCTCTCTCTCTCTGCCTGCCTCTCTGCCTACTTGAGATCTCTGTCAAATAAATAAATAAAAATCTTAAAAGAAAAAAAAGAGTGAAACTGAGACGATTTGGCCACTTAGTCAAGCAAAACCAGTCTCAGGAAGATTTACATAGTATTTCGATTCTCGAAGTTGCCAGAGCGTTGTTTATGGTGCTTGCATTTCTCCTTTTCTCCACTTCTTTACATATTTAATTTCATGCATTAATTGCGTTGAAAGTTCTCAGAAGTAATAACGCTGGCCTCATGTTTCTGTTCTGTTTTGTTTTGGTTTTTGTTATTCCCAGATTGCAAAGGCAGAACTTCCTAAAAACAATTCCTCCTCTGACGGGGCCACACGTGTGTCTTGCCCCTGACATTTCAGTGATGCAAGGACACTGTGATAAATCAACTTCCCATGTAATTACAGAACCTAAATGTGTAACATCCATCAACCAACTGTTTCTGTTTTCTCTCCGTATGCTCTTTGTGGCCCCTTCCTCTTAGGAATTAAAACAGGCAGGCCAGATTTGTACATTTTTCATAGTGCTTCCAGTTTTTCTGAAGGTACGCAGCTTCATTCCACACCTGCTTCGGGTTTTCCCCTGTGCCTCTTCCTTGCCCCTGTTGGTCTCACCCTTCCTACTTTATTTGACAAGACACTCCAGCCCCTTAGAGGGAGAAGTTTAATTATAATCAAACCCTCACCTGATTGTGTCATTAATATGAAATTTAAAGGAAATACAAGAAAGGACTATTTTGAGGGGAAAAAATGGAACCTTTAAAAAGAAATAAATTATAAGCTTAATTGACTCAAACTAACTCACTGCCTTACACAATCAGGGCAAGCTTCCTGTCTGTCACTCTGCAGGTCTTTCTCTGTGGACTCCTCACCCTTCTGCTTGGATTTTCTGAGCAAAAAAAGAATAACATAATTTAGGTTGAACTAAAGGTCATTTGGAGAGCCTCCAGCTGTCCAGCCAACTAAACTATAAGAATAAAGGATTTGGGGCGCCCTCTTAAATTTCATTTTCTGTATTGTGACTAACTTGTAGCTGTGGATGTGTGAATTTCTTGATGAGTTTCCTTGGCCTCGTCCCCAGTATAGTGAACCCCTAGACAGCTCATCTGTGCTTTGTTCTCACCCAGCATGCTCTTTGTTTGGAGTTGGTGGTGATGGATGCATGTGGCATAAAAAAACCCTACGAAATCATTCAAACAGAAGGAACAGGAGAGGATTAGAGGAAACCAGCTGGCTAGAATGAAATTGGCAGGGTTCAGCCAATGAAAGTCAACTTGCCAAGATTTAGTCTTCTGTTAGGTCATCTGTTTCCTCCTAACTAAACAACTCTTGGATATTTATAGACATAAATGAATTTTTATTCTCCTCAATAGCCAATAACTTGTCATTTCTGGTATTTGAATGTCAGTCATGGGGAAAAACAAGGACTTGTATATAGAACACTCAAGCATAGTCGCCTTCAAGTGGAAAACAGGGAACAGATATATTATTTTACTCCACTGAATGCCAAACCAAAACAAAATTTGTGGAGACTTTATACAGTTGGCAGACATTATACATACTGCTGGACAGCTGCACATTATTTATAAGACTTTCCAAAGTTTAAGTATTTTTTAATATGTACATTTCCAGCCCTCTAACATCAGGCTTCCAAATTACCTGAAGAGTCTATAATCACTTTAGGTGACAAGATGTTTCTTCACCTAATTTCAACCCAGGTCTGAATCTCATGGAAAAAACAACAACAACAACGAAAAACCCTATTGTTCAACATTCAATTCATACTTCACTTGCTGAGGCAGTTAGTCTTTTGTTTACGTGTTTGATTTTGGTATAGTACGTATCTCTAAACTTCGTTTTTGTATGATTTTCATAGCAAAATTCATTACATTTGATTGCATTTTTTTGTTTGTTTTTTTTTTTTTTTTTGGTCAACGCCAAAAAAATGAAGGTTATTCAGTTTATTGTTACCTAAAACTAAATTGTGTTGTGTGTGGAGAGGCTAAGAAAACAGTATGGGAAGTGTGTGTGTGTGTGTGTGTGTGTGTGTACTCATGTACATGTGATACATTTATATGCAGGAAGAGACATATATAAAAGTACATGAGTTCACATCAAACTTCTGACTTTCGAAAATTTAACTGCCATGTCTTTGTCTTCTTTTCAGTGACCTGAAAGGTCTATGATCTTCAGCAATGTGTATTTTGCTGAATATGAATTTAAGTCACATGGGTTACAAGCGTGATGTACGTGAATGACCATATCAGTGATTATATCTAACTGCTCAAACCTACTCACCAGTGGGACCTTTGTGTTTTTGTTATGTCATGGGATGCACGGAAACCTTTGACAAAAATTACTTTTAATTTTCCTTAAGTTAAAAATAACTACTATGTGAAAAATAAAGAAGATTGTAAAAGCTGAAAAGATTATTAACTTATGGTGTGAAAATGTGCCTAGGAAACGATTTGGGGAGGGGGGAACATGCTTCAGGCATAGCTAATAGCTCCTAAAAATACTACGTGATGAGATATTTAGGACATTGGTGCTACAAAAAGTCATGATTATATCCTCCCTGAAGTTGCAGAACAGAAGTTACATTCTCTACCATCTCTAGGGCTCAGGGAGGGAATGTGAGTGAGCTGAGGGAAGTACGTGGAAGAGCCATTCTGAGAGATGTGGAGCTGAGCAAGACTCACACACTCACGCCACACCCAAAAGGGCATCAGACATTCAGATATAGTCATCATGGGAAATGGAGGCTAGCACTGGCCAATCTTCAGTTTTTCAGGAAAAGCCAGAAATCCACATTTATATGTGAAATTTTCCACTTTGTAAATATAAGCTCAACCAAAAAACAGCCAACAAAGATACTCTGTGGGCCAAAAAGAGACAAAAACAAACAAACAAAAAACGTAGTCCACGGTAACTGTCTAGTTTACAACTTCTGTCCTATCGTCTTCACAAACACATCTATATTTGCTTGGAGAAAAAGTGATGGTGGGGCGCCTGGGTGGCTCAGTGGGTTAAAGCCTCTGTCTTCAGCTCAGGTCATGATCCCAGGGTCCTGGGATCGAGCCCCACATTGGGCTCTCTGCTCCACAGGGAGCCTGCTTCCTCCTCTCTCTCTGCCTGCCTCTCTGCCTGCCTCTCTGCCTAGTTGTGATTTCTCTCTGTTAAATAAATAAAAAAAAAATTTAAAAAAAAAAGTGATGGTGTGTCCTAATCTCTGAATCATATAGAGATGTGACGTTAAAGGAAATCTGCAGAGTCCCTATTGTCGAATCATCATCCTCTTTGAAAGTTTCTTCTAGAATTTCCAGAATATCCTCCATGAAAGAGTTGGCCAATAAGAGTCATTTGCACAGAGCTTAGAAGGCAGAAGGGAAAAAGAAGCCATTATTCCCTAGAAGCAGTTCTGTCCAGCCATGCGGGGAGACGTGATTCATGGGAACTTCCTGGTAAGCTCTTAACAACCACCCTTTTGCTGCCTTATGCTGAAATTGTTGATGGAACTTCGCCAGAAATTCTTGAAAAATGCATGGCTTCCTGGGGCTTCCTTGAAAACCACATGATTCAGTGCTTAGGGCTGAGGGGATCGATAGGGACTCTGCCCCCATGTGCTCCCTAAGTTTTAAGGTTGTTTAAATTTTTCATTCCTTATACTTTATAAAACCCTTGTCATAACTGCAGTATGTAGAGTGGCTTCCAACCAAACCATTCAACCAAATCATTGTAACTGAATGAACAGGATATGAAAATGGTTTTCCTTTTTCCTAAAGATTTATTTATTTATTTATTTTTAAAATTTTGTGGGGTTTTTTTGGTAAATATTTTATTTATTTATTTATTTGACAGAGAGAGAGAGAGAGAGAGATCACAAGTGGGCAGAGAGGCAGGCAGAGGGGGAGGGGGAAGCAGGCCCCCTGTTGAGCAGGGAGTCTGATGTGGGGCTCTATCCCAGGATCCTGAGATCATGACCTGAGCCAAAGGCAGAGGCTTAAGCCACTGAGCCACCCAGGTGCCCCTGAAAATGGTTTTCTTGGATGAGTTAGAATCATATAGCTGCAAAGAATGTAGTTATTAAAATTGATTTAATTGATTATTAAATAAGATCAGAAAACCATTTTTCTTCATAGATATTTAATCCATTGTTTGCTCAGGTATAGTTCATCTATTCAGTGACGTATTTTTATCTGCCTGAACAGGTGGCTGAGGCAGGTAGGTGCAGAATGAAGAGAAGGTGGGTGGGAAATAACAGATAATTCCAAACTACCCTACATCTCTGTATAAGTGGAACTAACCTCCATTTAGACTACTTCCTTTTATCTCTTTTTTTCAGTTTTGGTTTCACTTGAAGGAGTCAAATGCCAAATATATGAACTAAACTAATTCTAACTGAGTCCTTAAAAGAAAATCTGTATTTTGTTTATGTACTGCTGAAAATCTCCAGGGTAAACAAGTTTCAACTATGCTTTCCCTTTACACACACATACACACAGGCGCACAAGCATGGCTATTCAGTCTTAATCACAACTTATTCTTGCAGTAACTCACTTCAGCATTTTTTGTTGTTGTTTTTAAAAGTGATTTATTTATTTAACAAATATTTAATGAACACCTACTTTGTGCCACATACTCTTCTAGACACTCCTGATATAGGGATAAAACAAATGGCTTTACGTTTGTTTTAAATGGATAATAATCCAATGCATAAATACATAATAAGCACTGTAAGGCATTCAAGAGGTATCTGGAGGTGTGTGGAAGGCGGGATATTTGAGAAGTGCCTAAGTGAAGTGATCTCTAGTATAAACAGCAGGGAAGAACAAGTAGACAAATGTGCCTGGTAGAAGATGAGGCTCAAGAGGGAGCAGAACCCAAGATCCTGTAGGTCATCATCAAGACATCAGATTTTATTCTGAAGAGAGAGAAAGTCGCAGAAGGGTTCCATGCAGAGGGGTGATATGATCTAATTTTCAGTTTTAATACAATCACTCTGGGAAACTATGTGGAGAGTTGAGTGGGAAGTCAAGAATAGAAATTTATGAAATTAAAACTGGAGCTTTCCACCTTGCAGGTGTCAGGATACTAATGCTCTCAGGGCTTCAGTATCTTTACCTGTGAAATAGGAAGGTTACTAATACTTATTTCCCAGGTATGCTGAGGGAATTAGATGCGTTAACATGTGCAGAGTATTTAGAGCCTCTCCAGGTAGGTGTTGGCCAGCAGGGGCAGCAGCTGAAGTGGTAAAAATTGAAGTAACAGTAGGAGAGCCACTCTAATCCCCTGTGATAGTAAGTCCCATGAATAATCCAGTCTTTGTCATTCCAGAATTCTCCCTATACACACACAAGCTAACATATACATAGTAATTTTCTGATTTGATATTTTTTTCAAAAATGGGATTGTACACACTTTTTTCCTTCTCTAAATCCTTTAAGTTTTCGCCTAGTATTATTCATGGACAATCTATTAAAATAGTCCCCCCACTGATCGTGGTTTCACTTTCTATAGTTTCAGTTACCCACTGTCAACCATGGTCTAGAAGTAGATGACCTACTTCTGAAATACAGTGAGAAGGTCAATGGCAGCTAACACTACGTCACAATGTCCATGTCATTCACCCCACTTCACCTCATCACACAAGCATTTTATCACCTCACTCCATCAGGTGAATATAGTACAAGAAGATACTTAGAGAAAGACCACATTTACAGAATTTTCTTACCATATATTGCTATAATTGTTCATTTTTGAGATTTTATTTATCTGAGAGACAGAGAGAGAGAGAGAGAGAGAGTCTACCCCTCCCCCAAGTCAGGGGGAGGGGAAGAAGGAGGGAGAGTCGCAAGCAGACTCCCCACTGAGCTTCATCCCATGACCCTGAGATTATGACCTGAGCCCAAATCACGAGTCAGACAACTTAAATGACTGAGCCATCCAGATGCCCCTTTTCTATTTTATTATTACTTATTCTTGTCAACCTCTTACTGTGCCTAATTTAGAAATTACACTTTGTCACAGGTATGTATGTATTAGAAAAAGCATAGTATATATAAAGTTCAGTTCTAGCCATTGTTTCATGTATCCACTGGATCTTAGCACATACCCCTGCAGATAAGGGAGGACTACTGTATATCAGAACAAATAGATCGAAATAAATAGTATTGCCTAGTATTACATAGTGTAGATGCACTGCAATTTATTTAACATTTCTTGTCCTCTTTGAGGCTTTCTGTTTTTCTTGCCATGACATCCACTGCTGTGATCATTTCATGTCATCATGCATCATTTGTGCCCAAGGTCCTGTGGGATAAAATTCCTAGAGGTAGGGCTAATGGCTTGATGGTTACATGCATTTTAAATTTGAACTGTCACTAGCAAATTACATTTTATTTTTTCAAGATTTTTTATTTATTTACAGGGAGAGAGACAGCCAGAGAGGGAACACAAGCAGGGGGAGTGGGAGAGGGAGAAGCAGGCTTCCCACAGATCAGGGAGCCCAAGGTGGGGCTTGATCGCAGGATCCAGCGATCATGACCTGAGCCAAAGGCAGATGCTTAATGACTGAGCCACCCAGATGTCCCGTAAATTACATTTTAAATATGTAGCTTTGGTTTATTATCCTACCAACGGTAGAGCTAAGTCTGTTTTCACACAACCATAATAACTGCATTATTTTTAAAATTTTGATAGTCTAAGGTCAAAAATTCATCTCTTTTTAATTGCTAAGTATACATACTTATATTATGCCTAATATTTATTAGGCACATTTTCTTACTTTTACTGGTTTGTACTTTTTTTCTTTTTTTGACTAGATTATTACTATTGTGGCTCTTTCCCTTACTGCTTTGAAAGAGATCTTTAAAAAGAAATAAAAAGAGTTTACTTATTTATTTGAGAGAGAGAGTTTGTGCACATTTGTTGAGGGAAGGACAGAGGTCATCTCAAGCAGACTGGGCACTGAGCACAGAGTCCAACACCGGGCTCAATCTCACGACCCTGAGATCATGAACTGAGCCAAAACCAAGAGTCACACGCTTAACTGACCGAGTCACCCAGGTGCCCCAAAAGAGACTTTTTACATGAATAATATTTATATTGCCCGTACTTCCTTCTCACATGTGATTTGTTTTTAACCTCCACTGTGGTGATAATTAAGGTGATTGTCTATTACATAATAGATTTCTAAAATATTTTGTTTAGTCAAATCTACCAATATTTTCTCTTTTAACTTTTTGTTGTTGTGTGTGCGTATTGCTTCAAAAAGCCTTATGCCAGGTTTAAGTGATAGTCTTCTAAATATTTTATGATCCTGAAATATTTCTGTGTGGATCAACTGATGAATCTGGAATGTATTTTAGCCTTGATGGTGCAGAGAGACAATTATTTCAGATGAAAAAAAAATATTCAAATATTACAAAAGAATTCTTTTCTAAAGTAGAAATGTGCTTTATTTCCTACTCTAGGTATAAAACCCACTGTGTGATTGGCCATGGTCTCCCTTCTCCTCAGTGCCTACTTTGGAGGCCATGTACTTCACATATCACGGTCTAGGTGAAAGGAGCTTGGATCCCTGAGCCAACACTAGACCAGAAACCACTAAGGAGAGCTCCAGATCCACAATGGGCTCTGGGAGCAAGAAACAAATCTTTTTTTACAAGATTTTTTTTATAGGGATTAAGCCCTGTAATATGGGGGCTTATTTGTTACTACAGTATATCACCGTAAGTAATCACACTCAGGTGTGGGTTAAATTTGCTGTGAGATTTCTGAGAAATAGAAAACCATTGACTGTATTAGTGAAAATTAATTATTTCATGAAAGAGTAGAGATTTAAAATAGAATGAGGAGTGCATATAAAATTGCAGGATCCACGTGAGCGCTAAGGGCAACGAAGTCCAAGAATCACAGGAAGCGTCTTAGAGAAACAGGTGGAAGTGAAAAGGCTAGATAAGTCAAGTAGATCCAGAACATTCACTAATATGAAAAAGCTAAGTTAAAACAGAGACTGCTAAATCAGGCAAGCTGTTCCATAGGTGTTTTCTGGAAGGTACTTCTTTTCCTGTCTTGAGGATGCTTCTCCTTTTCCTGGTAATTTATTTTGGGCGTTGTTTCTGTGCACAACCCTTCGATATCAACTTCAGGAGTAGTAGCCCAGGCTGCCCCTCTGCTGATTGCTGTCCTCTGGCCTCAGGGGAACCACTTGTCACCTCATAGTGACTATCATGTCTACTACTGCAGAGGAGAAAAAATTCTTAGCTGTTGCAAAACATTTTCCAGTGATTTAAGGATCTAGCAGTCTACCAACTCACTGTTATAATGAGCTGTGGGGCTTTTCCCTTGGATTTTGCAGGACATGCCCTTGAATTATTTATAACAGAGCAGCCACCTGCTTGCAACAATTTTCTATTTTGCCTTGTGCTTAACTGGCCTTGTCAACTGGCATTGCAGGTACAGTGGCACTCTGCACTTCACCCTTCAACCCCCTAAGAGAACACGCTGACCGTGAGCTGCCATACACCGTAACAGGTCCTTCCACTACAGCCGTGCCTTTGTCTAAATAGATAGTCTTATATGCTTCATTATGAGGAGCTGTGCTGATTCAATTGTTCAACCAGGTGCTGCCAACTCCAGTGTTATTTCCTTTTTTTTTTTTCCCTGAAAGACGGAAATTTATGACTATATATGCTTGTGTTGACAAAAAGCAATCTGAGTGGTGGGAAGGGGAAACCAACCCACCGGCATTCAGACACACAGCTCTGTGCTGGCAAACAAGCAATGCCTTCGCTTTTTTCTTCCTCCACTTTAACAAAAAGAAACATTACATGTTTGAGTAGACAACAAGAGGTACCATTAGGATTCAGAAAATTGAAAATCTAGACTGCAATAAAAAAAAAAAGACAGTCACAGGGGAATTTGTAATGGTTTCCCCACATTTTAGTGGAATACTTCCGTTTTTTATTCACCTTGTGAACAGTGTTCACAAACAACAGCAAAGAACAAAAGCTGTGATTTATATTTATGGACAGGTATACACGCACCCCTGACCTCCTGCTGCCTCCCTCGCCCTCCGTACCAGAAACAATTTATGGAGGCTGGTCTAAATAAACATTAAGGAGGCAAGGCCACAAACTGACAGCCAGGAAAATCAATGGTCTCCAGAAACCAGCAAGTAGGATCAATAAAAGAGATTAGGCATCACAAGCCAGTGTAAGGCAGTTACAGGTAAATGTGGCTTGCTCTTCATCTGACAAGGTTCTCCGCAACAGGATAGAAACTCATATAAACAGAAGCACGCAGCGGGTAGCCAATGGAGGCTCCTCCTGACTTGGTGGAGACTGATGGATGACCCCAGAATGAAACGGATTTATACAGAGGCCAGTGGGAATTTTCAATTGCTTTTCCAGCATCATCTCACTACCTGGGCAGCTGCGCATAGGAAGTAGTGCAGATGTATCTTTTGAAAATCTCTCTGTGTTTGCCTCTCACTAGTTAGCTTTCTTTGGATTTATTTATTACTCCTCCTTAACTCAGGCAAGCACATCTTTGCCCTCCCTGTCCCCCTACACACCACATACACATACACACACTCTCCCTCTCTCCCTTGCATTCACCGATACTTTTATTAACAGAATTATTTATACTCACATGCATAGTGAACATGTTTGGGAACCTTTCGGATGCAAACTTAGCCATACACATATATAGTCTCCAAAGAGAAGTGATCAACTTCAAACATTAGACTGTTAACTTGCAAACTTAATTTAACAACAGTAAAATAAAAGACAATCACATTGTTGAGTTTGTAAGTTAATGTCCAAAGCATGGCAACAAAAAAATGCAGGATAATTATGTTCTTGAAAGACAGGAAATCTGAAAAAGGAAGGACCAAGGCAAAATAGCCATTGCCTATTTACAGATCTGGCTAGTTAAAGCTTGAAAATTCAAATCTTAGCTTCATAGGAATGATTACCTTAAAAAAATGATGCTATACTTTGCCTCAAGAATTGCATTTTGGGGGGTGCCTGGGTGGCTCAGTGGGTTAAGCCTCTACCTTCGGCTCAGGTTGTGATCTCGGGGTTCTGGGATCAAGCCCCACATCGGGCTCTCTGCTCAGCGGGGAGTCTGCTTCCCACCCTCTCTCTGCCTACTTGTGATCTCTCCCTCTGGGTCAAATAAATAAATTAAATCTAATAAAAAAAAACCCTGCATTTTAGAAGGGGAGATGAGGCTTCTGACAATAATATGGTAAAACAATAGATGAAGAAGAGGACAGCAAAAGGAGGAAGTTTAGTTTTTCTGAACACTAAAACATGACTGGGAATTTTAATTGAATTTTAATCAAGGGAGAAGAGGGAAGTGAGTCTAACTCTTGGCTGTAACAGATTAGGAAAAGTATCACACCTTTGTGAGGCACCTCCCATGCCTTAAGTCTGGGTTTACCTGGTGACTTGCTTTGACAAATGCGATGTGTTAGAAATTGACACTGTGTGAGTTCAGAGCCTAGCTTTCAAGAGGCCTGAAATATTCTCAATGCTCCTGATGGCCCACTATGAGCAAACCAAGTTTTAGTTTTCAGGTTAACAAATGTAAATGTCTCTTACAAAAGAGTACATTTTACTTGGTTTTCAGAGCTTCTCCTGTGTCGGCTGTTTCTCAAAAATAATCATCCTAAAATAATCCCATGCCAAAGAGGCATATGTGAGGGGGACAAATTCTGCTCCCTTTCATTCCATACCCAAAATGAAAAATGAATACTACGCCAGAACATGGAGACACCTGGAGCTTCCTGTTATAAAAAGATTCAAGTCACTTGCTTCTCTGCACTCGGTGTGCTTGGCGAGGTCACACAGAGATTCAGTGGAACCCTTTTCTGCTTACATTCTCTCAGGTCAAATCATTTCCCATCACACAGAACCAGGCCAGTCTTCCCTAACCCTGAGGTCAGGCTCACGTTGAAATATCAGATACTGATTGCTAAATACTTTGATTTACCCCAAACTCTGGTTTTCAATTTCTTCGTGGGCCATGTGTACATAGCTTGGATATGGACATTATTATATAGTCATGCTCTTGGAGTTTGAAGAAATGTATGCTGGCTCTGAAGGAGATCAGTCATCAGTCTAGAAGGCATTGGCAAGTCTTTTCACTTTGTGTTGAGCTTTGTTTTCATGTCAAGCCAATTTTTTATGAAAGATCACAGCCCATTTTGGCCTATGATAAAATCATTATTGAGGAAATCGTTATGTGTATCTTTCTGGAACTACACCAACTGTTTTGTTCCAACTACTCCTCTCATGCCTTTATTGAAAGATCCAATTGGAATTAAATAAAGGTATATTTGGTATAAAGATGACTGTGTTCTTAACAAGGAAAGTACAATCTAGTCAGGAGATCACTTCTAACATCTGCCATTTGCTTGGTTATCCAAGCTTAGACAAATTACTTAGTTTCCACCCTCTTTCCTTGGATTACGAATACAATGTATACGTCTTACATGCCTCCTAAAGTAGTTGTGAGGTTCAAAATAAAGAGACAGCACAAAAGAAGCTTTACAGCAAACGTAAATGGTTATAGCATGTAAAAGACAAGTAATGCAATATTTACGAATCTAGTCACTTAACAAACAGCAGATAATTACCATGTCAGAAGCAAAGATAGCGAGGATATGGTTCTTGTAAATATGGGCTCATATTCTAAATTAAGAAACAAATAAATAAGCAAAAACTATTTGGGAGAAGTAGAAAGGATGATCACCCACCATCACTACTACTTCCACAGTATTAAGAGTTAACACTGTATCGGCCCTATGCTAAGCTTTTTATATGCATTACCACATCTAAGCCTCATAATCCTCTATAAAGAGGAAATTCTTTTCACCATTCTACAAGTGAGAATATTGGAGTTTGAAATAATGAGGCATTTAGCGTGACACTAAAACTTGAACTTTACAATACCAGAATAGGTGGAGGTTTTAGATGAGTTAATTTTTAAATACTTCAGGTCCCTGTGTATTATCTAGTTGATGAATTATTAGAGGAGGCTACTTAGACACAAGTCTGGAACACCAATCCGAAGTGTAGATTTGAACATCATCAGTGGCTAATCACAACTTGGGGGTTTCATCTCCATGGGAGAGTTTGGACAGAAAGGTAGAAGAAAAATAAGGACAATCATGTCTGCGATGTCCATTCTCCTAAGGAGAACCCAGGTTCCAAACATCTGGGTTCCTGGGCTTACGAAGGAGTCAGGCCTGAGTTTCTGCCTTAGAGAGGCCACAAGTCAGAGAAGAGTTCCCATATGTTTTCTCTTAAGTTCCTACAGCCAGCTCATCCCTGGAGGAGCAAGCAGAAGCTACACTATTAATCATCAGCTACTCTGAAGCAAAGAATTCCAGAACCTCATGACATCTGAACACTTTTGAATAACTGAGGATTGATTTTAATGAGTAATAAGTGACTTTAAAGAAATTACTTTTTTTCTCATTTTATTTTACATATTTATCTTTAATAATATCTTTTCACATTTTGCAGAAATTATCTCTTCCATATTCCTATTTTACTTAAAAAGAAAATCTGTTTACAGTGACAGTAATTTGGGTCCTTGTTTGTAGATATTCCATTACTGATACCTATGGACGTACCAAAGTTTCTGTATTGCAGTGCACATGATAGAAATACCACATTTGTGGGCTCATCCTCCCAAGGAGGCGGACTTTGCAACTTCACTTTTCTAATGGTGGCAAAAGCTATTATTAAAACAAGAGGGGAGGGGCACCTGGAAGGCTCAGTGGGTTAAGCCTTTGTCTTCGGCTCAGGTCATGATCTCAGGGTCCTGAGTCATGATCCCAGGGTCCTGGCATTGAGTCCCGCTTCGGGCTCTCTGCTCAGCAGGGAGCCTGCCTCCCCCTCTGTCTCTGCCTGACTCTTTGTCAACTTGTAATCTCTGTCTGTCAAATAAATAATTAGAATCTTGAAAAAAAAGGAAAAAGGAGGGGAGCCATTAGAAGGTTGTGCACATACGTAGCAATAGGGGTGGCTGGTAATAGTAGAACTCGCGAGGCATGGCCAAAACTGCAGACAAAATAACTTTAGCTGACTAATGATTTTTTAAAGAATAGTTTATGATTCTGGGATGCCTGGGTGGTTCAGGCAGTTAAGTGTATGCCTTGGGCTCAAGTCATGATGCCAGGGTCCTTGAATGAGATGGGCATCAGGCTCCCTGCTCAGCCAAGACTCTGCTTATCCCTCTTCCTTTGCCCCTCGCCCCCTCTCTCTCTGCGTGTGCACTCTCTTTCTCTCTCTCTCTTTTTTCTCTCTCAAATAAATGAATAAAATCTTTAAGGAAAAAAAAAAGGGGCTTACAAATCAGAGTTAACCAGCTAAGATAATAATAATTCGCAATAATAAATGTATCTCCCAAAGAGGTGGAAACCAGTATAAGATACATTTTAGAACTTCTAATATCTGAAATAGAGCCTTCTTTTAAACGTTACCTCGAAGTGTTTACAGTTAGATGTTGATGTATTATAAGCCTCATTATTATCTGTATTGTTAATTAGGAACTATTGATCATATTGGTTATGGAGTCATTAAAAAATCATCAGATATCTTAAAATATCAAAATTATCTGTTTGCTTCTTTAGTTCTTTTTTGTTTTTTTTTAGATGTACATATCAGAAAATGAAATGAGATATTATATAATTTCCATCATGTATATTAAAAATCTGAACTATTCTGAATTAAAAGTAGTTTCTCTACTGAAAGCAATATAGATTGACTTGTGTAGGAACAGGCACTACATAAATGGGTAATATCAAGTTTTGTTCTTAATTATAAATAAACATTCACTGATATTTGTGCATTCAAATCACTAAGAAATGGTTATTACTAGGCAAAAATTCATTCACAAGTAGTCACTTATAAGCAGAAATAGTTAAAATCTAAAATTTCCCTAAGGCATAGATTAGTAAATTTGCCACATTATCTTTTTTTTTATCATTTTAGCACAGAAAATAGTGAGGCAAAAATGACAGTTTTCCATCTGTGATATTTGAGGTGTGAAGGAAATGTGTTGTACTTTTTTCTAACTTATATAAAAGTGATCTTGGGTTGGTTTCCAAACGAAGAAAATATTTTTACACAGCTGCAGTGCAAGGATAGTCCTGGAACGAATAGAGAAATAGTCTTCATTTTTAAAGGGCTTGAAATTTGGAGTATAATATCACCAACAATACACATTTTCATAGTAATTCACAAATCACCAAGGTACTTTTACCTTCATTATCTCAATTGAGCTTCACAAAACCCTGAGAAGAGGGAGAAAGAGAACCTCTCCATCTACAGAAATTACTTTAATCTTTAAAATAAAATTAGCTTTATTTTTTGCTTATCGTGTGGAATATCTGGACACTCAAAAGTTATTTAAAGAAAATAAGAAATTCAGGGGTGCCTGGGTGGCATAGTAGGTAAAGCCTCTGCCTTCTGCTCCAGTTGTGATTTCAGGGTCCTGGGAGGAGCCCCACATGGGCTCCTGCTCAGCAGGGCGCCTCTCCTCCTTCCCACTTGTGCTCTCTCTTGCTATCTCTCTCTCTCTCAGATAAATAAATAAAATATATAAAAATTTTTAAAAAATAAATTCTTGACATCCACTATACAGATAACCAATATAAATATTCCCACATATAGACTTAAAAAACTTTTCCTAGCACTACTAAAAATGCACACAGGTTATACTATACATAATGAGTTTTAAGCTGCTTTTTTCCACATACCATTAGTATAGTTTATGTTAATTAATTAGATACCCACATTATGATTTTGAAATGGCTGTTCACGTGTTCCCAAAATACAATCAGTGTTTAAATACACTCTTTAGGGGGCACCTGGGTGGCTCAATGGGTTAAAGCCTCTGCCTTCTGCTCAGGTCATGATCAGCAGAGAACCTGCTTCCCCCTTTCTCTCTCTGCGTACCTGTGATCTCTGTCAAATAAATAAATAAAAATCTTTTAAAAAAGCACACTCTTTAGAAATTGAAGTTGCTAGACAACTAACCACAGTAAGTTGAAATGAGTACTCCTTTATTATTACTACTTGAAACAGCTGTTATATGTTAAATATTTTAAAAATATTAACCAGATTTCATTTCTTTTGATGGCTGCATAGTATTCCATTGTGTATATATACCACATCTTCTTGATCCATTCATCTGTTGATGGACATCTAGGTTCTTTCCATAGTCTGGCTATTGTAGACATTGCTGCTATAAACATTCGGGTACACGTGCCCCTTCAGATCACTATGTTTGTATCTTTAGGGTAAATACCCAGTAGTGCAATTGCTGGGTCATAGGGTAGTTCTATTTTCAACATTTTGAGGAACCTCCATGCTGTTTTCCAGAGTGGTTGGACCAGCTTGCATTCCCACCAACAGTGGAGGAGGGTTCCCCTTTCTCCACATCCTCTCCTCCCTGATATGAGGACATGGAGAAGCAACATGGGGGGGTAGGGGGATAGGAGAAGAATAAATGAAACAAGATGGGATTGGGAGGGAGACAAACCATAAATGACTCTTAATCTCACAAAACAAACTGGGGGTTGCTGGGGGGAGGTGGGATTGGGAGAGGGGGAGCGGGCTATGGACATTGGGGAGGGGAGGCGAACCATAAGAGACTATGGACTCTGAAAAACAACCTGAGGGTTTTGAAGGGTCAGGGGTGGGAGGTTGGGGGAACAGGTGGTGGGTGATGGGGAGGGCACGTTTTGCATGGAGCACTGGGTGTTGTGCAAAAAGAATGAATACTGTTACGCTGAAAAAAAATAAATAAATAAAAAGGGAAAAAAAATATTAACCAGATATATGTTTCAATTCTATATAAACTCAAAAGCACTTCTTCACAATAAAGCAATAAAATGACAGCTAAAAAAAAGACTGGCTGAATATTTGAACTGCGAACATTCAGTATAGACACCTTTGAAGCAAAAGTGAATTGAAAGATAATATTTGGCTGGGAAATAAATTACATTTTGGCCATTTTTGCCTAACACAATTTTCTTCATATTTCCTCATCATAAACAGAAATTGGTTTGGTTTGCCAGAATAAACCTCATAATGGATAAAGATAATTGGATTATTTAAAAATCTGTAGTGTACCTCAGCTCAATTACTTTGTTACCTTTGAATTTCTGAGGAATAAATCAGCCTTGAGCAGGCCACCTTTAAAAAAAGTCCAAATTGGAGTCTAATCCTGATAAAATATCTTAAAATGTTTCTTAGTTATCTTTCTCATTTTGTCTAAGGGTTTCAAAATGCTCTGTAGACACTATCTCATTAATTCTTAGAGGATCCCTGGGCAGCAATTGTAGTAGAGGTTTTCCTATTACTATCACCATTCCCATGAAATGGAGGCCCTGGGAGGTTCCATGAATTGCTCAAGGTTATAGACTGAAGCCAAGGAGTAGCTAAACCCAGAATCCAGGTCCCTGGGCTCCCTTTCCATATGGCATTTTCTCTCTGCGATAAATAACATCGCTGTTCTGGAAGCTGACTCTCTTTTCATGTTTTATGCAGCAGAATTCAAATTAACAGGAGTTGCTCAGTGCTTTGGTATCCATTTCAGATGGAGGCTGTGTATGCTTATGAAACACATGAAATGTAGCACTCTGAGTCCCTTTGTTTTGCCTTCATAATGATCTTTGGGCACTGTCCAGTGATTGATAGGACTATGAAGACTGGTATTTATCATTAAGGAGACTAAAATGACAATACCAGTTCATTCACAATTCCATCACCCACTGCATACAGACACAGGCAGAGTTTAGATAAGTTGAATAAAAGGTCCCTCAAAGTTTGACAAACTTAGTGACTCATTAGAAAAATTATAGATTGAATATGGTGTACATTCTTCAAAATCAGGTAAAAACATTAAACAGTGCACCTGAAGAAACTAGTTTTCTTCCTTGAACGTAGTTCCTTCCCACTCATTTTAAAATCAGCAAGAAGGTTAACAATTTTTTTCTTAAATGGTGGGCTTCCCACTGCTACTCCCTGGCATGAAGTCATAATTCTCCATAGCATCATAATAATTTCCATAGCAACTGATGGTGATATCAGAGCTCAAGACTAGAGTTTCAAGAGGGAAAGGAACTGGGGTGCCTGGGTGGCTCAGTGGATTAAGCCGCTGCCTTCGGCTCAGGTCATGATCTCAGGGTCCTGGGATCGAGCCCCGCATCGGGCTCTCTGCTCAGCAGGGAGCCTGCTTCCTCCTCTCTCTCTGCCTGCCTCTCTGCCTACTTGTGATCTCTCTCTGTCAAATAAATAAATAAATAAAAATCTTTTAAAAAAAAAAAAAAGAGCAAAAAGCTTTAAAAAAAAAAAAAAAAAGAGGGAAAGGAACTATAGGGACAGATGATCTCTTAAAAATAAAGATTATGTTTCCAAGCAGATGTTCCTAAAAGGAAAGAAATGAATGGAAAGATTACCCACATTAAGGGAAAAATCATAATTAGAATGTAGATGCTTATTAAGTAATCATTCAGCTAATGATCTCTTTTCTAGAACAAAGGACAGAAATTGAAAAAGAGAAAAAAATGAGGGAAATGTATCAATGAAAGGATCTTTTATGAACCAATCTATTTTAAATACAGATGGCAATATATTTCTTAAATATAGCTGAGGATGCGTCGTGTTTGATGTACACTAAAGAGATAATTATAATTGCAAGCACTGATGAATCCATAGGGAAATCTGAGTAGTGTGTTTTCACTGAGGTTCATACTGGTGATATAAGCAGTTAAACACTAATTATTGGGGTAGAGATTAAATCTCACATTTTATCATGATCTCATACCCTTGCCACACAAAGCATGATTCACGCACTTCAGATTCATTTGATCTCTTCTTGTGTTAATGGACATTTATACCTAGTATAGCACCAAGAAATGTTGACTCATGTTTCATACAAACTGAAAACTGAAAAATATATTTTTCATTTATTGCTGTAGTAGTAAAGAGATAGGAAAGGATGGTATAGTAGGCAGCTTCTAACTTGGCCCCCCATGAGCCCTGTTTCCTGGTATTCATAGCCTTATCTGATCTCCCTTTGTGTATGAGCTGGATTTAATCTACTTCTAATAGAATATTGCAGGAGTGACAGGATTTCAATTCTGGGATAAGTTACCAAAGCGGTATGGCTACCACCTTAAGACACTTGCTCTCCAGCTGCCCAGTTTGGGGAAAAACTAGCTGCCCTATCTAGCCAGAGTGACCAACTGCCAAACCTTTCCTAGAACTTTCCTGCTTTTAATATTGTAAGTCCTGTATATGAACAGTTGGTCCCCTAGCAAGAGGGCCATGTGAGGAAGTTTAGAACCACCTAAGGCCTGCAAACAGCCATGTGAATTAACTTGGAAGGGTACCTTTTAGAGAAAGGGCCAGCCACCTTTTTCTGTAAAGGGCCAGATAGCAAATATTTCAGGCTTTGCAGGCTATACAGTTTGTGTTACCATATTTTAATAGTACATGGGATTTGTTTTAATTTGGTGTGGGAAGACATACAGACATGAAAATGATATTTAAGATAAAAGTTTTTATTATATTCATATAGCATGGTATGCAGAAATACTTAGGGAAGTATGTAGGTACAATGAGCAGTCAGAGAAGGGAACTGCAGGTTGTGAGTCTTTATCGTAGTTTTCCTGAGAAGAAATGGGCAAGACAAATGGGCTAAGAAGCAACCTTAGGATTGAACTGTTTGTAAAGTGTGAGCAGGATCTGGGCACAGCGGCTGTCCCTAGTTTTTGTCTAGTACCTGGGCCTGGAGTGATTAGGCCGGGGGATAGTGGCTTAGAGTATAAAAGGAGATGGTTGGAGGGATGGGCTCTGGATGGATTGGTTTGTATATCAAAGGGGATCTCTTGGGTAAGTTGTTTATTATCTCTGGGAATTAGCTAACCCTAGTAGGGGCTGTCCCTCCCAGGTCAGCAAAGCCCTAGATATCACAGCATCAAGAATACAGAAAATAAGAAAACGTAATACACACAAGTAGTCAACTCTGCCACTGTAGTGCAAAACCAGCCATATACAATAAATAAACTAATGAGCGTTGCTGTGCTCCTGTAAAGCATAGTTTGCCGACTCCTGTTTAGGGCCTGCCAACAGCTACTTGACTTAATTTGGAAGCAGACCCTTCCCCAATAGAGCCTTCAAAAGAGAATGCTGTTCTGACCACAGCTCGACTGTGTCTTCCTGAGAGATCCTGAGCTACAACCATCCCCCCCTCACTGCCCCTGCTAAACTATGCCCAGATTCCTGATCCACAAAAATTTAAAAAATAATAATAATAAATTTCATTTTTAGAGCTATTATTCAAATTCAGTAATGTATTGTTGAAATAAAATTTGCATTCACCAAAAATTATATTCCTCTGCAATGGTATGAGTGTTTGCGTCCCCCCAAAATTCGTAAGTTATAATCCTAGCCCCCAAAAGTATATTTGGTGGTGGGGACTTGGGAGCTGAAGGTAAGAGCCCTCACAAATGGGATCAGTAACTTTAAAAAAGGCTCCAGAGAGATTCCCTACCCCTTTCTACCACATGAGGACACAGCGGGAAGGCACTATCTTTCAAAGAGGAGTTCCTCTCTAAACACTGAGTCTTCTGGTGCCCCGCGATCCTGGACTGTCAGCTGCTTGAACGGTGAGAAACGAATGTGAGTTGTTTATACGCCACCCAGTCTGTGGTATTTTGTTACAGCAGCCTGAGTGCACTAAGACAAACTTGCAATTTGTAATCTGCTTCACAGCTTTGTAATTTGAACTCAAACAAATCTCCAGTGGTCAAATAGAATGACAAAACTGATGGGACTCAAGTTCTGGTTCTTGGACTTTGCAATCACCCTACCAACATTGTTTATTTCAAATCTACTGTTTCATTGCAGGAATTTTTAATCCCACAGTGACTAAAGACTGTGACCAAGGCAAGCATGAACGGTTCAGAGCCATTAGGAACTTACTCTAGAAACCAATTCCTGGAACAGTCGGTGTGTTTTGGAGGCTGGGAGTGTTCCAACTTAGCTTCCATGCAGAATACAATGTTCACTGCAGTATATAATAAAAACATGCCAATCTGAGGCTTACATATCTATCATTAAAACCTAAGGTAACTGCAACAATTATTTTGATCTCAAACCAACAAAAGCTTTTTGGTGGAGGACTATTTTTTCGCTGACATCATTCAGAATTGCTGACACAGGGTGATAATAAAAAGCAGGCTGACTTTCTCTTGGTATTATTTTAGAGTCACTCTAGTGCCTGCATCAAAGGCAGTCTTCCCTTGCTACCCTGTGGATGTCCATTTTATAAAGCTGGGGAGAGCAGAGTTTCTCTAGTCAAAACTTAAGCAGAACACTCTCCACCACCTGATCTGTGCCTGGTCAGGGAAGAGCCACTCAAGATCTACCCACGGCATTTCCACAGAAGCGCCAGGACTCCATCAAAGAAATCCACAAATCAAAGTCAGACCTATCTGGAGGGAAATCCTTTGCACCGGGTCTGTGGTAGTGGTGGGATAAGGAGGTTTGAGATGTACAGCGCCCAAGTCTTGCTTTGTTGAAAGCATTTCTAAACTATCAATAATTAAAAACATTCATCAACTATGCTAGCAAGAAGACTGAGCATCTTTCTAGTCTACTTTTCTGTTTTCTCTATACACAAAAAATAGAAATGTATCTTATAATATGTTGTAACATGAAGACTTGCTCAAAGAGTCTGCAGCCCAAAATGTAGGCTAAAAATTATCATAGACGTGTGTCAGGCAGTGAACCAGTGAGAACATTAATGGCATTTCCCCCCTCCCTGGACTTTAGGATTTTTCTAGTTTCTATTTGTTATTTTTTTAAACATAGTAATTTGCTGTGGCATAGTTTACATCCTTAATAAATAGTTAATTTCTTTTTTTTTAATATTTTATTTATTTGACAGAGAGAAATCACAAGCAGGCAGAGAGGCAGGCAGAGAGAGGAGGAAGCAGGCTCCCTGCTGAGCAGAGAGCCCGACGCGGGGCTAGATCCCAGGTCCTGAGATCATGACCTGAGCCGAAGGCAGAGGCTTTAACCCACTGAGCGGGGCTAGATCCCAGGTCCTGAGATCATGACCTGAGCCGAAGGCAGAGGCTTTAACCCACTGAGCCACCCAGGCGCCCCAATAGTTAATTTCTTAAAGAGAATCCTCAAATTATGTAAGCTTTAAGCGTCACAAAATCTGGGCCACTCCTGCTGGAAAGCACCAGTTTGGTCAAACTCTCTCTCTCTCTCTCTCCTTCTCCTTTTTCAACAAATAAGGAAATTGAGACATATAGAAGTTTAAGCCAGCCTCTCTCCACATAAATATGCTAAAATATATATGATGACCACGTTTGCATCTCCCCATAAGCTTCTTTTTTCCTTTTATTAAACTTTCTTCAGAGGCTTTTGTTGTCTCTTCAGACTTTAGCCTACTGCCAGCAATATAAAAGCTTATACTTTCCTCGTGAATAAATGAATGCTTATTTTGTGTTCATTGTTTCTCACATAATTTGCTTCCCAGATCAGGAATGTGTAAACTGTCCCATTTCCCCTTTTCTGAGCACATTTCAGTCTGCTTATGTCCCTTTTAAATTGCAACACCTACAACTATGCATATGGCCTGAATTTTATGTTTGATATTCACTAATTAAAAGACTCAACACTTTCCTTCCCTTAGATAGATTCCAATAACCGTACCACACTATTCTCTCTGAATCTAATAAAAAGCATTGCTGCTTTTATTTTTTTTAAAGATTGGTTTATTTATTTGGTGGGAGGCAGAGAGAGAGAATCTCAAGCAGGTTTGGGGCTGAGCTCAGAGATGGATGTAGGGCTCGATCTCACAATAATCTTGAGATCATGACCTGAGCCAATACCAAGAATCAGAGGCTTAACCGACTAAGCAATCCAAGTATCCCTCTCTGAACCTAACTTTAAAAAGTGGTCAGAGGTTTACTCAGAAATAACAAGAAGCACGAAATGAATCTTTCTAACCATCATCTCTCATTAAGAAAAGTTTTTTAAAAGTTAACTCCAGGTTTTAGAATTATCTGGCAAAGCCCCTTTCAGAATAGCATTTAAAGAATTCTGGAAAGAAAAATATGGAATGTTTTTATCATATACCATAATGTTTTGTATATTATTATATTTCTTATGTATATCAGTACTACGTATCACAAGTATGATATAACTAAGCAGCTCCCAGCACCCTCAAGGGGGGCCCCACGAGATGCCTTGCACCACCCTCAGTGACAAAAGCCTGCGAGGAGAAAGGGTGGAAACAGGGAACAGGTACTCGAACCCCTGTCCTCTGCTGCTACTTCTGTCTGAAAGAAGTGCCCTGGTGTTCGGAAAAATCAAACAGCTTTTTTATTTGTTCTAAAACTTCTAAACCTTTCCCTGTTACTACCAAGAGAGAACAACACTTGTTTGGTTTGTAATTAGAAGGGCTTCTTTCTTTTTGTTCTTGCTTGGCAATTTGGCTTTGTTCTGACCAGTCAGCAATCCTACAAGGTTTGTCTGTCATGATGAAGGTATCAAGGGCAGGCATTGTCTACGGTGCAAATCCAGTAAATGAGGTTTGGCCAGGGGAAGGAAGATGCAGAACTACAAATAATGGAGTGATATTTCTAATTTCTTGAAATTTCCATCAAGAAGATGCGGCATTTATGTTGCCGATCTAGAAATTCGTCGGATGTCAGTTATGAGTCTCCCATTCACAACATTGAGTATTCAAAGGTGGACAGACGCAGAACTGGCAAAGACGAAAATTACCTATGAGACCCTCCACTCTTCATTTTGCCAATCCTTCCCCAAATGATAATATGCCTCTGAGTACTGGCCTGGGGCACTGTTGTTTTCATCTGATCTTCCTAGTCTGTTGGCAGGTTTTATGTTTCCTGCCTCTTTTCCAAGACCCACCACCCACCAAGTAATTGATCTCAAATGTCTGTTCAATTCATCTGTGTCTGCCTGACATAAAGATGTAATGTGGATGAGGTTAAGCAAATAACCCTATTCCAAGTCTTTGAAGAGTTACATTGAGGCAAGAAATTGGGGATTTCCCAGAGAGAATATACCTGAGAGCAGTAGCTTTCTCACTCTTCTTTTTAACCTAGACTCATTGTAATTGTCAAACAACAAAATTCAACCAAATAAATCAAAAAAAACTCTACCTAACTGCAGAAAAGGAAAAGTTTTTAAAGGTAGAAAAGGGGGGAGGGATTATTATCAAAGAATCCATTGTTTGAGGCAAAGCCATCCTCTGAAGCAGAACAGAAAGTGTCCATCAGTAAATCTCACAGTGTTAACCAGGAAATTCCAGGTTCATTGGATAAAGGTTATCTTCTGGGGGTAGTGGTAGGGTTGAAACTGCATTTAGATTAAGATTAAGTCTTGGTTTGATGATATGGAGGTCCTAACATAAGTGACTCCATTTTGGACCTGTGGTTTTCATTTCAACATAATCCATTTTGCACTGCGACACGTTCATCCATCCATAGACAGATGGATCGATAGATAGATAGATAGCTATCTACAAACTATATCTATATATAGATACATAAATATATATATATAAACTAGATATCAAAAACTATAGATATAAACTAGATCGAGCTATATAGATATATAGTTCTAGATAGACAAATATAAATGAATTAAAAACAAGGAATTCACAAAATACTGGAAAAGGCGCTATAATGTTTTCATTTTTAAAAAATTTATTATTATTGTTTTATGTGGGGACCGAACTCAATGACCCTGAGATCAAGACCCAAGCTGAGATCAGGAGTTGGACGCTTAACTGGCTGAGCCACCCAGATGCCCCTATGATGTTTTCTGTTAAACTTTTTTTCCAGTGCTGGTCAATTCTCACTAATTTTATTCTATTCCCCACTAGAGGGTCATGTCCATCATTTGAAAAACACTGCCACAGAGGAAACATCAGCTGCCCCCTCTCTCCTGAGCCACAGCAGTGAATGGACCCCATCAGAAATCATGCTGCAGCCCCGCCTGGAAGACAGCACAGCGAGTCTGGGGTTTGAGGGAACAGAGAGTGCACTTGCCCCTGACCTCTGTGAAACAGCCTGTTGTTGCTTTGCTTTTCCTCCTGTATTCTCAGTAACAATGTGATCCCACCATATGTACTATTTTGTATTTCTCTGGCCTGCTTTCTCAAATATGCATAATAAGAAAAATGAATAGCACTAATGTCATTTTGTTAAATATGTCTATTACAGAGATGCTATGGTTCAGTGCTAATGGAGTTTTTTGGTCTTTCTGAATTCCTGATGTTGCATGCTACAGTGATTTATGGAAGGCCAGAGTGTTTTGCTGCAGCAAAGGTCTGTCATGTTAAACACCCACCAGCTCCCTGCCTATTTTGTACCACAACCCACATTAATTTTCCTGTGACTCAACCCCTACATTCAATCCATCATGAGTCCTATTGACTCTACCTCCAAAATATACTACACACACACACACACACACACACACACGTATATGGCTTTATATATATATATTTGACACTATCTTCCCAGCTCCCACCTTATTTTAAGCCACCACCATCCACTCCTGAGGATACTACAACATCCTTTTAATTGGTTCCCCTGCTCCCAGTCTTGCCTTTCCACAGTCCATTGTTCATCTCACAATTAAATTGTTCATTTCAAATGCAAATTAGGCAAGGTCATGTCCTGCTTAAAGAAGGGAATATAAAGATATGTGGGGTGTGTGTGTGTGTGTGTAAAATCTCTCTCTCTCAAGTAGCAAGGTTGCTTTAACAGAGGAACATGACCTAAAATGTGCAGTTTTCCCAACTGTTTAAGATCTTCAGTTATGTGTGGTTCTGTGTGTATGTCAAAATAAAGGTAAAACAAAATGAAAACCAGTAATTCATTTGTCCCAACTGAATCTCTCTCTCCCTGCACCCCGTCTCTTTTTTACACACACACACACACACACACACACACACACACGTCAGTGGCTTCTAAATTCTAAACCTTGCCATGGCTTCCAGTGCCTCCTTCTAGTAGCCATGCCTCAGGTACTACTCTCCCTCTCCTTTCTATGTTCCAGCCATGCTCGGCACCTTTTCTTCCTACAGACACACTGAGCTTTTTACAGTTGATAGTTTCTTTGCATGACCAGCATCCTTCCATTCTTCATGTCTCGGCTCAAATGGCTCCTTAAAGCAGCATTTCCAAGCCCACTGGATTTCCTTTATCACAAACCGAACCAACCTTGTTTACTCCTTTATATACACATTGTCTCCCTCCATTAGCAAATAAGACCTCATAAGGTGTATTCACCATTAAATCCCAGTACTCAGTACAGTGCTTATTACATAGTGGGCCTTCAATAAATACATGAAAATTAAGACTTGCTTATGATATGTTATGCTTATGTTTAATATAATACATTCAAATGAAGGAGAATGGCATTTAAGCAATTTTTTCTTTATTAATAAAATAACAAAAGTCCATAGTCTCTTTACTTTTTACAACTAAAAGTTACTTTCGAAAATATGAAAATGCAATTTAATAATTTGTTGATTATACAAATGTAGATTCCTCAAATAACTGTCCTAATTGGCATGGATTAGAGAAAATGTGCACTATATTTTCCCTACCTGGTAAAAGTTAATGCTGATTTAAGATTCCCAGTCTGCCCACACTACCATAAATAATTACTTTTTCAGGGCAAAAATACTAACAAAAAAGACTCTATTTGATCTGTCAATATTCTTTATAGTTTTTTAAAACAACAGATCTCCACATCAGTTACATACAAAAGATTGTCAACCAAGAGTCTAGCTGAATCTTTGTACCATTTTTGGTAATAGGGATATTTGTGGAGAACTTTTCAAAGATATGTTACAACAAAACTAGGTTAACCAACTGCAGCCAGTATTCAAAATTCTTAAGCTCATTTCAGAACCATGGAACTCTTGAAAATTCTGTGCATGTTTAAGTAAAACTAGTATGTTGCCCGGACGTTTATAACAGTTCCAAAGCATTCATTTCAGCTCAAGATCATCTTCCCACTGGAAGCCAGTCCTCACTTGGTTAGGAATAGGAGTGCGACACACACTTCTACATAACCTACACTGACATCTCAATTTTTCTTCAGCAGTTAATTATTTCCTGATAGGGACATCCCAGAGTAGAGCGAAATATGTGATGTATTTGAGTCAATTAGGCAAAACATTTGTGCCTCTTGGCAAACACACCCAGTCACACTTTCTCATCACCATCATTGTTGATTAAGACAAGAAGAATTTTTTACCAGCTTTTATAATCTCCCAACATAAACAGGATCAGCCGCTGGCTTCTAATGTGCACTTACTAAGTGCTGGTCACTCTGCTCATCAATCTTTACTCATCATTTCACTTAATTCTCCTCTGCCTCAAAACTTTTGAAACTGTTACAATTATTATCCCCCTGTTGCACACAAGAAAAGAGAGGCCCAGAAAAGCTAAGATTCCCAGGGCCATATGCTGAGATTCAAGTCCAACAATATGAAACATGCCCTGTGCTCCTAGCTAATCCCTTCTCCCATTTCCAACAGTGCAATCAGTGGTGTGTTCCTGTCCCCTGGGAGCAGCTCCCCCTTCACAATGACCCCCCCTCCCCAACACTTCCTAGCTGCTGTGCTCTAAGTGCCTCTCACCAACAGAGGAGCCACGTAACTCACTGTGACCTACTCAGAACTACAAAGAGACAGAAACATTCCTTTCTCCATTGTCTCCACTTGCTGCATGTGATCTGCCAGCTTTCCCATCAAAAGAAACAGGAAACACCTGCTCTGAACTTTGGAGTCTCCCTCTTCTTCCTTTCTTACTCTTCTCCAGGAAGTAGGAAAAGACAGGAATGACAGCATTTTCATAAGCCCAGAAAAGAAAAAGCCACTCATGTAGGGAAAAGAAATGCCACTCTACCTCTTATCCCACTTCCTTGACATCACTTGTCTCCCAGGAACTAGGGGATGGAGTCATGTATTAATGAAAACCTTCACACCTTTTCTCAATCTCACAGCTCAAGGCAACTCCAAGGTCAATTTTCTTCCAGGCTTAACTTAATAACTACTTGGAACAAGGAGAGGAGAGGAGAACAATCTATTTTCTTCCACACAGATAAGCAAGCAGGAAGGTTCATGACTGATTTAACATTTCGTATTTGGGTGCTGCTCTCAGCATAAAGGTGATAGAAATGACTACAAATTTATGTAAGGACATAAATAGAGATGCCATTTTAAGGTGTGATGAGCAAAAATCCTTCAGCTTTTGACCAAAGTCATTTTTTTAATGAAATATTGACTAATAATTCTTCACTAAAATAAGTAAAAATGTATTTCAAGAGACAAGAAGCCAAGCTTTGTCCAGCTTAAGCCATCCGGTTCCACAAGTATATTCTTCCCACAAAGAAGTGTTTATCACAGGCTTGCACACAGTTTGGAAACACATTAAGAATTGTATTTGTTTTCTTCTTTTTCTGTTATCCTGTTTCTTCTACATACCTTTTTTTAGTCATACTCCTTTAGAGTCTATAATTTGTGAATTGTTTCTTACAAACACAAGGCCATTTCCATGTAAACTTTGTTATAATTTCAAACTCTCTAAGAATATAAAATAAATCAATAACATAAAGTAAAAACACTATAAGGAAGAATGCCTAAGAAATCAAATAATTCAGATAAACCACATTACTGTTAGTTTAGGTAGGCAATCTTCTATTACACATGCACATATATGCACACATTTCTGCATTTGCATATATATAAATATGTAAGATATATATATACATATATATGTATATCTATATATGCCTTTCTTTTTTAATGTCATATCACATCTTCTGTACTTTGTTATAAGATGGCAATAAATTCAAGTTGGATTAAGAAGTTTTCCATATCAACCCCTGAGGACAGCTGATTATAGGTCTGACCTTTTGAGATTCTGTGTATTTCCCACTTAATCAGTGCTAGAATGAGCTTCGGCTAAGTGGGATCTATAGGATTCCTATGGGAAAAGTGAAGCCATTTAAAAAATAATGAGCCTCCCTTCTACCCTCTTTCCCTCTCCATTTTGAGCTCTATTAGGACATGATAACAGTCTTCTTCTAGGTTATACAAAAGCATAGCATAAGTATATACTGTTTGCACTATGCAGGCAAAGAATGTGCTTTTGGGGAGGTTTTGGGGAGCTCAGAATGTAAGTGACACTTTACAA